>NC_132785.1:38964721-39293650 GCF_048418805.1 Vulpes vulpes
CTTTCTTTTCTAGTTCTGTTCGCATCTACTTTGCTGCTTAAAATATTAAAAAAATAAAATAGAAAAAATGAATGTGCAATAGAGTAAGAATTAAATATCGTTTGACTGGGATGCGTGGGTGGCTCAGCGTTTGAGCAGCTCGCTTCTGCCCAGGGCATAATCCTGGCATCCCAGGATGGAGTCCCACATCTGGCTTCCTGCATGGAGCCTGCTTGTCTTCTGCCTGTGTCTCTGCCTCTCTCTCCCTGTGTATCTCATGAATAAATAAATAAAAATCTTATAAATAAATAAATAAATAAATATTGTTTGAGCTTATTATTTTAGTACACTAGAAATATTCAGACGCCGAAATGATATGCTTTTATGTACTATATTTTTAAGCCCATATTTGTATATTTTTACTTTTTATTTTTTAAAATATTTTACTTATTTATTCTTGAGAGACACAGAGGGAGAGAAACAGAGATACAAGCAGAGGGAAAAGCAGGCTCCATGCAGGAAGCCCGATGTGGGACTCAATCCTGGGACTTTGGGATGACAACCTGAGCCAAAGGCAGACACTCAACCACTGAGTCACCCAAGAGTCCCCGTATTATTTTTAAATAAGGAAACAAAATGTATTGATCAGAATAAACAAAATTGAAATGGCAAGCATACACAAATATTTCAATGCCCATTCCATTCTTTGAACTTCTTAAGATATATACTTTAATACATATGCTATATAAAAGATGATTTCAAATTAGGCAAGAAAATTCATAATCTTTAACAGTTTATTATTCAGGGCACCTGGGTGGCTCAGTTGGTTAAGCAGCTGACTCTTGATTTTGCCTTCGTGGTGATCTCAGGATCCTGGAATTGAGCACCTCACTGGGCTCTGTGCTCCCTGGGGAGTCAGTTTGAGGATTCTTTCCCTCTCCTCCGCCCCTCCTCATTCATGCATGCTCTTTCTAAATAAATAAATATTTCTTTAAAAAATTATTATTCAATAAATACTATTTTTTAAAAATTCGATTTCGAGGTGAATTTGAGCATCTACTTGATTCTAAACACTGTATGCTTTGTAGAGATGAATAAAATTTGTAGAGGTGAATAAAAAGTCATCTTTCTTTGAGGAGCTATGAGTTTAGTGACTAAATATACAACGACTTACTTGAAATGTTCTAGATCCTCTGCAGTTTAAAAAAAAAACTTCAAATTGCTCTTAAAGTACATCTTAAATATATAATTTTCTTTGTTTTATTCTTTTAACTTGGCTAGTATATCATCTTTTTTTTTCTTAGAAACTTGGATATTATTAATTATGATTCCCAAAATTTTTATAAATCTAAGCTGATTTCATAAAAAATTCATTGGTGTGTGACAGAGTCATCTTCATAGTTAAAAATATAATTGGAATGATAGATTGGTAAATTCTATGGCAAGAGCTATCACTATTTTAAAAAGAAGTTGGTAAAAAGTATCAATAATAAAGTAAAGGTTAATGGAAATTATAATGTCGAATCAACATATCTTTCAATTACTGAACTCATTAGTGCTAATCTGTACATGATTTATGGTCACTGAAGACGAATCTAAATGGCAATTGTTAAATAATACTTATTAGAGAAAACAATCTTGTTCTCATTCTTTTTTAAGTAGATATTTTAGATATATTCCCAGCTAAATTATTTTAAGAAAATTTTATAAATATATCTTATAAAAGATAGCATAAAACAATTTGCCATGTAATTTCAAAATTAGCTCTACCTAATTATATTTCAGTAAAAAAATGGGATATATAGATTACCCTTAAAATTTGTATGTGAGTGCAATATACTATTAACCTAATATTTCCTTTAGGATGATAGTTGGTAACACTTGTTACTTACTTCAGTGTGTATCCCTCTCCCCCACATCTGAAAAAAGGTTGGAATGACAATGAAAAGAGATAAATGGCCTGTAAGCCTTAGTTTATGAACAGATTTTAGCTTTAAAAATGAATATCTACATTATCCCATGCATAACATTGGCCACTAAACTTTGCCTAAATAACTTGATATTTTCTTAGTATAGCAGGGGTACCGAGTATCATACCAGAATTTTCAACATAATGTAGAAAGTGCTCTTCCACTAGGAGTGGATATTTTGATATGTATTGAGAATCTAGGACTCCAACCTTTGAAGAGATTTTAATACATTCTTCAGTTTCCCAGCATTTTTTCAAGGGTAAATTCCCTAATCTGGGGCACCTGGGTGCCTCAGTCAGTTAAGCATCTGCCTTAGGCTCAAGTCGTTATCCCAGGGTCCTGGGATCAAGACCCACATCAGGCTCCCTGCCCAGTGAAGAGTCTGTTTCTCCCTCTGCCTCTCTCCTGATTGTGTATGTGTGTTCTCTGTCAAAAATATAAATAAATAAATAAATAAATAAATAAATAAATAAATAAATATCTCCTGATCTGTCCTAAGTGGACAACTTGTAGGATAAGGTTGGTGATTTCAACCTCAAGAGATTACATTAGAACGGTAACTGAGGATTTAAAATACAACTGTCTTAAAGATTTCATTTTTGGGGGGCAGCCAGGGTGGCTCAGCGGCTTAGCGCCGCCTTCAGCCCAGGGCCTGATCCTGGAGTCCCGGGATCGAGTCTCACATCAGGCTCCCTGGATGGAGTCTGCTTCTCCCTCTGCCTTTCTTTCTTTCTTTCTTTCTTTCTTTCTTTCTTTCTTTCTTTCTTTCTTTCTTTCTTTCTTTCTTTTCTTCTTTCTTTTCTTTTTCTTTCTTTCTTTCTTCTTTCTTTCTTCTTTCTTTCTTTCTTTCTTTCTTTCTTCCTTCTTTTTCTCTCTCTGTCTCTCATGAATAAAATAAAATCTTTTAAAAATATTGTATTTTTAGCATATATTTGTTTTTCTATCTTAATGGCAAATAACTACAGACAAAATGCCTTCCTTAAAACAATGATTCTAAACAGTAACCTCTAGCCTGTTGTTCCTCTGTTAAGTTTTATATGGCCTGAATTCAAAGAAGAAAAATAAAACCAATGTGCCTATTGTAAGGTAACCCTCTTATCAGAACAGCTATTAATGTTGAACATATTACCAATGAATTTAGACTAATTACAGATATGTTTCATTTGCATTTGTTTGGAAAAATAGTGTATTCACAAATTTGATGAATACTAAAAACAAAACAAAAACAATAATAATTTCTCCTTTTAAAATAACCACTGCTTCTATATTGCACCACACATTTTAACTAATAAACTCACCACATCAAATTCAATGCATACTATCTAAAAGAGCAACTCCGAGATAAGAGTCATTTTATTTGGTGTTAGGAGTTGGGTTCCGATTTACATAATACCTGAGTTTGAGACAGTACTCCCCGTTTACTACGTTGAGTTATTTAAATCTCATTTTACTTTCATAAAATGGAAACACTCAGATGGAAGCCACTTTTATTTATTTTTTTTTATTTTTATTTATTTATTTTTTTAATTAATTTTTATTGGTGTTCAATTTACCAACATACAGAAAAACACCCAGTGCTCATCCCGTCAAGTGTCCACCTCAGTGCCCGTCACCCATTCCCCTCCAACACCCGCCCTCCTCCCCCCTTCCACCACCCCTAGTTCGTTTCCCCGAGTTAGGAGTCTTTATGTTCTGTCTCCCTTCCTGATATTTCCCAACATTTCTTCTCCCTTCCTTTATATTCCCTTTCACTATTATTTATATTCCCCAAATGAATGAGAACATACACTGCTTGTCCTTCTCCGATTGACTTATTTCACTCAGCATAATACCCTCCAGTTCCATCCACGTTGAAGCAAATGGTGGGTATTTGTCGTTTCTAATGGCTGAGTAATATTCCATTGTATACATAAACCACATCTTCTTTATCCATTCATCTTTCGATGGACACCGAGGCTCCTTCCACAGTTTGGCTATTGTGGCCATTGCTGATAGAAACATCGGGGTGCAGGTGTCCCGACGTTTCGTTGCATCTGAATCTTTGGGGTAAATCCCCAACAGTGCAATTGCTGGGTCGTAGGGCAGGTCTATTTTTAACTCTTTGAGGAAACTCCACACAGTTTTCCAGAGTGGCTGCACCAGTTCACATTCCCACCAACAGTGTAAGAGGGTTCCCTTTTCTCCGCATCCTCTCCAACATTTGTTATTTCCTGCCTTGCTAATTTTCCCCATTCTCACTGGTGTGAGGTGGTATCTCATTGTGGTTTTGATTTGTATTTCCCTGATGGCAAGTGATGCAGAGCATTTTCTCATGTGCATGTTGGCCATGTCCATGTCTTCCTCTGTGAGATTTCTCTTCATGTCTTTTGCCCATTTCATGATTGGATTGTTTGTTTCTTTGGTGTTGAGTTTAATAAGTTCTTTATAGATTTTGGAAACTAGCCCTTTATCTGATATGTCGTTTGCAAATATCCTCTCCCATTCTGTAGGTTGTCTTTTAGTTTTGTTGACTGTATCCTTTGCTGTGCAAAAGCTTCTTATCTTGATGAAGTCCCAATAGTTCATTTTTGCTTTTGTTTCTTTTGCCTTCGTGGATGTATCTTGCAAGAAGTTACTGTGGCCGAGTTCAAAAAGGGTGTTGCCTGTGTTCTCCTCTAGGATTTTGATGGACTCTTGTCTCACATTTAGATCTCTCATCCATTTTGAGTTTATCTTTGTGTATGGTGAAAGAGAGTGGTCCAGTTTCATTCTTCTGCATGTGGATGTCCAATTTTCCCAACACCATTTATTGAAGAGACTGTCTTTCTTCCAATGGATAGTCTTTCATCCTTTATCGAATATTAGATGACCATACATTTCAGGGTCCACTTCTGGGTTCTCTATTCTGTTCCATTGATCTATGTGTCTATTTTTGTGCCAGTACCACACTGTCTTGATGACCACAGCTTTGTAGTACAACCTGAAATCTGGCATTGTGATGCCCCCAGCTATGGTTTTCTTTTTTAAAATTCCCCTGGCTATTCGGGGTCTTTTCTGATTCCACACAAATCTTAAAATAATTTGTTCTAACTCTCTGAAGAAAGTCCATGGTATTTTGATAGGGATTGCATTAAACGTGTAAATTGCCCTGGGTAACATTGACATTTTCACAATATTAATTCTGCCAATCCATGAGCATGGAATATTTTTCCATCTCTTTGTGTCTTCCTCAATTTCTTTCAGAAGTGTTCTATAGTTTTTAGGGTATAGATCCTTCACCTCCTTGGTAAGGTTTATTCCTAGGTATCTTATGCTTTTGGGTGCAATTGTAAATGGGATTGACTCCTTAATTTCTCTTTCTTCAGTCTCATTGTTAGTGTATAGAAATGCCACTGATTTCTGGGCATTGATTTTGTATCCTGCCACGCTACCAAACTGCTGTATGAGTTCTAGCAATCTTGGGGTGGAGGCTTTTGGGTTTTCTATGTAGAGTATCATGTCATCGGCGAAGAGGGAGAGTTTGACTTCTTCTTTGCCAATTTGAATGCCTTTAATGTCTTTTTGTTGTCTGATTGCTGAGGCGAGGACTTCCAGAACTATGTTGAACAGCAGTGGTGAGAGTGGGCATCCCTGTCTTGTTCCTGATCTTAGGGGAAAGGCTCCCAGTGTGGAAGCCACTTTTAATGTAAACGATAAGGAGAAAATACCCAGTGCCCAATGTGACTTGAATGTTATAAAAGCAAATTAAAAAATACCTATTACAGTATTTTGAAAAGTAACTTTTTCGAATCCTGTTGCCTGAATAGAAGTAGAAAAACTAAGTTGGAAAGATCTGGAAATATTACAGGTGGCAATAAAAACAGAGATTTTAAAAAAAGGAATAAAAGGAAAAATATCGTAATTATATCAAAAAGCTTGTTCAAACCCATAAATAAACCAACAACAACAACAACAAAAAAAACCCACATCTCATTAACTGACCAAATATGGTTATTTATTTATTTATTTGTATTTGTATTTTTTATTTTTTATTTAATACATGTATTTTTATTGGCGTTCAATTATTTAATATTTATTGCTTTGATAAAAATTACATGACTAGAATTTTCACATTGAAATATTGATTGTGTTGGTTTTTAAAATATGTAAATATAAGCATAAACTTTTAAAATGATAGGCAGTTATT
Organism: Vulpes vulpes; assembly: GCF_048418805.1. Lineage (NCBI taxonomy): Eukaryota > Metazoa > Chordata > Mammalia > Carnivora > Canidae > Vulpes > Vulpes vulpes. Next base: position 38,970,836 of record NC_132785.1, read on the forward strand.
TGAAGACTATAAAATAATCTAAATCAAAGAGCATTGAAAGAGATTAATCTGAGCCTTCTAGTTTGTTAGAATAGTTATTCTAGCAAAATGAGTATCTTTATAACCTGTTATGAGCTATTTGTTTATCGGTGGAATTTGAGTATTTTACATTTCCTCTCTGTTGATTTTTTGCATTACCTAAATTTTCTCTATAATTGTAATTTCTTCATATAAAAAGTTATATTCAACATTTTAATTTTTCTTTCTTCCTTTCTCTTCTCTTTTTTTCTGTATTTCTTTCTTTAGAAATAAAAGACAAAAAATGAAAGAAAAGGCAGAAACATTAGAAAGATCAATTTAGAATGTGACTTGTGACAAACATGAATTGTTGCTTAAATCTTTATTAAGTTACAAAATATAATCAAGTTTATCAAAGCATAAATGTGTGGCTAAGAAAAAGCTTCAAAACATGAAGGGAAAGCCTCCAGTGCTATTCAACAGAAATTCTTCATCTGAATTTCAAAAAAGCAGAATAAATCAAGTAAAAGTGTTCTAAAATTGAAATTTTAAATGTTTTCCTTTTTAAAAATATCAGACCTTTCTTAACTGAAAATGTGCAGTATTGCTATGATCATAATAATGTAATCTGTTGGATTTAAAGAACTAATGGTGATTTCACAGCAGGCTAGTTAGTATATGCAGAAGTTTGGAAAAACTCTGTGATGTCATAGTGTTTTTATAGATATATGGGTTACACTGTCAACAAAGTTGAAGACTAAAGGTCTCTCTTTAATGCTATGAACAATCAATTTCACTAGTTTGACTTAGCATCCAAATCGATTAATTTGAGAAGCAAATGGAAAATAAGAAATTGAAAGCCCTAAATGAAGACTTCTGAGTTTATTTTTTTTATTCATGTGAATACATTGGTAAGAGCAGTAGTTGCAAAGGCAAATGTATTAGAAAAGACTTTTACTTTTTTTTAAAAAGATTTTATTTATTTATTCATGAGAGACAGAGACTGAGAGAAAGAGGCAGAGACACAGGCTTGAGGGAGAAGCAGGCTCCATGCAGGGACTCCAGGATCACACCCCCAACCTAAGGCAGGCACTAAACCGCTGAGCCACCCAGGGATCCCCAAGACTTTTACTTTTTAACATGGAATATATTTGAACATTTTTTTATTTGTGGAACCAGATGGGAACTCAATACCAGGGTCCTGGAATCACAACCTGAGCCAATGGCAAATGCTCAACCACTGAGCCACCCAGGTGCCCCTTGACTTACTTAATTTTTTTTTTTTTTAAGATTTTATTATTTACTCATGAAAGAGAGAGAGAGAAAGAGAGAGGCAGAGACACAGGCAGAGAGAGAAGCAGGCCCCATGCAGGGAGCCTGATGTGGGAATCGATCCCAGGACTCCAGGATCACGCCCTGGGCTGAAGGCAGGCACTAAACCATTGAGCCACCCAGGGATCCTGCCCTTTGACTTTCTAAATTACTTCGATATTGTGACTTTTTAAAAAAAAAATTTCAGCTACCTAATAAATAAAAATATCACCAATATGTGTTTAATCTTCCTGCTATTCACTAATATGTTGTGGAAAGTGGAATATTTTCTAATATGACTTTCCAGATACTTCTTCAATCCCAGAAAATTATTTTCTAGTGTAGCTTTATTCTTTCTGCTTATTTTTCTTCTGGTTTATTTTTGAAAATCATAATTATTCAATAGATCACTGTTTTCAATATTGTATATCAGTCTTTTCTTCTATTACTTGAATAGGTGACTATAACAAGTTTTCACTCTCCATGTTATTAATTTTATTTTTCCACTGTTCCATTTGTAAAGTTCCTGTGGTTAGGGTTTTATTAGACTGTAAGGATATGTCTTCTGTTTTTAGTTTTTCCTTGCTTTAAAAAAATTAATATGCCAATTTCAAGACAGTTATCTTTATATAAAGTATATGCTTTATTATGATTTATTGATATTAAAAACAACATGCATTATAAAATCATCCTCTATAATCTGTAACATAATTCTTATAACAATACGTTCTACCCTCCAATTTCTGAAATATCTCACCTTTTGTCTGGAGAATAATTTAAATTGTAACACTTTTTATTATTACTTTGACCTTGAGTCAGACAAAGCACATGCTTAATTTGTTATTTTCCTTCAGCTGAAGGCTTATAAAAATCTTTTTTAAAGATGTATTTATTTATTTGAGATACAGAGAGAGTGAGCATGAGTGGGCAGGAGGGGGGAGGGGCAGAGGGAAATAATCTCATGCACACTCACCATTGATCAGGAAGCCCAAAGTGGGGCTCAATCTCAGGACCCTGACATCATGATCTGAGCCAAAATCAAGAGTTGGAAGCTGACGGAGGCATCCAGGCACCCCAAGGCTTATGATAATCTATTTTTGAGACAGAGGCAGCTGCTAAACTAAATATTATTAACAAGTTGGTTTTCAGTTATACTAGGCTGTGATAATGAAGAGCTAATATTATGCCTTTTAAAGTAATAAACTTCTGTTTATTTGATCGTTTTTCTTGAGAATGTGGATTGTGATTTACTCTTTGGTAATCAAAAGCAGTCCAAAATTTTATTTTCTACTCCCCAAAACTGGATGAATATCTATAGGTTGCACCATTAGTTAATTTTGCTGCAAAGTTTTTACTATTTTTTTTTCTTACATGTAGCTCACTTTGAAAGCCTACATGCAATTAACTCTTGCCTTTCCTGCCTCCTCTCCAACTGTGTTGAAATAACAGCTCGGATCTCTAATGGCTTCCTAAAGACTGTAGCTATACATTCATAGCTGGGTGTGGAAGCCTGTTTTATTTTCTTGGGAAATTGTACAGGTGCAGTTGTACAGGAATATGTTCTCTTTCTTCTAGTTGACATAACATTATGTCTCTGAAAAATTGGTCACTAGCCAGATTCATAGGATGTTTCAGAATTTGAAGTAGGCATAAGTTTCCAAAAAAATGCACTTATTGGGCTTTATCAATATTGATATGCTAATGGTTTTCAGATGATAAAACCATCAGAAAACCTATAATAGATAATCAAATTTTTGGTTGCTGTTTATGAATTTGCATGTATTTCTGGTTCTACATGAGTTTAATTATATAAATATAAAGGAGAATTAAAAATCACTAGATATTTTGAATAAAAATATAGAATTACTTAAATGTTGAAGAATCTGAAAACTATAGCCCTATGATCTATTTATATGTTGCTTTCTTTCAATTGTACAAAATCCCATGTAAAATTTAGTACCTCTATTTGAGGACATTATACTATAAAAGCTAGATATTCTAGACCACAATCAGTGTTTTTCCTATGCTTTTGCATTGTAATTATATATTATTGGGCCAGGTAGTTAAATTGCACAAAATCATAACAGCATTGACATTACAATCACTTTCATTAAAGCGCAATGTATTCACGTTTATATATAATAACATATTCTAAATATGTAAGTGGTCCTACATATCATACAAATATTGATTCAGTCCACAACACTATTTTTAATTAAATAGTACCAAAGTTAAAAGCATTTGCTTTTAAAGTTATGATTTTTTTTTAGTTATGACTTTTAATAATAATGATTATACTTTCAAAACTTATTTCTGGGCTTTAAAAGTTTTAAATAATTCCCCACAAAATCATTATAAATGAATGAATAAATAAGTAAGTAGTGTTTTAATGTATATATACTATATTAAGAAAAACAATCAGTACAGAAAATCTTATAATATATTAAAATTTTTATTATGGAGTTGTATAAACTGAGATATAACATATTTCAGATCTTAAGCACAATCATTTTCTGAGGTCAGGAGGATATTTCTTCAAGAATGAATATAGTCCAATACCTAGCTCAAAAAGATTAAAACTGCTAGTATTTTTTGTTTCAAAAATATGTGGAACAAGTCTTGCTGAAAGCAATAGCTCCTCGAGCCCTTCTAAGAATCCCATCCGGGTTTTACAATTCCTGAATTCATTTTAAAAGTTTTGCTTTTGGCTGTGATATGTTCCTATGATATTTAATATAAAGTGAATCATTCATTTTTTTAAAGCAATGTATCACGTTTTAAAAAAATTGTGTTTGCCAAGCCTTTGTGACATTATAATGCTGCATTTCTCTTACAGTCTCTGGAGTTCAATTGGCAACCTAAGTATGTTTAAAAGAGAAAAGACAAAAGCAATTGTTAATTTAATTTGTGGTTACCTCAATTTTGATTTCTCTATTGTCTTAAAAATATGTTAGTACCTGTGGAATTAAAATACAAAGTTGATATTTAATACTTGCAATGTCTTGTGAGTACAATCATCTTTCACAGACATATAAAATGTGATTTGCTCAAGTCATAAGTCAAAGCCCAAGCATAAGTCACATATTAATATTTGACTATTGGTTCAAGAAAAGCAATAAAAAATAACAACATGCTTCCATTTGAATTTTTCTTTCTTAGAAGGATGCTAAAATTGGACATATTTGCCTTAGAGTTGCTGGAGTAAAGGCAGTATAAATGCACCAAAATGGTCAATTAAAGTTAAATCAGGTATATTCATATCCTTAGAAGAAATAGGAAATAATTTTAGCATGGTTAGTTTTCAAAGCAGAATTATATACATTTCATTTTACAAGTATTCCCCTTTATTATGCTAAATATAAACAAATGTTAAATTATTGCTATTTCCTTATTTCTACATAACTCTGGCATTCTGAGCTTTACTATATGTAAGCCATATGTTCAGTGCTATAAAATGGTAAACATGCCTGATATTTGTCACGAAGTTTATAATCTAGATCTTAGAAAAAATGTGAAACATTCACTAAATTAATATTGTACTGGATACAAATATTCATTTTCCGGCACTGTGGAAGAATGAGGATTTAGTCCCATTAAGGGGACATCCTCAGACTCCTGGAGGAGTGAAGACTAGGGATAATGCACAGATGCTGGATAAAAGCATCTGTTACGTTAGAAAATGGGAAACAGTGTGCATGCACACACACATACATAATCTTTGCTAAAACAAAAGATGGTGCAGAATAAACCAGTAGGAACAAAATGTAGAGAACAAAATAGACTAATGCTATATGTCTAGTTGAATGATTATGAAGACCATCATGTCACTAGAGGAAGCAGGAGATGGCTATGTTTTTATAAGGAACATGATTAATTTTTTGGTGTTTAACTACTACAACTTTTATGCCTCTCTAAATATGTTCCCCTTCTGTACCTCACTTGGGCACTGTATTAAGAAGTCCTGGGTGTTCCCTCTTTTGGCACCAGTGAGAGATTCAAACTAAGCAAGATTTTCTCAAGTGTGGTAGCCTACACCCTAACTCCATCTCTAAACCATAATAAAAACCCTGAACTCAGCTCTTTTCCTATCTTGCAACCACTTGAAACTTGGTCTGTTTTTCCTAGAGACTCCAGTTATGTAGAATAAAATTGTGTAGGCAGGCTATAACTATGGTTTTAGGGCAAATCTCATTTAACAGTGTTAGGTACCTTTTAAGAAGTTCTTAAGTGAAAGTGATCTAATATATAGGAAAAAGACACATTATCCTTTCTTCCAAATATAAAATATATTGTTACGAGTTAAAGCATAAGATATTTTTTAAATAGCCCACAATGACAATTTAAAAAAAAAATAAACTCTAGGTCGCTTTTTAAGAGGATTCCTAAGATGGTCAACAATATGTAAAGGCAGGTCAATTCATTGTTGTCTCATGATAAGCTTCAGTGTTCAATTTACCTATAAAGCCATAGGAACAAGGTAAACAAAGTATTAGTCACCTCAATATTAATTTATAATCTTGCATTTTTACTTTTATAAACAATGTAAATAATAAAGGTAAGTCTCTGCATACAGCTAGTCATCATAATTAGTATTCATCAGTGATTAACTCAGAGTATGATTAACAATTCTTTTCATGACATCAGTGTGCCATTACAGTGTTTTTAATGGAAGAGGTAATTTTCAATCCCATCCCAATGAAATTGGGCATCTACAAGTATACAGAAATTGTCTTAGGATATATTTGTTAGATACAATTTCCATTTCTTTGTTTTTCACCTAGATGTTATCAGACTATAGCAAAGAGTATTTTTCCGGAATGAGTTAGGAGACATTAACATGCATGGAAATCTAACCAATTAGAATGTTCATTTTTCAGGAAAGAGATGATGGGGATGCTTGAATAGCTCAGTCAGTTAAGCATCTGACTCTTGATTTTAGCTCCGGTCATGATCTCAGCATCTTGAGATTGAGCCCCATGTCCCAGAGAGTCTGCTTCAGATTCTCTCCCTGTCCCTCTGCACCCCACCCATCTTTCTCTCTCTAAAATAGATAAATCTGTAAAAACAAAACAAAACAAAAACAACAAACAAAAAACCAGTATCTTATTTTTTTCCACATATTTCCAGCATTCATCATCTTATCCCATCACAGGTAGTGAATCATCAATTTACTTCTATTTTCATTAATATTAATTTTCTCATGGATTCTCCAATTATTTCCTTTATTTTTATCATGAGTTTTTTTCTCTCACTGATCACTTTTCTCAGCCTATTGGAATGTCTTGAAATGGTTCATCTTTTAAAAAGTAAAATAAGGGGCACCTGGATGGCTCCATGGTTGAGCATCTGCCTTTGGCTCAGTTTGTGATCCTGGGGTCCTAGGATAGAGTCCTGCATCAGGCTTCTCCTAGGAAGCCTGTGTCTCCTACTGCCTATGTCTATCCCTCTCTCTGTGTGTCTCTCATGAATAAATAAAATCTTTAAAAAATTTTTTTAAAAAGTAAAATGAATGATTTATTGGAAAAGTAGGTCTCACTTTTACTACCATATATTTCTCTATCAATTCAACTCAAAGCTATACTATGAAGCTAAATTCAGTAGTAACTCATCTAAACCTATTTTACCTAATCTTTCCAAAGCAGTTATACAATTGCAATTTTATTCACATTTGTAACTCTTTTCTCTTCCTTCCTGAGGCAACCCTTTCAATGGGTTCCCTCATAATCACACTCTTAGTATTCTATGTGGGCTTCCCCATTCTGACCAAAATTGTCTGGTCCTGGTCTTTTGTTTTTCAGAAGTTTTTTTCATTACCTTGAATTATTTTTTATTGAATTAACTATAAATGCTTATTGCATCTATTTAAATAGATCATATTTGAAAATTTAAATAAATTAATTTGGAACCTTATATGCTAGACAAAAATAGAACTGTGCTAAAGCTTAAAAGAAAGAAATTTAAGATATATGCACCCAAAATAAATCCCCCTTGCTTGTTTAAATGTAAGAACTTTTTTTCTTATGTATGTTTATAATTCTCCTGCCATCAGATTTGCTACTTTGGGAATAAAATCTCCTTCATTTAGAATATTTAATTTACTTACACAACAAAATGTATGTTTTATGGGTTAATTAAAAACTATGATGATACCTTTAATCAATAATTATTTTTATTTATATGTGGATGTATTATTTTTATGACTGAAAATAATTATTTTCTAGAAAAAAATACTCTGACAAAAATACACTGCATGGAGGGCAACCCCAGTGGCTCAGCGGTTTAGCGCCGCCTTCAGCCCAGGGTGTAATCCTGTAGACCTAGGATCGAGTCCCACGTCAGGCTCCTTGCGTGGAGCCTGCTTCTCCCTCTGCCTGTGTCTCTGCCTCTCTCTCTGTGTCTCTCATGAATAAATAAAATCTTAAAAAAAACACACTGCATGAAGAAAAATGTCCACCTCTAATCTTGCAATATTTGCTATTCAACAAAAATTTCTTACTGAAATAAATCAGTATCAATCATCCAAAATGGGGCAGCCCTGGTGGCGCAGTGGTTTGGCGCCGCCTGCAGCCTGGGGTGAGATCCTGGAGACTGGGGATCGAGTCCCACATCGGGATCCCTGCATAGAGCCTCCTTCTCCCTCTGTCTGTGCCTCTAACCTCTCTCTCTCTCTCTGCCTATGAATAAATAAATAAAATTTTAAAAAAAAAGTCATCCAAAATGTTACAGAAATGTATGCATCTAAACTCAAATTACTGTATTGTGTTTTCAGATCAATTGGTTTTATATATGCACATTTTTATAAACCTATAGTATTTGTTTTTTTTTTTTTTTTTTTTTTTTTATGATAGTCACAGAGAGAGAGAGAGAGAGGCAGAGGGAGAAGCAGGCTCCATGCACCAGGAGCCTGATGTGGGATTCGATCCCGGGTCTCCAGGATCGCGCCCTGGGCCAAAGGCAAGCGCCAAACCACTGTGCCACCCAGGGATCCCCTTATAGTATTTGTTGATCTTAATTTTTATAAATTACTCAATTCTAGAAAAATATTTCTTTTTAATATATAGCCACTTATACAAACAGAAAATTAATTGAAATATTATTTTAGTTATAAATATAATGTAATTATGTCTGTTACTTTTTATAATTTTTGTTACTTTTTATAATTAATGTCAAGTTTCATAAATACAAGTATTCTCTCTATTCAGCAAAGGTACAACCACAGTGAGCAAAGGATAAGTGCTTAAAATGTGTTATACACTTCATCCCCATATATCAGGTATAAAAAAAAACTAGAAAATATATTTTGACAGATTAATGGGATGATGGATGGAGTGACTTGAGAGGATATATTGAGTCTATTTTCCTGCATTTGGAAATGCTGTCCATGTGCTTTGCATTACTTTGCTTTATTTCTCAAGACACCATTGCCCTAGGACACCTGGGTGGCTCATTAGGTTAAGTACCCAAATCTTCATTTCACTTCAGCTCACGATCTCATGGTCATTAGATGGAGCCCGCATCAGGCTCTGCACTCATCATACAGTTAGTCTGCTCCAGACAGTCTCTCCTTCTGCCCTTCCCCGACTCAGGCATTCTCTGTCTCTCTCTCAAAATAAACATAAATCTTACAAAAAAAAAAAAAAAGAGAGAGAGAAAGAGAGACACTATTGTTCTGATACATATTTTAATGTGATTTTTTACTGAACACCAATTTTCTGGGGATAATGTATATGCCATCTCTTAGCATGATACTTATTTTCATTTATCTCAGAAGCTTATGGAGCCATATTGGGATTTTCCATTTATTTATGTATTTCTGTTTTTGGACAATGAGCTAAAGTTTAAAAAGAATTATGAGGGGGTACCTGGATAGCTTAGATGATTGAGCCTCTGACTTTTGGTTTCAGTTTAGCTTATGATCTCAGGGTCATGGGATGGCAGCTCTATGCTCAGCTCAGAGTTGGCTCAAGAGACTCTCTCCTTCTGCCCCTCTCCCTGCTCATGCTCTCTCTCTCTCTCTCACTGAAATAAAATCTTAAAAAAAAAAAGGAATTATGAAGCCAATGATTGGAACCTATCAACCTCAGGATTACAGAAATACTTTTTCACTTGACAGAAGTAGAATTCACTTTATTTTTTGTTTCTTTCTTCATCTCTTTTCCTCCTTCTTTTCTTCTTGCCTTCCTTCCTTCCTTCCTTCCTTCCTTCCTTCCTTCCTTCCTACTTTTGTGTATTAATTTCTTTGGCTTTTATAAAGATTACCACAAACATAGTGGCTTAAGAAAGCAGAAATTAATTTTGTTATATACAATTCTATATATTAAAAAGTCTAGCACAGTTCTCACTATAACTAAAATCAATGTGTTGGCAAGGCTTCATTACTTTTCAGAGGCTCTAGAGAAAATAAGTTTCTTTTCCTCTCCCAATTTCTAGAGGCCATCTACCTTCCTTAGGTGTGGTCCCCTTCCTCTATCTTCAAAATCAACAACAATAGCTTTTGTAGTGATCTCTCTCTGACTCTGACCTCATCAGAGAAAGGTTCTGTTTTTAAGGACTCACATGATTAGACTGGGCAGGCCTGGATAATCCAGGATAATCTCCTTGTCTCAGAGTGCTTAATTTAATTACTTTTGTAATGTCTCTTTAACTGTGTAAATTAGCAAGTTCATAGGTTCCAGAAATCAGGACATGGACATTTTCAAGAGGCTATTATTCAGCTTACCACATAGTTTAGCACCTTTGGTTGAGGGTGTATAGTATATAAATATTCCTCAGCAAAGATGAGTTGCTAAGTACAATAATAAATTAAGGGCAGGGTTTTATATCAATTTTAGCCATCCTGTCAACCAATATCTATATATTATTGGAAGATATCATAAATATTTTTCCCATAAACTATCTAAAGGCATGTTTTATACATTAGTCTTTTGGCTATGTGTATCATAAATTTTGAGTTTGTATGGTAGATTATTTGTATATGTTTCATGTTAACACAACTCTTTTGGAAATGGATAGATTTTTGAACAGTGGTTTATCCCTTAGAAAGTATGAGGAAATACTTATAATACATATTATAACACCAACAGTATTGAATATAATTGGAATTATATTTTCAGTAAGAATTAATAGCTATACATTCTAGATAAGTAGTAGAGTACTAAGGGAAATAATTGACTTTTAATTTAAAAAAATTATTTTTTTCACTTTTCAGTTATAGACCTAATGTTTTAATTAACCTCTTAACCTACCTGAGTATTAAATTTATATATTCTATTAAATATAAATGATATGGTTAACTTTTGGAGTGTGTGTAGATTGTAATTAACCAACATAGAGTAAATATTCAATGAATATATGAAATGAGCAAATTAATGATAAGTTCCTTATGTAGTACAATAGTGTTGTTTCATTTTTAATTCTCTGAAATAATTCCTTAATGAATCTGATCTCATTTTTGGTATATCTCTGCTGACAGCTTTAAGCCTCACCCTTCATCTTACTGTCTGTTCTATATCTGCTCAAGTGGATAATACTGTTGGATGCTCCTACCTCTGGCACCAGTTGAAAATTCAAGTCACATCAGCTCTTACCTACATGGGGGGACCCTCATTCAGGCCTCACCACTAATCACTATAAAAAAATCCTTCACCATGTAAGATTTGCTTTCGAGGCCTGCCTTCTTGCTCCAGAGACTTCAAGTATATCAGTGGCAAGTGTTTTTATACTCCCTTTATGTGTGTGTGGTATCATCAGTCTACATATCTGACTGTGTGTTGGGGGGGAGGGGTTTGCTCCTGTTTCTGCAGAAATTGCTACAACACTTCTATTAGTTGCTGTATCGTGTCTAAAGACTATTTCTTACCATCTTCCCCATTAACTTCTACTTATTTTTTATCTTTCATAGGTTCTGTATAGTTTCTGTTTCTTTGAAACGCTGGAATTTATGTTTATGAAACTATTTTAAGAATTATTTAGGTTCAGTGGAAAGCACTAAGGTCATAGAATGTGCCCAATGTCCCATCTAGATCAGATGTCCCCTAAAGGGCTTTGTACAATTCTTATTTCTAATTCATACATACATGTATTTTTTTCTGGTAGCTATAACCTAATTTCCAAAATGTGGAAAATAATTATAAAAAGGAGTAACCTCAGGTTTATTGTAATTTCAATATTTCATTTCAAGACTCCAGAAGGTTTTTTTTTTTAACAAGGTTTTTTTTTTTTTTTAATGAGGTTTCTACTTGTAAACAGTTATATATCCTTAGTAAACATTACTAATTTAAAAAACCTAAAGTGAGTTGTAGAAGACAATTAACTTATGGATTATCAGCCGTATATATTTCAATAACTACCATGCATTTGAAGAAATTCTGTCTTATTCCTCTACTTATATTCATTAAACCACAATCATCTTAGATATATAAAACATTACTTTAATGATAAATTATTATTAAATGTCTACTGGATTGCATACATTTTATGAAACTTTTACTTATCAAACAGATTTTCATTTTTAAAATATTTATTTATTTGAGAAAAGAGAAAGAAAGAGTGCACAAGCAGTGGAGAGGAGTAGAGGGAGAGGGAGAAGCGACTACCTGTTGAGCAGGGAACCTGAGGCAGGGCTCAACCCCAGAACTCTAAAATTATGACTGAGATCATGATCTGAGCAGAAGGCAGGCAGTTAACCTACTGAGCCACCCAGGCACCTTCCAAACAGATTTTCTAATACCTAGAATTTCAATAGATCTTTGTCTTTCACTGAACTTTTCATAACAATAGCATTTAAAAAATATGACCATAAAACTCCTTGATAAATAATTTTCCTTTTTTGATGTTGTAACTTTTGATATATTAGATTAACTCTTTTATTTTTCTTTGCATACATCTTTTTAAAATTATTTACTTAAAATATTTTTCTCTGCCTAACATGGGGGTTGAACTCACAACCCAGAGATCAAGAGTTGCATGCTCTACCAACTAAGCCAGTCAGGCATCCCTCTCCTTTCCTTAATACATAAACCATCTGAGGCTATTTTATCTATTTCTCTCACTGTTTTAGAAATACTACCTGGACAATATCTCCCATCCCATTGTTTTCATCTAATTAGTAAAAGTCAATCCCAAATGCCAAATTGGTAAAAACTTATAGAATACTTGTCAATACTTGCCAGGTTTGGACTTCAGATGGTATCTGCAATGGATCCTTATTGACACTATTGGTGATACAGAAACTTGGCATATTGGGTTCTGATGATTCTTATGCAAAGACATAGTGTGAAATGATATGAATGATGGTGGCTATCTCTTAAAAGTTTTGGAATTTCTGTTCAATTGTAAAGCAATCCATTTGGAGGAAAGCAAGTTGTAACAATGCAGAGTTGTAACTGATTCTTCATATGAAAAAAAGATATTTGCTGAACACAGTATAAGAAATATTCTGTAATTTCTAGAACTATGGAAATGCAAGAAATTGAAACAAACAAATGCAATTGAAAATATAGCAAAAGAAAAATAATTTATACATATACAGTTTTCTCTAATAAGGCAGTACAAATACTGAAGTACATAGGCTACATGTGCAGAAAAAATTGTTACATTTGGTATGATATTACTGGGAATGGAAATTAAACTGAAATGAACACTGAACATGATTTCAAATTTCTTTTACCTATTCTCATCTCAAGCTATTTACAACGTATCTCTATTGTTATGTCATTACAATAATGTTATCTTAATAATATTTAAATTTATTGAAATAATTAGCTTGACCAAAATTTGAGAAGTTATTTGCTATTTCAGAAGTAGATTACTTATTAGAAAAATGAAAAAGTGTCTCATTTACAAATAAACTTAAGTAGAAAATTAATGGATATTTTAAGATGTCATTTTGAAGTTTCAGCCATCTTAACATAATGGTCCATGGTCCATTGATAATTTCCATGTAATTCAATAGTAGTAGGTAAAGACATACAATGATAGTAGATGTATTTTCCTTTGAGAGACCATATATGACTAAATTTCTACTTCCCAGATTCCCAATATAATTATTACCATATAAATGAGAGGAAAGGTATTGCTAGAATATACTTTATTATCATCTAAAATCTCCAATTACGTAAGAAGGCTTGCTTTATGCAAAAAATGATAATGGAATATTTATGGTATTTTATTTATTCCTAGAATATTATTAAACTTTATGAAATGAGAAATTTATTTCAATAATACAGAAGGGTATATATACAATCAGGTTTAAAAGCATATCCCAAGTAAATGGTAGATAAATATATGTTCTGTATTAGTTTACTAGGGTTGTCAGACAACATACCACAGACTGGGTAGCTTAAACAACAGAAATTTATATTCTCACAATTTCAGACAGGGGAAATTTGAGTCTAATTTCAGCAGAGTTGGTTTCTTCTGAAGCCTTTCTCCATGGCTTGTAGATAGTTTCTTTCAGTGTCTTCTGACGGTCTTCCCTTTGAGTGTGTCTTGTATCCCTATCTCCTCTTCATAAAGAGACACCTGCTATACTGGGTTAAAGCCCACGCTATTGACTTCATTTCAATTTAATTACCCATGAAAAAACTAGTGCCAATACAGTGAAATCCTAAAATATTGGGGATTAGGAATTCAATATTTGAATTATAAGGGATCATAATTCAGCCCATAACTTATATGTGCAAGATTTTTGGGTGATATACAACCATGTAAAATGTATTAAATTGCAGTAATAATTAAATACTGAAAACCAAAAAAAAAAGAACAATATATGTGATCTATTTCTACATGTTTATAGTAAATGAATAAAATTTTAAAAGAATTAAAAAGAACTGAGTCTCATCCTTGCCACCTGTTAGCTGTGTTACCTCAAGTATGTCATTTAACTTCTTGCCCAATTTCCAGATAAGGTATTTAGTATCTAAAATATGTTGGACATTTGTAGGGTTTTAATGAATCATAGAAGTAAAATGTTTATCACTGATGTCCATTCTAATTCCAATTTTGTATTATGATATAGTAGAATATTTTTAAAGAAATTATTCTAATACTCAAAAATAGCAGTTTTTAAAAATAAATAACAATTATTCTAATACATGATTTACTGAATTAATTTCTTTTTAAATTTCAATTAATTTTTTTTATTATTTATTTATGATAGTCATATATATAGAGAGAGGCAGAGACAAGGCAAAGACAAGGCAGAGATAAAGGCAGAGGGAGAAGCAGGCTCCATGCACCGGGAGCCCGACGTGGGATTCCATCCCGGGTCTCCAGGATCGCGCCCTGGGCCAAAGGCAGGCGCCAAACCGCTGCGCCACCCAGGGATCCCTCTTTTTAAATTTCAAACAAAATTTTATTGACACGCTATGTTAAATTAGTATGAACTTGTACCCCTTGTACCCACATTACTTTGTCCAAAATAGTCTTTTGTTACTTAGTTCTGCTAGTTGTTAGTAATAGTCTCTTGATGGATAGGTCCCTTCATGAGTCTTTTAGGGTTTCTGAAATATCACCTTCTTCTGCATTTTTAAAAAGCTTTACTATGCTAATTATTGCTCTTTTTAAATATATCTTCTTTGAAATAAAAACCTAGGTACCAGTTTGTTTTGAACTCCTATCAAAGACACCATGAAAACATTTAAAAGAAAAAAAAAAAGTTTAAAAGATTCAAGGGAATTTTTTTAAAGGGTTATTGAGCACAAGGTGCCTAATTCAAAAATTGTATCTGCCTTAACTTAAATAATAACATGATTATTACAATATTGTTTATTTATAATACATACTTATGTTTAATACATTCCCTATCCAGATACCATTAGTTTTATTAATTTTCCATGTTTTTACTTATTTAATTTTTTAAATTATGCAGCATTTGGGTGGTACCTTTCCAAGACCTTATCAAAACCCACAAATGTGTTTCCATTATCATCTTTTCAGTAATATTTTCAAGATATGGTATTTTTCATTATTTTTAAAGAGCTCATCATCAGTACTATCACTAATTGTAAAAGCTTTAAGCCTCATGAAACAAAGATCTACCATCATAATATATTTTATATGTAGAAATATCATAGAAAATGTACATCGTCATTTCTTTCAGTATTGTGACTTCAATAAATCCCTTTCATTTTAATTAGGCACGGACTGATATGGATTTGTGCTAGGAATTTTTAAATAACTCTGTAAAGGTAATGCTCCTAAAATAAGGCTGAGGCAGGAAGGATATGCAGAATTTAGGACAATTGGAAAGAGAGGAAAGATCTGGAGTGGATCATCGTCAGATATTAATGAGCCTGTGTAAAATCCAAGGATGTAAATACGGTTAATATTTTATGTGATAAATACTACCAATGCTCCACCATTTCATAAGTCTTCTGATTATTTTACACCCATGTGTAAATGTTAAGTGAGTATCCCATCTGAGAGTTCTTTCTAGTTTTAGAAAAGATTTGACAAATTTTTCACATGGTTATGAGAGGGAAACAAGACACTTTTATAGATGTATCATATTCAAGTCTGTTATTTGTCCGTCTCTATTCACGGGATGAAGAACTTTTGATATGGATTGGCATTGTATTACTTATACAGAGTAAAACCATTTCTTTATCTCCAACATTTCTTCCGAATTTTCCCAGTGATTGACTGTGACTCAAATCAGGTGAACTGGGAATGAAGTACACATTGAACCAGTAGAAAAAATAATGTAATTTACTTCATTTTACAGGAAATTTATTTCAATGCTTATAAATTATTCATGATCTGATTTTAACAATTTAATATGATTCTGGAAACATAAATGACTATTCCTAATGAATAGGTGCATTGACATATTTTTATACATGTTATATATTACTATACAGATAAAATTATATTGTCTGTGTTTCCAGACTTAATGACTACCCGACATGTTTCATCAGTACAACAGATGTTCAGTTATGACATGATAGATTGGTGTCTGTTAAAGTAAGTCCTCCACATGCCGTTCCAGCTCGTTTAATCTTGAGAAAAATGTTTTGGTCATTCTTATTTTATGTTTCTCTACAAAAAATAGCTCTGCAAGGGATGATTAGAAACTGGAATAACTCCAAACTCGACTCATAAAATTTAATATTTCAGATATCTCCTATAAGTAACCATTAAAAGAATATTCCCTGAACACTTTCCTTAGTCCCCTGAATAACCTGGAGCTCCTTTAATTGCCGGTAATTATATCCAATAAATACAGAGAGAATATTAAAATAATTTTCCACAGACTTTTTACTCTCTAAACATCTATTAAAATTTGTTTTCACCCCTGAGGACATTCAAATAGGCAACCTCTTTAACCGCTGAATACAATGACCTGTCCACAGTACTCATCTTCTTTCAACACTTTAACAATATATATATATATATATATTTTTTAATTTCTCACTTTTCTTCAGTGACATTATACCTTTGGTCCTCTCTGGTATTATTTCCTATCCCTCCTTTGCAGTCAACATGTTTTTTCTCCCATAAAAATTAAAAATTGCCATTTCAATTATTACTCGAGTATTAAATGATCATAATTAATATATAAATGTTATGAGAATAATAAATATTAAGACATAAGTATTAAGTGAAAAGGCAAAAAATGGACAAAACAGATATTAAAAATCTAGTTTTGTTGGAAGAGGTAGTGGAGGTCTCTTAAACTTTGAAGTATTCACTAACTACTTAAAGTTAAAAATGCGTTATACATCATTTCATAGTAACTGATACCTATCAACTATCATTTCCTATAAATCATAGACTCTTGGTGTCCCTAGTAAAGTTCTTTGAAAACAAATGTCAGGAACGTCTGGGTGGCTCAGTGTTTGAATATCTGCCTTGGGCTCAGAGCATGATCTTGGGGTTCTGGGGTTCTAGGGTCCTGGGATCGAATCCCGCATGGGGCTCCCCACAGGATGCCTGCTTCTCCTTCTGCCTGTGTCTCTGCCTCTCTCCGTGTCTCTCATGAATAAATAAATAAATCTTAAAAAAAAGAAAACAAATGTCAAATTTACTTGTTCTAAATACAGTTTTAAAACCTGCAATAAATTCTGCTCCATTCATCAGAGTGACTTACAATAAATGAGTATATGTTGGTGTATTTCATTCTTCCTCAATAAAAAATTACAATTGGAGTTACTATAACTCCATCATAATTAATATTTAGATTTTTATGTATTCTGTATATTAAAACAGCTTTCCAATGGCATAATTCAATTTAAAGCATAGGTTGATAGGTATATTGAAATATATACAATCAATATATTAGAAATATTATATTTTAATCTATGATTATATACATGTTCATTTCTAATAAATATTTTAATGCTTGTAAGTATATATCTTGTAACTATTTCAAAGAAATTGATTTAGTGAAATAAACAATTTTTTCTCCATTTTGAAAGTGCTGCAACATAGATGTACCCTCCAGTGTCCATTCAGGAAAGTGTTTTAGTTCTGTGGGCAGCCAAGAGTAAAAGCCAAAGAGAATCCTGATCATTTACCTCCCATGTTTTCTTCTTTCGGCCTATTTAACTTTCCATTAGCTCACTCAACCTCCTGAGAAGTTATCAGTTAAGTTAAATGGGAATAGGGACTTTTAACTGCTGAATTCAGTTTATATGTTCTTCTTTGAGCCCTTAAAAGCTTTGTTAGGGAAATATGAACTGAAACTAAATATTCAATGGTTCTCTTCACATTTGGATAAAAGGGCCTACATTAAATTTGACAGAGCCAGAACAATCAGCTTGGAGACTTATTTCCTTGAGGAGTTATGGCAAATAAATGACCTAATCAAGGAATAAAAATATATTGGTCAGCTGAGATATAATTTTTCAACAATATCTTGACCAATGTTGCTCAAAACACTTGCAAATCTTAATTGTTGAATTTCTAATTAACAAATTTTATGCATTAGTCTACTGCACTACATTTTTAAAAATATTTCAAAATAAATTTTATCCATACATTGTAAGTAATGAAGGCTATTTCAAGTTAGAGGGTAAGGTATCATATAGGAAATTAAAATTAATTTAGCTTATTTAGCATATGAAATCAATTCAGCTTATAAGCATAAATGTCTATAAATGATTTTGTGAGCTGACACAAAATTGTGCAATCACTTGGTCAATTACTGGAAGAAAGACTGATTACACAAGGGGCTCATTCAGCTGGGAGGCACCTGTCCCGCCTGTTGGTCAGTGTCCATTCTGCACACGTTAAATATTGTCAATGTCACCTTGAATATTAAACACATCAAATTTTACTCTTTAAGAAGTCGTATTTAGGGATCCCTGGGTGGCTCAGTGGTTTAGTGCCTGCCTTCTGCCCAGGGCATGATCCTGGAGTCTGGGGATCGAGTCCCACATCAGGCTCCCTGCATGGAGCCTGCTTCTCCCTCTGCCTGTGTCTCTGCCTCTCTCTCTCTCTCTCTCTCTCTCTCTCTGTCTTTCATGAATAAATAAATAAAATCTTTAAAAAAATCGTTTGTCAAATGTACATGAATATTTATCAAAAACATAAAACATGCTTAGCTCATAATTATTTTTAAATGCTTTATTTATTTTTCATTCATTTATTCATTCATGATAGACACACAAATAGAGGCAGAGAGATAGACAGAGGGAGAAGGGAGGAACAGGCTCCCACAGGGAGCCTGATGTGAGACTTGATCTCTGGACCAGGATCATGCTCTGAGCTAAAGGCAGATGCTCAAACCACTGAGCCACTCAGGTGTCCCAAACTCATAACTATTAACATACGTTTTCAAGCTTTTCCTACTGATTTTAAATAAACTTGCCTAGATAGCCATAATTATTAATGTAATATGGTTCAACCTTTAGGTTTCTAGATTCTCATTATCTAGCACAAAAGCATAACCAAAATGTGACATCAACAGAAACAGGAGATAAAAGATGAACATTGCCATGCTATACCCTCAGTGAAAGAGGGAAACAGAAATTTTCCATTTCCTTTTCTCTACTGCTTTCATACACAGACTAAGCCTCTCATAGCTTTGGAAAATATTAAGCATTTAAAAATGTTGACTGTCACCCCTCTCCATCTGGATAAATGGCTCCTAAATTTCTCCTTTATATCTTCCCCCAGAAGTAGGTTGTGCAATATAATTTAAAAGATAGCTTCCCACTACTCCAAAAAACAATATCCCATATAGTTTAGAATGTTGTATGAAATAGATTTGTGTTGAAGATATTTGCCTAGAATTCAGTCAGTCCATCCATTTCTCACATACCATTTTATTTTTTGAAACCATCAATTTGTTTTTGTATCTAACAGTCATGAAGCAATGTGAATTTGATGGGGCTAGAGATAAGAAAGAAAAGAACAAGGTATATTGTGGGATTACAGCTAATTTAGACCTAATGGGTTTTTGACATCCAGTGGTAGCAAGAAGGCACATATCCTGAGGAATGGGAAATGGGAGCAAAGTGTGTCAGACATAAATTAACCCATTCAAAACTCTCTAGTCAACCAAGGCCTTAAGTCTGTTCTTCTTAAAGATACTAAACAGAACTTTTCTTTTATTCTTAAGTTCTTATTGATACTTGAAAGCACTGCAGCAGTGTGGGAAGGGGAAGACTATGGGAAAGTGAAAATAAATCAGAGTAACTTTGAGAATAAAGGTGAATTCTGATCCTGCTATGAAGACAATAAAATAAGCTTATCATAAATTTATGTTCTATCTCCCCATATTTCAGAGTAACCAATTCTGCTCAGGTTTTCCAGATATTTCATTTGGACTCAGAAAAAAGAAATAGTGTGGGAAATAGTCTGGTTGTGAGAGTCTACAATTAAAACAACTGTATTTGGTCTTAGCAGAAAGTGATACCACTTAAGAGTATTACATATGTGTTTGTGGGTAAGTAACTCATTAAAGACTTGATGTCTTGGAGGTAGTAGGTAGAATAACATCATGCCCAGAAGAATTCAGTTAATGAAATACCAAGCTCTAAACCCCATAACAGCTGGAGGCTATCTATCACAAAAGTTTCATTTGCTGTGGGGGCTCTTGGAATCACTGAATCTCAAAATGAACTCAACATCAGGGAACTAAATGGTAGTTTCTGCTTCAAAAATCTGGGAGATATATTTTGGCATTTCTTATTTTTTTCTGTAATAAATTATAACTGTGATTTCTAATAAAACAGGCTACACGTTTAAGAATATATTTGGATAAAATATTTAATTTTCCTAAGACGAATATTTTAAACACATTGATTATAAAAGAAGCTCACTACATGTTTGAACATCAAGGTTTCTAAAAACAGAATGTTTGCTACTTAAATGAAAACACACACACACATGCAAACATGAGAAGTATATAAAAACAAAAAAATGAATACTAGTGTTTTCTAATATAAGAACTAAAGATATAAGAAAAGATATAGATGACAGATGAAAACTCTATTCCTCACCCAAATCATCACAATTTACTGGTGGGGTTGGGAGAAGGGAGAAAAAAAAAAAAGTGGTGTCTCCAGGCGGAAAAAATCATAAGGATCCTTGAAAAATAGAAATCATGTGGTAATTGTTCTGGGGAGAAAACTACAGTCCAGGATACATGTGAGAAAAACCACAGCAAAGGGGCAAGTTTTGAAGGTGGTAAAAAAAATATACTGAGGCACATTAAAACTTATAAGAACTTATTTGAGCAATGTCAGTTTGATTCTAGCAGTGCCAAACTAAAAGTGATAGGGAGTTCTCCACCATAAGAATGAGGAGGGAGGTTTCTTTAGAGAACATGGAAACAAAGCAAGGACAGTATTTGATTGCTTATAACGGAACCATTTGCTTTATTTTTAAAAAGTCTACTTGACTATTTGTGATTGGTTGCTCTTAAGTTTCATTTTCTCAGATTTGAGCGCATAGACTCTGGCTTGGATTTTGGTTTGCCTGTGCAGGCTACTAGAGCACTAGAACCGCCTCAGGCTAATGAGCACCTTGTTTACCTTCTTTAATGAAGAGCTTCTCCAACTTGAGAGAAGGAGGTGCAGGAAGAGCGAAGTGGAAGGACCTTAGGGCACCCTTCAGTCAGTGTCTTATTCAGAAAACTACAATAGGCCCGACAAAATGTGCTTGCCCTTTCCTTCTGCTCACTGTCCCCAGAATCAGAAAGGATAACTATCTTTTTCTTTCTTTTTTTTTTTTTTTTAAGGCTTTTTTAAAGGCAGAAACAAAAATCACTAGGATGAGAGAGGCAGGATGGGACAGGAGGATGGCTATGGCTGCCCAGATAGGAGTGACACGCAGGATGGTTGGTGGCTGGCAACACTCAGAAAGCAGAGGAAACCCCTAGGGCAAGAAATTCCAGATCACTCCCTGGTGTGCCCCAACCAGCAAAAGGACATTTGGTCTTCAAAATCACAATATCTGGGTTGTGCCCAGATATTGCATCAACAAAGTGAATGGACTCAATATCTTAGGAAGTAATGATGCTCAACTTAAAGGCAGAAACAAAGATGTACTGAGTGTCTAAAAGGGTACAATTGTAGAACATCTTGTGAGAGAAAAGCTGGAAATGAAATTTTCTCACAAAATGCAACAAAAAGGTCAATCTGATGGGTGACATATCATGTTTGCATGATAGATCAAGTGAAAGTAGTTGATAATTTGAAACATGAAAACATGATTAAAATACTTTGTAAATATATGAAAACTACTTTTAGTTATAAAGAATTTCTTCCAGAAACATACATTAATCACCAAATGTGTTATTATATCATTGGCAGTGTTCCCATAAATATCCAGAACAGGATGTTATCTAGTATGTATGTTCACAACTACATTAAGAAATATACTATAAATATAGTAATTGGTTAGATGCTACAGAGAATAACAAAAGATAAAATCGAAAACTCAGAAAAAGGACTTGTGCTTATACTAGGAGGAGGGTTCCATATCCTCTCAACATATTTGCAAATATAACATCAGTGGAGGCAATCTGGGTGTTAGAAACTTGAGTGAGCCAATTCATGACAACCTCAATTTTTCTGTAAAGAAAACCGTGTGTTCTGAGAGTATTGATGGACAGCACATTGACTCCATCAATATTCAAGCCACTCAGTAAAATAGAATTATACTAATGTATTTTAATATATAGTAAGCATCAGAGTCTTCTCACTAAAAAGAAAGAGCACAGTTATTCTTTAAATTATTACATACTTTTACTTAACTAAGTTTCTGTTCTTTCTATATATCTGGTAGAGAGTAGAGAATATTTATTTATTGTGATTAATCCTGCTTTGATATATGAACTATAAATGTCTCATGGTTTTTAAATATTTAAGTTATATAGTATCAGGCTGAATGTATACTGGCTCAAGTCCAATGTCCTCTTTTGAATTCCCCTAGTTGTTTTAATTCATGATGATCTCACCCTCATTTTAAGGTCTTTAGTAATTTTGAAAGTAGCTCTTAATATTATCCTTTACATGTATCGCCATGCTTTCTTTTTATTAAGAGCAATAGAGTAATCCATGATGAAGTTTTTAGACCAATTTTAGCTTCTACCCTTTACTAGGTATTGTTTTTCTTTTCTTAAAAAATTAACACTTATAATTAATGCTTACTTTGATATTGTCTTTTTTTTTCCAAATTTGATTTGTAATTCACAATGTATTTCTGTGGATAGAATCAATGATGTGGGACACCTGGGTGACTCAGTGGGTTCAGTGTCTGACTTTGGCTCAGGTCATAATCTAAGCAGGGGGACAGCTCATCCCTCTCTCTCTGCCCCTCCCCCTACTTGTGCTGTCTCTCTCTCTCTCTCTCTCTCTCTCAAATAAATAAATAAAATCTTAAAAAAAAAAAGAATCAGTGATGTGAATTTACTAACTTACAGATTTGAAAAGACCAAAGGGCTTTTGCAAAGCACAAGTAATTCAATAGTGGTAGTATTTTTAAAAGATTTCTAATTATGATATGTATATCAATTTTATTTTTCAATCAAAAGTAAATCAGAGTATAAAACTGCCATTCATAATCATTCAGAATTAATAACCTTGAATATTAGAAATACATATATATGTAAAGATAGGTAATATATGCATATAGACATATCTATACATAGTGTAGATAGATACAGACATAGTTATATAATCAGAGTTCTACCTTTTTCCATTAATTGTGATTTTGTATCACAATAAGTAACACTGTATTTGATAGCTTTGTTTTTTGAGAACTTTGAGAAGGTCCTTTGAATATTGCCTTTATTTCTGTTTGATTTTTTTAAAACCTACAAAATAATAACAGAATTGGCTAATAAACTCAGAATGGCATTTTGTAAAGCTGACATTTGGGAATATGCATGACTAGTCATTTCATACAAGGGCCTTGGCCAGGTACACAGAATGGAAGAGAGGATCAGAGAAAAAAGAAGAGGAAAGGAAAGGAAAAAAACAAGTTGTTGCATGACAGTTTTTCCTGACATAATCACCCATCAGATTAAGTCGCCCTCTCCCACCAAGTATGGGGGCAGATGATAGACAGGGCTTTTGCAGCTCCTGAGGCTCCATTCGCATGAGCTAATAATAAACATGCTCTGATCAAATAGTTTTGCACCTTACATGGAAGTAAGTGCGAAAAGTTAAAGGAAAACAAATTGGGTATATTTTTAGTCATGGTAATGAATTTTTTCTATATAGAAAATATCTTGGAGTCCATTAATAATTTATAGCAGGAGAATATTTATAAAGTTATACTCAACCTGTTTCCCATCAAATGCAAGATACACTGTAAAACTCTTCCCAAAGGCAGCAAATTATATACTTTGACAGTACATTTATAACAGGAATTTTATTTTGTATTATAGAAAAGTGAACTTCATTATATTCCAGAATTTGTGTGAGTTTGTGGAACATGGTCTAAGCACATATACCTCCAGCTAAAGTTGGTGAAAACATTCCAAAATTTCAACAAGAAGTTTGAATAACCCATGTGTCTTCTTTGTTTTATTTTTTGTTTCTTCTTTTTTTATTTTAGTGTATTTTATGCACAATGTTTTTATCAGTTTCAGGTGTACAACATAGTGATTCGACAACTTTATACATTACATTATGCTCATCTCCTATGATTTCTTTAAAATTCACATACAAACACCTGATGTTTCAATACGTATGATATAAATATGGTACAGATAGCATAGAATTTCAAAAAAAGAGGGAAAGAGAAATTTGTCTAGGTAACATAGACAGTGACTGCATCCGATAAAGAATTTCCCCCTCTCCTTTAACAAAGAGAGTTAATAGGGAGTTAATTTTTTACCTGTCCTCATTACAAACATATCTGGATTGTGCATATGCTGAGGCAAGTTTTTCTAAACTTTTCTTACTTCATTATAACATTGTAGGGTTATTCACCCTATAGAAACATTTTGTACACTTAAAATTTCAGTTTGAACACTAATTGGATGTCATTGAAGAGAAAGTCTTAATTTAAGGATCTCAAATATTTTAACAGGTACACTCAACACACTGGAGCTAGTACCATGTGGATTAGGTAAGTAAAATGGAATCATGATGAGCTCTATCTGTCATATATTTTGAGGCCGGGTGGGGAGGCGGGTGGGAGCATGTTTCATAAAAGTCTCTGTGGTAGAGAGTGATGTTTGTCCATGTTTTGAAGCAATGCTGGTCTCATGGAATGAATTAGGAAGTATTCCTTAGGCCTCTTTTTTTTTTTTTGGAAAAGTTTGAGAAGGATTGCTGTTGATTAATCTTTAAATATGTGGTAGAATTAATTAATAAAGCCATTAGGTCCAAGATTTTTCTTTGTTGAGAGATTTTTGAGTATTGACTCTATCCCCTAATTAAATCTATTCAGATATTGTTTATCATGATTTAGTCTTGGTAGGTTTTATATCTTTAGGAATTTGCCCATTAGATTTAGGTTATCCAGGTTTTTTAGTGTTCAGTTGTCCATAGTACTTTTTTATAATCCATTTTATTTCTGTAGAATGAGTAGTAATTTCTCCTCTGATTTTATTAATTTTGTCCTCTCTCTTTCTAGGCAAACTAGGAAAAGGTTGCTTAACATAGTTGATCTTTCTGAGGAACTAATTTTTCTTTTGTTCATTTTCTCTATTGTTTTTCTACTCTGCATTTCATTTATCTCCTTTTGAGTCTTTATTATGTCCTTCCTTTTGCTACCTTTCAGTTTAGTTTGTTCTTCTTTTACTAATTCCTTGTTATACAGTTAGATCATTGAATTTAGATCTTTCTTGTTTTGTAATGTAACACTGCAAAACTAATATAATATAAATATAATACAATAGCTATACATTCCCCCCTTAGCATTGCTTTTGCCTTTTACACAAAGTATACCCAAATGTACAGACATATAAAATAATCTTCACTTTCATTAGCAATAGGAAAATACACATATAAATCATAATGTAAACATTTGTGAAATGCATGCCTATTCTATGATGTGGCAATAGCACTTTTAAGGTTTTAACAGAATTTCATTATAATAGAACTTGAAAACAAGACGTCTATTAACAAATGACTTGGATCAATTGTAGTCAAGTCATTCAACAATAAAAATAATGTATTGTAGAAATAAGAACTATAGATTAAACTCATAAATACAATATTGAGCAAAACTAGCTAGTCACAGAGGAATATGTATAACATGATGGTGTCAAAGTTAAAAATGGAGGGATTAGATCATGTTTGAAATGATGACAGTTTCTGTGTATTAGAGAACTTCTAGTTGAACTTTGCATCATGTCAAAACCTCTTTACTAGTTGATGATCAAAACCCCTTGGCCATGATAATAAAGTAGATAAATCTTTTTTCATAGATTTTGTATTAGGTGCAAACCTTTCTACATAAAACAGTGTATCTCAATGATAAGGTGAATATTTTTACACTAAATTAGTAAATTTGATTTCTTATGATGGTTCTAACTACTCATTCTGTGTACAGAAATCCAAGATACCATTTGCCTTTTGACATTTTTATTTATGTGCAAACACTGATTTTTAGTTTCCACAGATTGGTTTTTTAGCTGAGTTCACAAAGAGAGACTTATACTTTGATATTTTCAGAGGTCACATAAGCAATGAAAACCAGGAACTTCCCACACTAAGTGACATCATAAAGTTTTACCCAGTAATTAGTAATGGAAATGTTGCAACTGCCAAATCCACAATGACCTACTTCAGAGAATTGGAAGAAATTGAAAAGTTTCAGAAGATGTCATTTTTCAGAAAAGAACTTCTACTCTATTTCAAGCCACAAAAGAGTGTGAAGACTACTGTGAAGTAATAATTTCCTTTATTCTTCAAGATCCTTCTTAGACTTAGAATCAAATGCACATGAGGCAGCACAGCAAGAAAGTGAAAGAAAATGTTTAGAAAACAAAGGTTGTTAATTTTGGGGTGACCTGTCCTTGTCTCCTACAAGGCCAACATGAGCTATTTGGACACGAACATTATTTTGAGTTAAAAGCCATCCAAACCCACCAATTCAGAAAAAGATCTTTATTTCCTTTTCAACTGCCTACTTGTACAAGGAAGAGAGCTATTCATAGACATTCCACTTTACCTAAAAAAACTTATCTGCATAATATGGAAACTTTTGTTTTCCAAAATTTTATGCTTTCTGAAAATGTGAATTCAAATTTATAACTCTGATCTTTCAAAGCCATTAACTCAGCAAATATTTCTTTATTCAACTCTGTTTTGTTTAATGTAGAACTTGAATTAGATATATTGTAGGCCTTCTCTTGTGTCTACACATTTCTCTCATGTGTGTTTTTTTTTTTAAGATTTATTTATTTATAATAGACAGAGAGAGAGAGAGAGAGAGAGAAGCGGAGGGAGAAGCAGGCCCCATGCCGGGAGCCACACAAGGGACTCGATCTGGGGACTCTAGGATCGCACCCTGGGCCAAAAGCAGGTGCCAAATCGCTGAGCCACCCAGGGATCCCCATGTGTGTTTGTTTTTTAAAGATTTTATTTATTTATTCATGAGAGACACACAGAGAGGGGCAGATGCATAGGCAGAGGGAGAAGCAGACTCCCTTCGAGGAGCCTGATGCAGAACTCAATCCTAGGACCCTGGGATCATGACCTGAGCCAAAGGTAGATGCTCAGCCCCTGAGCCACCCAGGCACCCCCACTTATCTCATGTTATCTTTCTTCACTGTAAGCTGCTTGCAGTGGAGAGTGTTCAAATAATTTTTTTTTATTTTTTTTATTGGAGTTCAATTTGCCAACATAGAGCATAACACCCAGTGCTCATCCTGCCAAGTGCCCCCCTCAGTGCCCATCACCCAGTCACCCCAACCTCCCGCCCACCTCCTTTTCCACTACCCCTTGTTCATTTCCCAGAGTTAGGTGTTTCTCATGTTTTGTCACCTTCACTAATATTTTCACTCATTTTCTCTCCTTTCCCTTTATTCCCTTTCACTAAATTTTATATTTCCCAAATGAGTGAAACCATATAATGTTTGTCCTTTTCCGATTGACTTATTTCACTCAGCATAATACCCTCCAGTTCCATCCATGTCGATGAAAATGGTGGGTATTTGTCATTTCTAATGGTTGAGTAATATTCCATTGTATACATAAACCACATCTTCTTTATCCTTTCGTCTTTCAATGGATACCAAGGCTCCTTCCACAGTTTGGCTATTGTGGACATTGCTGCTATAAACACTGGGGTGCAGGTGTCCCGGCGTTTCACTTCATCTGTATCTTTGAGATAAATCCCCAACAGTGCAATTGCTGGGTCGTAGGGCAGGTCTATTTTTAACTCTTTGAGGAACCTCCACACAGTTTTCCAGAGTGGCTGCACCAGTTCACATTCCCACCAACAGTGTAAGAGGGTTCCCTTTTCTCCACATCCTCTCCAACATTTGTTGTTTCCTGTCTTGTAAATTTTCCCCATTCTCACTGGTGTGAGGTGGTATCTCATTGTGGTTTTGATTTGTATTTCCCTGATGGCAAGTGATGCAGAACATTTTCTCATGAGCTTGTTGGCCGTTTATATGTCTTCCTCTGTGAGATTTCTGTTCATGTCTTTTGCCCATTTCATGATTGGATTGTTTGTTTCTTTGCTGTTGAGTTTCATAAGTTCTTTATAGATTTTGGATACTAGGCCTTTATCTGATAGGTCATTTGCAAATATCTTCTCCCATTCTGTAGGTTATCTTTTAGGTTTTTTTAAATATTTTATTTATTTATTCATGAGAGACACACACACAGAACGAGAGAGGGAGAGAGAGAGAGAGAAGAGAGAGAGGCAGAGACACAGGCAGAGGGAGAAGCAGGCTCCAGGCAGGAAGCCCGACGTGGGACTCGATCCCGGGACTCCAGGATCAGGCCCTGGGCTGAAGGCAGCAATAAACCTCTGAGCCACCGGGACTGCCCTATCTTTTAGCTTTGTTGACTGTTTCTTTTCCTGTGCAGAAGCTTCTAATCTTGATGAAGTCCCAATAATTCATTTTTGCTTTTGTTTCCCTTGCCTTCATGGATGTATCTTGAAAGAAGGTGTTGTGGCCAAATTCAAAAAGGGTATTGCCTGTGTTCTCCTCTAGGATTTTAATGGAATCTTGTCTCACATTTAGATCTTTCATCCATTTTGAGTTTATCTTTTTGTATGGTGAAAGAGAGTGGTCCAGTTTCATTCTTCTGCATGTGGCTGTCCAATTTTCCCAGCACCATTTATTGAAGAGACTGTCTTTTTTCCAGTGGATAGTCTTTCTTGCTTTGTCGAATATTAGTTGACCATAAAGTTGAGGGTCCACTCTGGGTTCTCTATTCTGTTCCATTGATCTATGTGTCTGTTTTTGTGCCAGTACCACACTGTCTTGATGACCACAGCTTTGTAGTACAACCTGAAATCTGGCATTGTGATGCCCCCAGCTATGGTTTTCTTTTTTAATATTCCCCTGGCTATTCGGGGTCTTTTCTGATTCCACACAAATCTTAAAATAATTTGTTCGAACTCTCTGAAGAAAGTCCACGGTATTTTGATGGGGATTGCATTAAACGTGTAAACTGCCCTGGGTAATATTGACATTTTCACAATATTAATTCTTCCAATTCATGAGCGTGGAATATTTTTCCGTCTGCTTGTGTCTTCCTCAATTTCTTTCAGAAGTGTTCTGTAGTTTTTAGGGTATAGATCCTTTACCTCTTTGGTTAGGTTTATTCCTAGGTATCCTATGCTTTTGGGTGCAATTGTAAATGGGATTGACTCCTTAATTTCTCTTTCTTCAGTCTCATTGTTAGGGTATAGAAATGCCACTGAGTTCTGGGCATTTTTTTTTGTATCCTGTCACACTGCCAAATTGCTGTATGAGTTCTAGGAATCTTGGGGTGGAGTCTTTTGGGTTTTCTATGTACAGTAACATGTCATCTGCGAAGAGGGAGAGTTTGACTTCTCCTTTGCCAATTTGAATGCTTTTTATTTCTTTTTGCTGCCTGATTGCTGAGGCTAGGACCTCTAGTACTGTTGAATAGCAGTGGTGAGTGATGAGAGTGGACATCCCTGTCTTGTTCCTGATCTTAGGTGAAAGGCTCCCTAATCAAATTTTTACCTTGGTATTTAACAATTTCATTGAGTTTTTCATTTTATTCTTCATAGTTTTATAACAAATTATGTTTATTTGTCCATCAATATTTCTGGTCATTTTAATATACTCCTGCTCTCTTGCCTCATATTTTTATTCATTCTTGCATTAAATCGTATTATATACATTTTCCATTTCATATACTAGACATGAAATTCCTGAAATTCCTGGTTTTGTATTATTTGTTTTCCAATGTTTGTTGTTACCACTCCCTCTCACTGAGCATATCTTTGAGTGTTTTAAAAATGATTTTCCCTTTCATTCTTATTGAGAGCTTATATTTGCTGAAACTCTATAGTGGTAATTACGTATGCCTTAAACATTAAATGTATGCATGTGTATGCTTGTTTATCTGTGTGTTTATGTTATGGTCCATGAAAATGCATAAAATAGGATCACAGAATATGTGGGGCTAACTAACAGTGGAAACTTCTCAGGGAATCCATTGTTTCTTTATAAAGAGTTAAGTCTGAGATAAACATTTAAATATTTTATGCATGCAGTGTTCTGTGAACAGTGTTTTTCCTATTGTTCTCATTATCTGTATTGCAGGTCTATGAGGTATAGTCTTTAATTTCACTCCTCAAATTTAGCCTTAATCATCTTCCTATGCACTAAGGTTCTAAGCTACTTCAATTCATATGTATATCTGTGATATATTGCAGATTCAGAACTCTCTGACCTTCATAAATGGATGTTCCAGGCTTGATTTTGGCTTTAGATAATTTCTCTTAATTTCTTTAAGGGCATTTTCTCAATTAGAAATATTTTTTGACTTAGTAACATGTATAGACATTCAGATGTTTGTAGTGTGAAGATTTCACAATATTGTTGAAAATAGAGATCAGTAGTTCCTTAAATTGAATCAGCAATTTAGATACACAGTTTTATAACCAATGTGAGAAAACAAAGACCATTTATCTCAGGAAATCATTTAATTTATAAAAATCACGATAGAAACTATTAATATTTGCCTCGATACAGGTACATTTCTAGAACAAAGCACAACTGCCATATAAATTTTAGTATACTCAAAAACTTTTACAAATGGAGTTTCTAATTGCAGCATGAAAAGATTTCAATAAAACTATGCATATTCTCATAACATTCCTAACACACATGTGACATTATATTTGAAATTGTACCTGAAGTTCTTTTAATATTAATATTTTTAAAAAGTAGTAGGAAATATTTCTGAAATCAGAAGTTTTAACACACTACAGTTAATAAACATATTTTGGATGTATGATTTCTCTTGAGAGAAAATTGGAATCCTTAATATTTTTGGGGGGAGATAATTGCACTCTCATTTAGTTTAATGAACATTTTCAGTAGCAATATTATGATTCATGTTTCTCTGGGAAAGAGCAGCTTGATACTTATGAAGTGTTGAGTTGTTCTGTGCATGACATCTGGCTACTTTGGGAATTTTTTTTATTAATAATTAGCTCAGTTTTACATTGCCAATTATTTCCTAAAGAAATCTATTCCTGTATTGAGAATGTGTTGTAAATACTTGAAATAATGAAGCTGCTCTTCAACAACACTGTAACTGTACTAGAGGGGATTTTACTGGAATGTATCAGTCCCATTCTTTTATTTTTCTAGCAAGATTATCTCTCGCAATGATCTTTGACTAGCCATAAGACCATTTAGTCAGGGGAAGGAAGGGAGGAGAACCTCTTTAGAACTCTCTAGATAGTTTAGATAGTTTTCTTTTGTTTTTTTTTTTTTTGTACATTGTTGAGATGAGAAAATATATGTCTCCTCTTATTTTCTTACCAATTCCTCTACCACAAAGAACTAATTTTATATTTATGGACATATTAATTTTATTATTTACCAATAAATAGTGACAAATACTTGGAACACTTATTAGAGGTGAAATATACAGATGGTATTGTAAAGATTCCCTTTTATAAAATGTTACTAAAGCATAAAATGTTAATAGAATACTGTATGGCGATTCATTTGTACTCCTAAAAATACCAAATTAATCATGACTTTGTTTTTCTTTTAATATCCAGCTGTATTTGATCTACTAAATTTTTCTTTAGGAATTTTGCACGTGCATTTATACTTAAAATTGGGCTGTGAATATTATGCAAAATGTCTGTTGTTTGACGTTATTTTATTTCATAAACAATTTCTGTTTTTGAACAAGTTGGTGAATATATTAAAAGGGTTTTAAATTTCTTACTGGTTGGAGAAAGCTCTTAATATTACTTATGATTGTCATCTTTCTTATATGTATCCACTGTTTGAATTTATATATTATCTTAATTTAAGCTTCAAATTTCAAACAGTTTTGTTCCTTTTTTCTTTTTAGAGAGAGACAGGGAGAATCATTGGGAGCAGGAAGGGACAGAGGGAGAAGGAAAGAGAATCTTAAGGAAGTTCCACACTCAGCTCAGAACATGATTCGGGGCTAGATCTCCTGACTTTGAGGTCACGACCTGAGTCAAAATCAAGAGTCAGATGCTTAGCTGCCTGATCCTCCCCAGGCACCCCAATTTTGTTACTTTATATTTTTCTACCATACTATCAGTTGATTATAGATTTCAAATGTTTTGGTTAAATATAAATGACAATGAATCCAGATATTTTGGCATCTATCCTACAGAAGTTCCTTAAGTAGTAGATAGAAAGAAGGTGCTTCCATAGCACATCTGTCTGCAATTTCATCTTTCGTTTTGGTTCTTCTCCTCCAAACCACATGATAATCCTATTCCAGTGGTTGTTGGCAGAAGATTAGGTCTTCGTGCACATTGAACTGAAGGTAAGTCCTTTGCAGGATATTGACTAGAAGTTGTTCTCTATTCCTTCTTGTGTGGGCCTCTCCAACATGGCATCTGGTCAAATTGGCTTGGCTTCATTCACTCAAGAAATATTTGGTTTCAGAATCCATGCAAAGGAGAAGTTAAAGGCATGCAGCAAACAGTGCTGCAGATTCCTGCCTGAGATTAAGTGCAGTGGGCTGCCCCTGCTAACTGTGGTGGAAAAGGGAATAGAGCTGGGAGAAGAGAAAAATTCAAATTAATAAAATAAAAGCTGAGAGAGGAGCTGGTGGAATAAAGAGCCACAGCACATGTGTAGATATTTTTCTAACTTAGATTGTGCATTTTGGAAATAAGTCTAAGCCGTGTTCATCCACATCCTTTATACTGAAACTGATAACATTTAAATTTATACTCTGGCATTCAGTTGGGCCCAAACTTGAGAGGGTAAAAAGTATAATTATTTAATTCTACTAAAATTCTAATATTAATGATAAGTAACTTAACATAAAATCATATATCTTTACAAATACTTATTTTAAAACCAATAACAATAAAATGAAAGAAAACTATCTAGAGAGTTTAAAAGAGGTTCTCCTCCGTTCTTTCCCCTGGCTAAATTTTTATAAATGTAAAATTGTCCCTATGTCCCTCTTATGTAATGTGTTTGAATGTGTGTGGTAGAGTTTAGCCAGTAAGAACAGATGTCCCTTACTTCTCAGTCTTGTCTCATTGACAATATTCCATGGCATATTTGGATACTTTACTAACACAATATTGGAAAAAATTACAATATTGAAAGATTCATTTTATTGAAAAGTTCTAAAGACAAAACAGAAATGACTGAATCCCTTGTTGATAATGTAAAGTAGTGGTTAAAGTACCAAATCCTATGAATATATAAAGGTTGGTTTACTAAGGTATTAAATCATAAAAGGAATATTTTATAATGATTTTATTCATTTGTCTCAATATGGTTAAGTAGATGCATTTCTTTTCTCTGTACCTTATTGGCCAAGTTTAGCCATTTTTTTGCTCTCATAAATCTATTTCTTCATTACAACCATAAAAAAATTTTGAGCAGGAGGTGATGTACATAAATTTGAATTTTATAACAATCAGAAGAATGTTTAGAGTTTGTAGCATACAAAGAGACTGAGAACAAAAAGGAATATATTTTAGGGGATCGCTGGGTGGCGCAGCGGTTTTGCGCCTGCCTTTGGCCCAGGGCGGGATCCTGGAGACTCGGGATCGAATCCCACGTCGGGCTCCCGGTGCATGGAGCCTGCTTCTCCCTCTGCCTGTGTCTCTGCCTCTCTCTCTCTCTCTCTCTCTGTGTGACTATCATAAAAAAAAAAAAAAAGGAATATATTTTAGTTAGACCATAAATTTGTACTGAACTGATTCAGAATTGTGGACAGAAAGTCCTTTTCAAAATGATAACTAAATTTCTGGATAAATTGGCTAAGAGAAGGATATTTATCTATGGAATTCTTTTTTAAAAATGTTCCATAAATAAATAAAAAAATAAAAAAATGTTTCAGATTAAGAATTGTATATAATTAAAAAGTCCAGAATCCTTGAGTTCCTGAGGCATGAGTCTTGAAGAAATGACCCATAAACAGTCATATACAATAGAGAGACCTCATAGACCAAATGCTATCCTACTGTGGATGCCACAGCATGACCTGCATGTCAAGACTTTCTCTGTTATTGTAGGCCAAATGGTCTAGGTTTGATATGGAGAGAAATGATCTGGGGAGCCACTCTCGATCTGCCAGACTGTCCAGGCATTTTTCTGACACTGTTGATTGCCTATATACTTGCACTTTCAGTCAAGCTTAAAATCTTGTAAGAGCTCAAATTTGTGTATTTCAGTTGGCAATTCAATCCTTTGTGTTAGTTTAATCATAGATTAATTTAACCTGTTTTCAAATTGCATTGAAATAGTGTTGAATAGTATAAACATGCTTGTATATAACTTCTTTGCCTTCATATTATCTTTATGAAATTCATCCATAGGAGTTGTTTTTAAAGATTTTATTTTTTTATTTGAGAGAGCTGGTGAGCAAGTGTGTGCAAGTGAGAATGAGGGAGAGCCAGAGGGAGAAGCAGGCTCCCCACTGAACAGGAAGCCCTACACAGGGCTCAATCCCAGGACCACAGGACCATGACCTGAGCCAAAGGCAGACGCTTAACTAACTGAACCACCCAGGTGCCCCAAGGATTCTGTTTTTTAAGGTTTTATTTATTTATTCATGAGATACACAGAGAGACAGGCACAGACACAGGCAGAGGCAGAAGCAGGCTCCATGCAGGGAGCCTGGCGTGGGACTCAATCCCAGGTCTCCAGGATCACACCATTAGGCCAAAGGTGGCGCTAAACCACTGAGCCACCCCGGCTGCCCGGATTCTGTTTTCTTATGCTTAGCCAATACTATTACTTTATGATTTACTTCCACTTTACATATATATATATATGTGTGTGTGTGTGTGTGTGTGTGTGTGTGTGTGTACACACATATATATGTATAGCTTATGCCAAGATAGAATTATCAACATGAGAGGTAACTTTTTTTTTTTTTATCATACTCGACTTTATTTTTCTCCTACTTATAAGCTCTTTGGCAAAAATATATTGTCGCACCTGCCTGTCAACCCTGCTGTTCCATCAACCGATTGATGTCACCCAATACTGATGTTCTACAGTTGGTGATTTATTGGATTATTTCATCCCATATGGATTATTGGAACAAGAGATAACATTAAATTGTATAATTTCATAGGTTTTCTCAAGGTAGGCATGAGAGAAACTATCACTATTGAACAAATAGGTAACATTGGTTAGTGATGCAAACTGGAACATTTCACTCTTTCCTCACTGCTCGAGAAAATCCTTTGATCATGCTGAAGATGATGGAGCCATGGTGTTTCTGAGCTTCTCTTCTACAGTATAGTAGACCAAGTGGGTTTGATGCTAGCCTCACATTTTGTACGTTGTGACCTTGGGAAAGAAACAATACTTGCATAAGGATTTTTTATTTTTGTAAAACAAAACAATTACTACATAGATGGTTTAAAAGATTTCAGAGAAGTAAAAAATTTGGCACATTGTCTGGTACTTGATAAATGTTCAATAAATGTAACTTTAACCAATATTATTATGTTTTAGATAAGAAGGTAGATTTGTTTTTAATCTAGCATTTGGATGAAGGTTTTACCTAATGTTGCTATAACTTCACTAATTGATAAATATCCTAAAAAAATAAAAGCATGTTAATTAACTAATTTATAGTCCTTTGTTACTTTCTGGCCAAGGATTTTAGAAAATATATCAGATATTGATATTCCACATTGTCTTTAGAACACCACCAGGAACCATGATAAGTACGATAAGTAATGCCTTTGATTTTCCTCTTGGATTTAATAATGGAGGCATATCTGGGGGTGGCAAAGGGATGTCATTCTAATTTTGATTGTGGAGAATATTTTTATTTGTTGATAATTCAAGATAACTTGGAGTTAATTGTTTTTAAACAATTGTCAGTTATCTTACCCATTATTGGTTAAAATATTACTGTTACCATGTTTCAATAAAATGTGAAGATACAATGATTTTTAAAAGTAGATCTTAGAAAAACCTTACTTCTTGTGGCATACATTTATAGACCTTAGTGATCCAATTTGTGCCACTAAGATTAAGGCATCAGAGGAAAATATTTTAATATTCCCTTTAAGTTACATTTCATAGTTATCAGGGCACTTGGGATACTCAGTCAGTTAAGCATCTACCTTCAGCTCAAGTCATGATCCCAGGGTCATAGGATCAAATGCATGTAGGGCTCCCTGCTCAGGGGGGTGTCTGCCTCTCTCTTGCCTACACCCCCACTTGTGCTCTCTTTCTTTCTGTATCTCGATCACACTGTCTCAAACAAATAAATAAATAAAATCTTAAGTATTAAGTATTTTGCGGTTATCATTTTACTCATTCAGCTTAATAATACCACCATCAGTGTGTAAGTTTTTTTATGAATTCAGCATCGTTCGGTTAATCCCTATGTCACATAATACAGATTAGATTTTTTTTCTATCGTTTTAGCTTTGCCAAAAAATTCCATTTTCTTTTTTTTTTTTTTTTTTTTTTAAATTAATTTTTATTGGTGTTCAATTTACCAACATACAGAAAAACACCCAGTGCTCATCCCGTCAAGTGTCCACCTCAGTGCCCGTCACCCATTCCCCTCCAACACCCGCCCTCCTCCCCCCTTCCACCACCCCTAGTTCGTTTCCCCGAGTTAGGAGTCTTTATGTTCTGTCTCCCTTCCTGATATTTCCCAACATTTCTTCTCCCTTCCTTTATATTCCCTTTCACTATTATTTATATTCCCCAAATGAATGAGAACATACACTGCTTGTCCTTCTCCGATTGACTAAATAGACCTGCCCTACGACCCAGCAAAAATTCCATTTTCTTATGAAGATTCAAATTGCTCAGTAAGGAACTAGCATATTTGAAATACATAAATATGTTTCTGAACAATTATTTTTGGCCTTTGCCCAATTAAAATGTCTATCAAGCATATAATAAGTGATATCTTTAAAGAAAAGAAGAGCATCTTTATTTTTTGTTTTAATCTTCTTTTTTCTTTGCTAATGAATGAATTGCAAAGCTTATTTAAACATTTGCTTAATATAAAACAAATGCCCAATTAATATAATCCTCTAAAAATAAAAAAAAAAGTGGGAGGCAGTGATTAAAAATTCATTCAACTCTAATGCAATTTCCAAGTGTTATTTCCAATAGAATATGAATGTTAAACCATGGGTTTGTTTTCAAAAAAGTTTATTATGAAAGAGTTTCATATATCTTCAAATGCATGCCTGAAGCTCAATTAGACAATACTGCCCACTATTATAGATGTGTATCTACACTGTGGGGGGCGGGGGGAATCAATGAAAATATTTCAGAGAAACAACCTGTAACACAGGCTTTGTATGTTGTTTAAGATGAAGCTCTCCCTCTCATGAAATAGTTTTACTGTGGTAAGCAGCAGTCCATTATATTGTCAGCCCTGTATCTTCCTCCCAAGATGATATAAAATAACTCAAAAACAAAACCAAAACAAACAAACAAAACAAAACAAAACAAAAGCAAAAAAAATAATCTGGAGGAAAATGCACCCTCTCCCATGTCCCATCTTACAAAGTATACCTCCTCCAATTTGGATTGCATCTGCCAAGGTTGGACCGAAACACACTTTCCACTCCTTTGCCTACACACAGATCTGCAATCTTTAGAGTTATGCTGATAGGGATAATCTTCTTCATGATGTGCTGATCTTAAAAGTATCCCTGGTATCCCTGGGGTTGAATTTGGAAAGATGTAAATCGGTTTCCTAACACTACATTTTGCAATGTGTAAATTAATAACTTGACATTTCACAGCTGTTTTAAAGGCTGTGCTTTAAAGAATGAAATATCAATCACAAATATACATCTACCCAGAAATGTCAAATCCCACCCAAATGAATACCACCGCAAATTAGCAGCAGGTCACATTGTTCTGCTGTCTTTCACCTGTGATGCATTTCCCTCCTTTCCAGGTTAAGAACTCCCCTGGAGAGGCTTAAACTTATTTTCTACCTCATATAAAAGATGGGTGGTGAGCTGCTTTAATAACAGAGCATAGTATCCAAATGCTAAACCTATTTATAAGAGGCAATGTGGTACAGTAAGAAGAGAAATTAAAATACCAGTGAAAATACCTAGACTGAATTCCCAAGCCTGTGCTCAAGAGTTATTCAGACCAAGGTTTCTCACGGCCTCAGTTTTTACATCTTTAAAATTGGCCTTGACTATTTCACAGGATTATCTAAAACTGCCTTTCTTATCTCACAGAGACTTGCACAGTCAGAATGAGCTAATACATATTCCACTTTAATTTAAAAAATAAGCTTGGAGAATTACAAGGGATTATTAATACTCTAAAGAATAATGTTTCCTTTCTCATTATATTCTCTTATGCCATCCTTTGTACCTTGCTCGTCTAGTCACTAGGGGGATGACAATTTTTCCCGTGTAAGAAATAATTTAGTAAAATAAACTGTCACGCAGCGATTGAGTCCATGTGAGTAAATAAAGGCGAGAGCTGCTGAATTATATTTCATGTCTAAAGGACTCCTGTCTTTTCATTATTTTTCAAAATAGAGTTCAAATTGTGTGTCTCATATCACACTTCTGATTCCTAAGTAGTGATTAACCCTTGGAATTCTTTAGAATATTCCTGCACTTTTGCTATATGGATGGGGTGCATATTATGTTATAATTAACTATTGCATTTGATTTGTTTATTCCTAATTGGATTGTAAAATACACGAAGATAGGAGGAATATTGTATTAACTTCTATGTAACCTTGGCATTGAGCAGTGTTCTATACACAGAAGGGTTCAGAAGAAATATATTCAATGATTGAGTAAAACATAGATTGTGTATCATCTCAAGTACCCAGTTCTTAGAAGGATACCCTGATCTTTAATTTATGAAATTTAGAAATGGTGATGTAATGTTGTACCTAATCACAGTCCGCGCTGGAATTAACTGATGATTTTTTTTTATTTTAAATAGTTATCAATATGAAGGATATGTTTGTAATATATTCTACTGTTTATTAATGTTCTCATTTGATGAATTACACTTGATTGTTTAAGAATAAATATTTATTGGGAAAGAGATATTCATTGACACACTATTTCTTTAAGGAAAAATTTCCCAAATCATGTGGTACAGTAAATTTATCATTTAAAGTTTTTTTTAAAACTTTTTTTATTTATTCATTTATGATAGACATAGAAAGAAAGAAAGAGAGAGGGGCAGAGACACAGGCAGAAGGAGAAGCAGGCTCCATGCCGGGAGCCCAATGTGGGACTCGATCCTGGGGCTCCAGGATCATGCCCCGGGTCAAAGGCAGGTGTTAAACCACTGAGCCACCCAGGGATCCCTATCATTTAAAGTTTTAGTGCTTGGTGTGTTTTATGTGCCATGAATTTACCAAACACATGTGAAGGATTCAAGAAATGCTAAGAGTGCATTAGTGTCTGTATTTGTCAATTGCTTTAAATTAGAATCAATTATATATGCCAGATTTACTATTACTGTTTCATAAATTATTTTGATTTAATTTCCTGTTGTATGAAACAAATTACTTACAAATTAAAATAAAAATCATATTATCTTTTCGTGTGATATTCAGGACAACCATACTCTAGGGAAGTAATAAGCAACTTGTTTAGAAACTGGGGTAGCAAATCACATATCATTCAAAGAAACTATTAAGCATTAAGACTCATGAGAAATTAAAGACACCCATAGAAATTATAAATGTGCCTTAAAGATATCTATTTCCATATTTCACATAATTTTATTAAAATAATATTATAAAATGGATCTAAGATCTGTGACACCCCTCTCTATCTTTATAAGTAAAGCCACAGAGGATGGCTTCATTTGTTAATGTCTCCACAGTAGAAATAATATAATAGTTTTTATCATGAACTGAAATTAACCTTACATAATTATCTCCACACTAATACAAAATAAAATCTTGTTTTAGATTCTTCACACTAACATAGAACCAATTTTCTAAGTACACCGATGAAATGGAAGGTTTTCTGATACATAGTAGGACTTTGTTGTTGATGTTCCTGTGAAATTCAAATGCATAGACAGAAAGGCTGAAACACCCATAATTAAACGCAAAACCAAGTTGAGTTTTGAGTGACTATGAAGTCATAACTTGAAAAAAAAGATTACTTCTTGCAAGGACATAATTACTAAATATATTTGCTTAATTTTAAAACAAGCTTGCACACCCTAACTCATACGCATACTTTTCTTTTCTCACTAAACATACGGCTGGTAAGCACCTCATAGACTCTGAATGACCTTCTAATTTAATGAACTGTCTGGACTGCGACAGGGGATAACTTTCCTCCACAATCACTATTACTTCCTACATAATGCCCACCTTTGTCAGTAGCAGGATTTAACTTTTTCTGGTCCTATCTCACAAATGTTGGAAGAAAGAAAACAAACAAAATAAGCTCCAGGCATCCATCCTCAGGTTCAAGACCTGATTTATCTTATCTTGAATTATTTTTAGCTTGGAAAGGGAGAGGTATATGTCTGGCCTAACTCACTTTCATAGTTAAAGGATGCTGGTAAAAGTGGTAATTGTTAATACCTTTCTGATAATCTTGAGTATTTATCAAAAGTCTTACAATATCCATACATTTTCTAAAAAAAAAATCTATATTTAGGAATTAAGTTAAAAAATACAATATAACTTTTATATCTAAATGTATGTATAATGCAGCTTATTTAAATGAAAACAGAAATGTGGGTTAAATATATTAAAATGCAATTAGAATACACTATGACACTCAAAGTTGAAATTCTAACTTAAAAAGCACTATTAAGCTAAAAATATAAAACTAATAGGTGATGGGGATTAAGGAGAGACTTGTTGCAATGACCACTGGGTATTGTATTAAGTAATTAACCACTGAATTGTACCCCTGAAACTAATATTACACTGTATGTTAACTCAATGGAATTTAAATAAAAACTTGAAATAGAAAAGAATATTATGTAGTATATTAACGAAAATAAAACAAAGGAACTGTTAGTAGATAAATATGCAGATGTTCTTTTTTAAAAATATGCAGATTTTCTTAACCACAAGAAAATAAAGGAAATGGTAAAGGAAATATATTTTTGGTTATTTAAATTTGTTTATTTTCTAGAATATGCATATGTGTTTTGAAATTAAAAAATCTTTTTAAAGATTTTATTTATTTTTTTCATGAGAGACACAGAGAGAGAGGCAGAGACACAGGCAGAGGGAGAAGCAGGCTCCATGCAGGAAACCCTATGTGGGACTCAATCCCAGTACTCCAGTATCACTCCCTGAGCCAAAGGCAGATGTTCAACCGCCGAACCATTCAGGAGTCCTGAAGTTACAATTTTTGATTAGAAGCAAACTACAAAAAAAAAAAAAAAAAAAAAAAAAAAAAAAAAAAAAAAAAAAGTTCTTATAAATAAGAAACATATTTCTATCATTTCACAATGAAACTCCACTGATAGAAACATCTTCAGAGA
Organism: Vulpes vulpes; assembly: GCF_048418805.1. Taxonomy (NCBI): domain Eukaryota; kingdom Metazoa; phylum Chordata; class Mammalia; order Carnivora; family Canidae; genus Vulpes; species Vulpes vulpes. The sequence goes on from NC_132785.1 coordinate 39,012,693, forward strand.
AATAAAAGATGTTCACTTAGATCTATAGAAAGTGATGTTTAAGGCAGCTTTATTCATAAAAGCAAAAAAAATTACTTGAATATCCATTAGGAACAGCTAAAAATACATATGGTAAAAACTTGTAAAACATCGTGTTTAAAGTACATATTTTAGGAGACTTTACTGAAATGGTAAATGAAGAAAAGATTGAAAATTACACTTCAAAATATGCATTAAATTTCAAGTTTGGGTGCTTTTGAATCAATGTGCTATAAGAAAAAAATGCAATATCACTGACTTTCAGATGCATATCCAATTTCAGAAAATTTTAAATGTGAACAATTTACTTTTAGAGTAGAGGACCAACAATTTATATATAGATATAAAGAGAAAAATATGCAAAACACAGGGTGAAAAATATGGGCAAAAATTCTCCCTTGACTTATATTTTTTGTCAAAAATAATAGAAGTATGATAACTTTTGCTCTAACTATGCTAACTCACTACTACCTATATCACTTGTACAACTTCCACTATTGTTGCTACTTTGTTCACTATTAATATGAATACAGTTTATTCAATTTTATCTTCTCTCCATTAAATCCTATTCATTTTATTCCTACAATAACCCTATGGTGCTGATACTGACTCTTCCTTTTAATAGATGATGAATTTAAGGATTTTTCTAGAAGCTTTAAGTAAATTACCAATCTTGCCCAGCCATTAAATAGCAAACCAGGATTAAAAATCAGATTTGGAGACACCTGGGTTGCTCAGTGGTTGAGCATCTGCCTTCTGCTCAAGGTGTTGTCCCGGAGTCCTGAGATCGAGTCCCACATCCATCTCCCTGTATGGAGCCTGCTTCTCCCTCAGCCCGTGTCTCTGCCTTTCTCTGTGTGTGTCTCTCACAAATAAAAGAACAAAATATTTTTTAAAAATTAATAAGATTATAACCAGATTTGTCTTTTTGTAAAGAATACAGTAAATAAAAAGTATACAATAAATAGCATAGTATATTCAAAACAATATTATGGTTGTTATTTTTAAAATATTTTGGATGAGTTTCTTTTTCCATTAATAAAATAGTTTTGATTTAACATTATTATTATAAAAATGAATTATTCAAATTTTACTGTTCCACTTCCGTCAAATGGTGGAAAACATATGTGATTTTATTTCCTAAAAAAGTTTCAAATTTGATTACATGTAAATATTATCATCTAGTCGAAGTGAATAAATGAATGTGTATTTTCATATAGATATTTTTTTGGTCTTAACTCTAAGCACATGCCTGACTTTTCTAGTATTGTTATCCACATGTTTGATGCAAAGTCATCCAAATATTGTAAGAAAGGAACATAGAGGGTTGGTAAATATAGGAATGATTCTGTACCTCTCATTTTGGGGAATTCTTAATTTAGTGGGGGCAGGTGATTCTTGTATTATTCCAATAGAGTTTTAAAGATGTGCAAAAATAAATTTACTTATTTTCTTTTTCCTCCATGTATAGCTAATCTCTAATTGATTTTACAAAGATTCCAAACATATGTTTAAATTTCATAGAGGATGACCATAGATTGTATAATTTAAAATTCTCAGAAATTCTTTTGTATTGATTGGTGTAGCAGTTATTATTTTTCAAGAGTAATCGTTGAAACATAAATAAGGAGATGCTTAATACCTATAGAACATATAGTTGAGCACCAACATTTTTTTTTCCACTAATGAATTCCATTGAGAGATGAAGGAATAATCATGAAGCAAAGAGCTCCTTCCATCTCTACACTTACGAGTTCTGTGTTTTTGGTATGATGCTCATTTTCTTCTCTCAAAGAAAAATGCTCATTTCATTTCTCTCAAAGAAATGAATGGTTGAGCAAAACAATAGCTTATAACTATGAGTGATAAGTAGTGGGTGGGCAATAAATGCTAGTTGTTATTAGTCATGTTATAGTAATAGTAGTGGTAGTAGTAGTATTAGCAGCTGCAGTAGTATTTGTCCTTGCATATGATACAAATATTTCAGGAGCCTTACAGAATCAAAAAACTCCTATTTATAAGGCTACTCCCAAATGATGAGAATGGTAATAGAAAGATGGTTTACACAGAATATTTTTCTAGTTCCAATATTACCTATTCAATAAATATTCCAGATATTCTTAAAATCTTCCCAAATCATTCTAATTAATCATAATGGATGTTCTGTTAACACAGTTTTCAAAGTATTTCACTATATCATAAAACCTCTGATTTTCAAAATTTATCTTTTCTGCTCTTATCAACTCCTGATATCCCATAATTGCCTAATGGTTGTTAAAAAAAAAAAAAGATTTTCACCAAAATATTGGTGACGTCTGTTCCAAGGAAAGCCCGGCTTTCCATATTTGACTAAAGGGATAGTGACCCCATGTTCCTAAGTATGACAGAGATGGTTGCAGCAATGTGAATATGTAAATTCAATAAATAAAACCTACATAAATAAAAGCTTCTGGGTCCTCAAAAATTTTTAAAAATTGTAAAGAGGTCCTGGAAGAAGTGAATATTAGTGAACATGTTCCTATATAGAGCAGAAGTTATGGAATATCCACTGGAAGAGTAAACCCTAGCCATAGGCCATGATCACTTATGTAAACTGCTACTGTGGGGATTGACTAGTTGATGACCTTCACCTTTAAAATAATGAATTTTCATATCCAGCATCAGTTAAGTCAATATCCAAGGGATAGCCTTCTGTTTCCCACCACCAGTCACTTTTATCATATAGGACAAAGCCTTATGTGAAACTTTTACCAATAAGGAGGAATTGGGAGGAAGATTTCTTTGATGCCATTGCATCCATTTTTCTAAAACCCTCACTTTAAAACATTGTATTTAAACTGTCTCTTTGTGGGATGATGACCATCCTCATACTTCAGTCCCGTTGTGCCTGCTTTACATATCTAGTTAGTTCACGTTATAAACATATGAGACGAGAAGAATGTTTAGTTTCCAATTGTTTTAATTCACAATTTCCTTCCTGTATAAAAACTCAAATTCTAGGACTTTTTGAGTTGAATTGTTAGAAGGGAATATGGTGCCCTGTATTGGTGATTGTTCTTAGCTCTGTCTAACATTTTTATATACTCTGTGCTTACCACGGAATCTAGGATTGGTCCTGCATACAGTAAATAGACACTGAGAGCATAAACTATCACCTTTAAAAAATCCTGACTATGTACATTCCTTAAACTATAAGGCACAACCAAATTATACCAGTCAGGAATCCATTTTACCTTTCTTCATTTCCTCAGTTAAAAAAAAATACCAAACATCTTTAATATTGCTCTTGAACAACAAATTTTGAATTTGCTTAGCCACCAAAGAGTTAAGTATTAAGAGTTAAGGAGAACTTTTGTTCTGGCATTGTGATATTGAGCTGTATATCTTTGTCTATCCACCTGTCTTTGTAATAGCATCACTATTTTTCTACCCACCAGAATAACCCTTGTTTTATGCAAACTTAGTTTTATCTTTAAAGGCCATAGGGACTTCCATCAATCATTCTTGCTCCCTAATTTCCCAAACAGTAAAACCTGGTGATTTCTCCTCTTCTAGTTTGTTATCACAATACACTCTTGAAATCTTTAATGAGTTTTTTTTTGAAATATGAACTTGCTTCATGAAACAAAACATTTTATGTTGCAGCTGAGTAGCAACTCTCCTTACTAAATAAAATTAGTAATATTTTGCAATAAATAATAGTTTCAGCAAATTTTCATATAAATAGATGTAATAGTATAGGGGCAGGCTATTCATTCAGAAAGTTGTTCTTAGAAAAGTAGTCAATATTTTTATACTACACATCTACCCTAAAAACAGTTTTAATAATCTTATTGGTAGAAACAAAGCTTTTACTCTTTCTACAAAATGTATGGCTTTTATTTTTAAATGGATAATCTCTAGATTTAGAAAATAAATTTAAAAAGTACTTTGAGATCAATGGTTCTGTTGCATAACAAGCAAGAACCTCCTATATATTTGCATTTATTTATTTATTTATTTATTTATTTATTTATTTATTTATACTTTTCCAATGGCAATAGAGTCCACGCTTCAGGGAGGGTGTTTTCTATTTCCACAAACAGATCAATTTGAATTTAAGCTGGCCCAAGATACTGGTTATATTCTCTTGTCTGCAAAATATTTTCAGTCTCCCAAAGCTCTTGAAGCTCACCTAAATATACTTCCTTGGAAGCAATAGCACTAAGCAAAAGACTTCCCATGTGATATTTGTTTTTATATTTCAGCAATCAATTTAATGTAAAATATAAGCATTCCTCTTACTATTTTTATTTATACTCAGGATAATAAGAGCTTGCTATAACCATCTTATTGATATGGATTGAAAATATATACACCAATTATGATTAAAACCCATAATTCCTCCCTTAAGTAGACTACTCATTCCCATTATTAGACATTGCAATGCTTATACAAAGGTCTTTTCCTTTTATTTGTATTTTCATCAACAGATGGCTCAGATCAGCAACTACCGCATAATCCTCTCTACTGTTATTCCTTACATCTTTACAAAAGTTAGTGACTGAGACTCCGGCCTTTCTCCCTAGCATTTAGAAAAAATCCTCACATTCTCTTATTTCTCCCTCCCAGAACCACAAATTTCCTTTTGATGACTTCCATCCTCACCCACAAACTCTAAATAAATTCTCTATCAGTAACATTACCACAAACAAACAAAAGAAAAAAGAGGATAGCCTTGGGAAGCTTTTCAAAAATATCCAAACTTTTTCTGAGGCATTGCTCTTCCAATATAGTCTTTTGAACAAAGAGCTGGTCATTTAAGTTGATCACCTAGAATTGTTTATTATAAGAAAAATTGTAAAGCAGTGGAATAAGAATTGCCAGATAATCTCCAGAGCTGAATTTGCAGGAATAAATGAGGCTTATTTATTGCAAGTACTGTGTGGAATTGGTTTTAAAGGACTGGAATCGGCAAAAGTGAAAATTTTGAGTTAAACTAGGCTTGTTTCAGATGATAATATATGATAAAACACATGTATACTGAAACATTTATATATGGGTAAATTCTATTATTTTAATAACATTTTTCAAAAGAAACAGTTTAAGACAAATACCAAAATCAAGTCTAAAATAGTTGAATATAAAGCTCTGCAAGCCATCTCATCTTCTAGGTATAAGCTATAATGGTGAAGGCACGTGGATAGGTAATGACTCAGCTTAGACTCAGCTTAGACCTACCAGCTGTTCCATGGAGTTCTACTTCCTGAGATTCAAGAGAAGGAAACAAGAGAGTGTAAAGGATCATGATAGCTCACAGAATTATTTATTCTCTCTCCTTCCCAACCTTATCAGTCTTTCAGAATATATTTATGGTGTCCAGTAAAGACAACTTCAACCTATAGCCACCCTAACCCCTCAGGATATGGAATGTTTATTCCTCTCTAGGGTCCTTTTATGTCTCTATCACTTATACCATCTACCTTCCATTTATACATGCCCAAAAGAATGTCTTTCCTTTCTTCTCCCTTCATTGTGGCATACTAGATAAAATTTTTCTGTTCCTAAATTATCTGCAAAACTTTATCTCTTTTATATCACCTATCTGTCCCTTAAATCTTTCCTAAATTGCAGCTTTTGAAGGCATAAACACGAGTCTTATCCTTTTCTTGTAAAAATTCTTCAATTAGACCCTACAAAAAACAAAAAGGCATGGAAATAAATTTAAAAAAAATGAAAGAGACAAAGCTAAATATTCAAGGGGCTCAGTGATCAATTCTTCAAATTGGGGCATAGAAGACTAAAAAGAAACATAATTTGGAAAGGCTCCAACCATGAAAATTGTCAGTTCTTAAGTTTAATCATGACCACATTTCAGATATACTAAAAAGTTTCCCACAGCTTATATGGAATAATTCAGTTTTTTCAGAGTCCAGAACACTGAAAAAGCATTTAAGGCAGTATTGACCATTTGAGATCTAGCTCTCATTCAGCCAACACACCAAGTAACATTCTCCTTCCAACCTAATACTTGCAGTACTTAGAAGGTCTTGATGCTCATCCAAAAAGTCTTTGGAGGCAATAGCACTGAGCAAGCAGTATTTTACCTCCTGTCAGATACTTACTTTGGCTCAGCTGTTAGTGGAAAATTGTTTTTACAAACAAAAGAGATGCAAACTAAAAAGTTGGAGAAGATTGTTATAAATGAGCTTTCTGAAGATTTTTAAAGATCTTTCCAATAAGACCTTATTTTTCAACCAAGTCATTTTAGGGTACATGCCAGTCCTTGTGTTTAACTATATTCTAACTCTCAGTATCAAGTCTATATCACCCATAGTGTGTTAAATTTTTTTGATGTCTTTTTTAATGTACTGGTGGTTGCCAAGAACAAAAGTATGAGATAAGAACTAACATATGGAAAAGTCAGCCACACAGCCTGATATATCATTTAGCAATACCTATTTCTCTGGTTTAATATCTACTTTACTCACACTCTTTCTTGATATTTCCAGAATAGCAAGGATGTAATTTTCAGCCAGTTCCCTTAAGCAGTGGTCAATTACAGAGTCCCCCTGACTTATTCACTGATCCCATTCTCTGCACAGTTTCCAGAAATTGAATGCACAAACCTGTGACTTTTACTTTTGGACACAATTATAGAAAGATAAGTAAGAAGAAAAGAAAGAAGAGATGGAAGGAAGGAAGCTGGGAATGATGGAAGGAAGCAAGGAAGGAAGGAAAGAAGAAATAAAGAACATTAAAATTAAAATGCAAGATAAATACATATATTTTTAAGTGTGCTAACACCTTTATACAAATAATTTTGAAGGCTAATAGAAGGGAAGTCTGGGTGGCTCAGTGGTTGAGCATCTGCCTTTGGCTCAGGTCCTGATCCTAGAGTCCTGGGATCGAGACCTGCATTAGGCTCACCACAGGGAGACCACTTCTCCCACTGCCTATGTCTCTGCCTCTCTCTGTGTTTCTCATGAAAGAATAAATAAAATCTTAAAAAAGAAGAAAGCTAAAAGGAACATGAAATAAAGGACAATTTATTTAAATAATAACTCAAGAAAACATTAAAATTAAGGTATTGTTGATACTTCCTTCCACTGCTGATATGAAACACACACATGCACACACACAATATAAAATCTGGGGAAATTTTACCAAAATGTTTATAGCTTATACAAATTGTTTTTGTAAACAGAAAAAGAGGAAAGAAGATTCAAACTATTTGATAGTTTTTCAACAGAATACTGAAATAATAAAATAAAATCCAAAAGTATATACTAAGTTAAAAATATACCACCTTGAGATAGTTGAAAAGTTATAAATAATATATTAGCCAGTAAATTTAGTAATATTTATGGAATATATTTTATCTACATGTGGAATCTATAAAAAGAGAAATAAAGAAAGAAGACAAAGGAAAAGAAAGAAAGAAAAAGAAGAAAGAAAGAAAGAAAGAAAGAAAGAAAGAAAGAAAGAAAGAATAAAGAAAGAAAGAAAGAAAGAAAGAAAGAAAGAAGAAAGAAAGAAAGAAAGAAAGAAAGAAAGAAAGAAAGAAAGGAAACATCACTTATCATTCTGGATACAGAACCAACACAGACAAATCAAAAGCATCCATCAAACCAAAAATAATCATTTAGAAAACATGATGTAGGGGCAGCTGGCTCAGTGGTTTAGCACCACTTTCAGCCAAGGGCATGATCCTGGAGACCGAGGATCAAGTCCCACATCAGGCTCCCTGCATCGAACCTGCTTCTCCCTCTACCTATGTCTCTGCCTCTCTCTCTCTCTCTCTCTCTCTCTCTGTGTGTCTCATGAATAAACAAATAAAATCTTAAAAATAAAAAAAAGAAAAGATTATGTATAAGTTGAAAAGAATCCCCCTTACATTATCAAGAAAAATAAAGCACGGGTTACCTTGGAATAATGGAATAATTTTTTTTGGAAAAATATATTTTTAAATTATAATTAGTGAGAAAAATTTATAAATCTGCAGGCATAGATTAGCAAGAAAATTTGAAAGTAAAATTAATATAAATATTTTTAATTAAAGCTAAAGAAACCCTCCAAATAAATAATGTCCAAATAATGACCAAATAAATAAATAAATAAATAATGAACGTTTCATTAACCACAAACGAAAACCTGGAAAAAGATGTCAACCATATGTGTCCATTCAATTCCCGGATGTTGGCTTTGAGCCACTCACAAACTATGGGCAGTCATTCTCTACTATATAACCCTAAGTGTCAGTCATTCCTCTCTGGAAAATAAGAGGTACAGTTCCAGCAGACATGGAATCCAGAGCTATTTTAATTCCATATCCATCTGTTGTTTTCTGACATCTTTAACTGAGATTTACTTTCTGAAAAAATTGACTAGGGGGTCTCTCATGATCCATACACATTATTCAAATATTTTACTTCTTCATAACGATTTTAATTACAGTTCAAGTCTTTTAAATTAAGTATAGGAATCACTTACATCTTGTGTACATTACTGTGATTTACATATTTTTATGATAGGGGCACCTGGGTGGCTCAGTTGGTTAAGCGTCCAACTCTTGACTTTGGCTTAGGTCACAATCTCAGGATTATGAGATCATGAGATCAGGCTCCACACTAGGTGGAATCTGCTAAAGATTTTCTCCCTTCCTCTTTCCTCTTCTGCCATTTTCCCCCCGACAAAAAAGTAAATAATTTATGATAATACCACTCTTTTTTTTCAAAATATCCAAATAAATTGACCTTTTTATTATGATGAAGTATATTTTTATTTCCCTTGTATCACTCTTTCTTTAGACATACACTTTGTCTGATTTCTTTGCACCAGATTTCTTAATTGGAATCTGGACAGTATGTGTACTATCATTCAAGTTGTAAAAGATCATAAACAAAAACAAAAACAAAAAAAACCCCTCCCCTCTTCTTTTCTCATATTAGAAAGCAATTGGTAGATAGACTAGGCTGATAGAGAAACCAAAGAGTTTGAATACTAGTAAAGATCAAAGATTTAGGCTGCTGGCAAGTCATGCCTTGATAGAAAAGCTTATTGCTTGTATGACTAGATGGGAATGGATGCTATATGAAGGAGGTCCAAAAAAAAAAAAAAAAAAAAAGAGAGAAAAACAAAAACTACAAGAAAGGGGAAAGAGAAAGTCTATCAATATCATGCCTATTCTTTCCCATCCTAGGGAAAGAAGTCAACATTTCCTTCCTTCTAGGTAAACATGGAAAGTGAGAATGTGTTCTGACCCTACAAATGCCACCATGTAAGATGATATCCTACCCATGGTACAGATGGGAAATCAGAACTTTACAGAGTCATATTAATTGCTTCAGTTATAGAACTTTTAATGAAAGAAGCTAGAGTTAGAAACCAAGATCACCTGGACAAATGATATGCCTCATTCAGAAAGGCCACACTTCATGTATATATTAACATACATATTCAAGAAATATTTTATGGGAAGTTACTAATTAAATAACTCAGAATTAACAGAAGAAAATATGATAAAATAATAGAAACCACGTGTTTCTTTATAAAACATATGATGTAGTAGAAAATTCTATTAAAATGCTGTGTGATAAAGTGTTTTGGTAATCAAGTTTGGCATATTAAACATGGGAGTGTGCATAATCTTCACCTGGGTACATCATATAAAGTTGGTGAACTGCTGTGAAACCAGCACAATGGGTAAAAATTGGCAAGATGAATGAATCGTGGATGTAAGTAGGAGTACCAGTAAAAAAGAACATTCTGTGCCAAACATGGGATAAAGAGAAATAGAGTCATTCAGGAAATAAAATACATTAGATTTGTGTGAATAATAGATGACTTGTGGTAACAAATGCAAAACACCAAGTTGGATAGATAAGGTGGAGACACATTACTCGGGTCATAGAAGATCCCACAAGGAGTTAAGACTTCATTAAAAAAGCAAAGAAGAGCCCTTGAAGATTTTTTTTTTTTTTTTAGTAAAGTAAAACTTGATTTACTTTACATTTTAAATGATTCATTTAATGTGTCATTTTGGAAAATGGATTAGATAGATTTAGGACCCAAATCTATCTAAATAATTAGGAGGAGTTAGTAGCATTGAAGATAAGAAAGGATGATGCTGGCCTAAACTAGGAGAGTAACATTATAAACAGAAAAATGTGCATTGACTCAGGAAAATTGTACAAGAGGACAGGAAGACTAACATCATTTGGATAGAAAAGAAAAGGAATTGGAAGGGAAATACTAAATCTTCTTTTGGGAGCAATTAATTGCACTGTATTTCTATTCACTAAGACAAAAGTGACTTGGAAGGCACAGGATAAGTGAATTCTCTATATTGGACACATTGAACTTCAGGTCTCTGCAATCCAACCAAATGAAAAGGTACAGTAGAAGGATGAATAGTCAGATCAAAAGTGAACACCATTTGAAATAGTGATACTATTTGGTTGATGGAAGTTCAGTTTTTAATTAGAGGATGAATGCAAAAAAAAAAACGGATAATGAAAAGGTAAATGAAAAAGAGACCACAACAAATAAAATTCAAGAGAAAATTACTATACAGAAAACTGAAAGTGATGGGTTGGAAAAATCAGCCAAGATTTTTAAAAAGAATACAAGTGTTTAAAGATGACAGAAGTTATGGAAAAATTAAGTTCGGCAGAGTGGAAAAAGTAATGGTAAGTTTAAGAGCAGTATGGTAGATTACAGAAAGCCATAAATACCTCACTGCCCCCCCTGTTATAGATGGAGTCGAATTTTCTTTCCTTTGATTTGGGGTTGGCTTAAAGAGTATACTTGACAAATACATGATTATGGAGTGACTTTCTAGGACTTCCAAGGCAAAGCCATGAAAAGCCTTGTAGCCTCTAGTACAGCTATCAAGAGTCCTACATCACCAGGGAAGAAGTTCAACTTTCTTGCAGGAGATATCCTGTGGAGAAGCGCTAACATTACAAAGAGAGAGAGAGGCTCAGGCTTCCGGCTTTCTTCCAAGGAACCTGGCATATGAGTAAAGACATCTTGGAAACCACCCCAGGCCCAGCCCAGTTGCCAGCTAAATTCCACTGAGTTACCCACGTCAATGCCATGTGTGACAGAAGAAATGTGCCAGCTAAGCCCTGACTAACTGTATGACTCAGAAATTCATAATATATGATAAAATGGTGGTTGTTTTAATTCAGTAAATTTGGGTGTACTTTTTAAATGCAATATGAATAATATGAATATATATTGGAAGTAGAGTCATGCCTTAATGAAAACCTATACTATTTAGCTTTGGCTTTGGTACCTGGAGTCAGATGGAAAGTATAAGGGTCTAAAGAAGACTGTTAGTGATCCTCGAGAAAATGGGTCCCTGATTATGCCATGGTAAAAATGTTAGTGAAACTGTAGCCTAGGATAACATGCTAAATAGAAAATATGGCTAATTAAAACAGGTAGTTTTAGCTAGATGGAATTCCAAGTTGGATGCTAAATGTGACAATGAATTCCTTTTTCATGCTTGTGATTAGGTACAGGTAAGAAACAATGAGCTAAGAAAGAACTTTCAGCATCCAAGCAGAATTTAGAGAGAATCTAAAGAAGCCAGAACTTGCTGAGTTCAAATATAAAATAGTTTCCCATATCTAGTTCCTCCAACGAAAAAGAAAAATGGTTATCACTTAAGGAATGGATTCAGGGCAAATGTTCGATATCCAGGACACTACTAGTTGAAGCGGATAAGAGTAAAGATATCAAGAAATGTGACTGTAAGATTTTTTCTTTTGTTTAAATTTTAGAACAACTTAGGGGTAGCAGGGGCATTAAGTATATTAAGACACATATATCTTTTGACCTAGACAAAGATATCTAAGTATATTAAAGATATAGTCCACAGCCCTGTGATGCCCAAGTAAGGTACATGAGGATCTTTTCTTTCAAAGAAGAGACAAAGGGGATTTGTCTAATAAAGCAGATTATAATTTGATACATAAGAAAGTATTGAAAGACAAAAAAAGTCGAAAAAAAAAAGGCAATCTGGAATCCCAAACTTCTATGGGCAGAAAGCAGGCAGAGAAGCCTACTCAGGTGCAGACACCAAGAAGTCATTTATTATTTAAAGGAAAATGGGATCAAATATATAGAGCCAAGAGTGGCAGAGAATTATTTTCAGGAAGCAGAACTGGGCCTTAAAGAAGAAACTGGTGACAAAGGTAACTTTTATAGATGCTTTTCATCAATTCAGATTACTATTTCCTCTGTAACTCATTTTTTAGTTTATTTCCCAGAACAACATATTTTCTGGATTTTTTCTTAATTCATTTTTTTAATTAATTTTTATTGGTGTTCAATTTACCAACATACCGAAAAACACCCAGTGCTCATCCCGTCAAGTGTCCACCTCAGTGCCCGTCACCCGTTCCCCTCCAACACCCGTCCTCCTCCCCCCTTCCACCACCCCTAGTTCGTTTCCCCGAGTTAGGAGTCTTTATGTTCTGTCTCCCTTCCTGATATTTCCCAACATTTCTTCTCCCTTCCTTTATATTCCCTTTCACTATTATTTATATTCCCCAATGAATGAGAACATACACTGCTTGTCCTTCTCCGATTGTCTTAATTCATTTTTGATTGCTCTCAGCTTTCTTTGATCTAGCAAAACTTGTATTTCTCCCAAACTTCATGATATTTAATTATACCAGGTTTGATAATCTGTTCTATTCTCCTGGCTTGACATATTGCCAGAATCCTGATGAATACCAAGTTGAAAACACAAATTCTCTTAAAAGCCATCTACGAAAAGCCCACAGCAAGTATCATTCTCAATGGGGAAGCACTGGGAGCCTTTCCCCTAAGATCAGGAACAAGACAGGGATGTCCACTCTCACCACTGCTGTTCAACATAGTTCTGGAAGTCCTCGCCTCAGCAATCAGACAACAAAAAGACATTAAAGGCATTCAAATTGGCAAAGAAGAAGTCAAACTCTCCCTCTTCGCCGATGACATGATACTCTACATAGAAAATCCAAAAGCCTCCACCCCAAGATTGCTAGAACTCATACAGCAATTTGGTAGCGTGGCAGGATACAAAATCAATGCCCAGAAATCAATGGCATTTCTATACACTAACAATGAGACTGAAGAAAGAGAAATTAAGGAGTCAATCCCATTTACAATTGCACCCAAAAGCATAAGATACCTAGGAATAAACCTAACCAAAGAGGTAAAAGATCTATACCCTAAAAACTATAGAACACTTCTGAAAGAAATTGAGGAAGACACAAAGAGATGGAAAAATATTCCATGCTCATGGATTGGCAGAATTAATATTGTAAAAATGTCAATGTTACCCAGGGCAATTTATACGTTTAATGCAATCCCTATTAAAATACCATGGACTTTCTTCAGAGAGTTAGAACAAATTATTTTAAGATTTGTGTGGAATCAGAAAAGACCCCGAATAGCCAGGGGAATTTTAAAAAAGAAAACCATAGCTGGGGGCATCACAATGCCAGATTTCAGGTTGTCCTACAAAGCTGTGGTCATCAAGACAGTGTGGTACTGGCACAAAAACAGACACATAGATCAATGGAACAGAATAGAGAACCCAGAAGTGGACCCTGAAATGTATGGTCATCTAATATTCGATAAAGGAGGAAAGACTATCCATTGGAAGAAAGACAGTCTCTTCAATAAATGGTGCTGGGAAAATTGGACATCCACATGCAGAAGAATGAAACTGGACCACTCTCTTTCACCATGCACAAAGATAAACTCAAAATGGATGAGAGATCTAAATGTGAGACAAGATTCCATTAAAATCCTAGAGGAGAACACAGGCAACACCCTTTTTGAACTTGGCCACAGTAATTTCTTGCAAGATACATCCACGAAGGCAAAAGAAACAAAAGCAAAAATGAACTATTGGGACTTCATCAAGAAGCTTTTGCACAGCAAAGGATACAGTCAACAAAACTAAAAGACAACCTACAGAATGGGAGAAGATATTTGCAAATGACATATCAGATAAAGGGCTAGTTTCCAAAATCTATAAAGAACTTATTAAACTCAACACCAAAGAAACAAACAATCCAATCATGAAATGGGCAAAAGACATGAAGAGAAATCTCACAGAGGAAGACATGGACATGGCCAACATGCACATGAGAAAATGCTCCGCATCACTTGCCATCAGGGAAATACAAATCAAAACCACAATGAGATACCACCTCACACCAGTGAGAATGGGGAAAATTAACAAGGCAGGAAACCACAAATGTTGGAGAGGATGTGGAGAAAAGGGAACCCTCTTACACTGTTGGTGGGACTGTGAACTGGTGCAGCCACTCTGGAAAACTGTGTAGAGGTTCCTCAAAGAGTTAAAAATAGACCTGCCCTACGACCCAGCAATTGCACTGTTGGGGATTTACCCCAAAGATTCAGATGCAATGAAACGTCGGGACACCTGTACCCCGATGTTTCTATCAGCAATGGCCACAATAGCCAAACTGTGGAAGGAGCCTCGGTGTCCATCGAAAGATGAATGGATAAAGAAGATGTGGTTTATGTATACAATGGAATATTACTCAGCCATTAGAAACGACAAATACCCACCATTTGCTTCAACGTGGATGGAACTGGAGGGTATTATGCTGAGTGAAATAAGTCAATCGGAGAAGGACAAACAGTGTATGTTCTCATTCATTTGGGGAATATGAATAATAGTGAAAGGGAATATAAAGGAAGGGAAAAGAAATGTTGGGAAATATCAGGAAGGGAGACAGAACATAAAGACTCCTAACTCGGGGAAATAACTAGGGGGGGGTGGAAGGGGAGGAGGGCGGGTGTTGAAGGGGAATGGGTGACAGGCACTGAGGTGGACACTTGATGGGATGAGCACTGGGTGTTTTTCTGTATGTTGGTAAATTGAACACCAATAAAAATTAATTAAAAAAAAAAAGAAAAAAAGAAAACTGGACTATTTAGAAGGAACTTTGTCCTTCCTTGATTTTATTAAAGTGTCTTTGATAATTATTAAAATAACCTAAATATCATAAAAAAAAACAAATTCTCCCCTAAATTCTCAATTCTTTTATATTTTTGTGACACCAACTATTGGATGGCTAATAGATTTCTCAAACACACTATCCCCAAAATTTAACTCCTATTTCCTTTCAAACCTTTTCCTACAAAATTTTCCAACTTACTTGATGGCAGCACCAGTCTTCCAATTGCTCAATATACCTTTTTGAAATTATTCTCTACTATTCTCTTCCTCTCTCATCCACATTCAGACTATCCAAAAATTCTATTTTCTTTATCTGTAAAATATATCCAACAATAAAATAAAATATACCTATCTCTTTCTCCAGTAGATTCTTTAAAAAAAAAAAAGATTTATTTGTTTATTCATGCGAGAGTGGCAGAGACATAGGCAGAGAAAGAAGCAGGTTCCTCACAGGGGGCCTGATGTGGGACTCAATCCACGGAACTAGGGATCATGCCCTGAGCCAAAGGAGGACGTTCAACCGCTGAGCCACCCAAGCATCCCATCTAGTGGATTCTTCTATTGTCGATTAAGTTGTACTCCAAATATATTTTCCAGAACCTTCTTCCTTTAAGATTCAGGGTTGCATTAGCCTCCTCTCATGTAAGATTTGGATGCAAAAGCTAAGCAATGGCCATTGCTCTCTGAAGACATGACAATAATAGTGGTGACAGACAAAAGCATAAAAGCTGGCCAGTCCAGCTTTTCTTAGCACTCAATGTTGTATCCAGTTCTTGCAGTTATTTTTTATTTATTTATTTATTTATTTATTTATTTATTTATTTATTCAGGACAGAGAGAGAGAGAGAATGGCAGAGACACAGGCAGAGGGAGAAGCAGGTTCCATGCAGAGAGCCCGATGCGGGACTCAATCCCGGGCCTCCAGGATCCTGCCCCAGGACAGAGGCAGGAGTCAAACTGTTGAGCCACCCAGGGATCCCCCAGTTCTTGCAGTTTTTGAGACTGTGCATCCCAAGTCCATCATCAGACACTTTTGTTGTGAACACTCCATATCTGTCGTGGACTGCTCTACCACTTCTGTTTCCCACTAGAGCCTGTTTTTTGCTTCTCATATTGACTTATTTGTGCCTCCACCTGATCCCCTAAATTTCCTTTAGAATTTTAACCTCTTGATTTTCTACAATAATTGTGTAAGGCCTAATATAATTAGTATGAACATAGCTATTACATATACCGTTAAATATCATATATTATATGTATATTATATATGATGCTCTGTATTATATATTTGTTCTGTTTCCCTGGAGAACGTTCACTGAATTTTGATACTAAGAGAAATTCTAGAAGAATAGATTTTTAAAGAGCTTTATTGAGAGAAGAACTGATATACAAATGTTGCATATATTTAATGTAGACAATTTTATGACTTTTGACATATGCATACATGTGTAGTAGACAGCCATCAGTTGTAAAGATTTCCTTGTGTAAAGAAACTGAATTTTAAGGATGAATTTTCAAAATGGAATATAAGGTTTCTGGAATTGGCTATTACTATTACATTTTGAAAAATGATGATTCTGTTTCCAGCAGTAAAGAGAACAGTGATAATCCATGGCAAGATCTGACAAAATAGATATGCAAAATATCACTATATGTTATATATATTTTCATATATACTCATATATTATATATAGGATATATTCCTATAGGTAATATAATACATATATATTATAAGGAATTGATTCATATGTTTATGGAGCCTGACATGTCCAAAGATACCAGCAAGCTAGAGACCCAAGAGAGCTGATGTGTAGTTTCAGTCTGAGTCTAAAGATCTGCTACCAGCAGAACTGATGGTCTTAATTCCATTCCAAGAGCTGGCAGCCTGGAGACCCAAGAACTGTTGCTTCAGTGTGGTCTGGGGCTGGAAAAGACAATGCCCCAGCTCTTAAAGTAAGGCAGGAAAAGTTCTTTCTTACTCAGCTTTTTTTTTTTTTCTATTCAATTTTTCAATTGTTTGAAGAGGCACATCCACATTATGAGGACAATTTATTTTACTCAGTCTACTGATTCAAATGTTAATCTTATCCAGAAACGCCCTCGCAGACACACCCAGAATAGTGTATGAACAAATGTCTGGGCACTGTGTATTCCAGTCAAAATAACACAGAAAATTAACCATCACATATGGAAAAGCAGACGACTGAGAATAGTCGTATGATAATAAAGATAAAGAACAAAGCCAGAGGACTGACACTACCTGACTTCAAAACTTGTATAGAAATAGAAATATTATAATTGAGACATTGTGCTATCAGTGAAAGAATGCATGAATAGATCATGAGATAGTATAGGAACTCAGAAATACAGCCACACAGATGCAGTCAACTTATCTTTCACAAAGGAACAAAGGCAATTAAAGTGAGAAAGAGT
Organism: Vulpes vulpes; assembly: GCF_048418805.1. NCBI lineage: Eukaryota > Metazoa > Chordata > Mammalia > Carnivora > Canidae > Vulpes > Vulpes vulpes. The sequence continues at coordinate 39,030,121 of NC_132785.1, forward strand.
AATCTTTTCAACAAAATAGTACTAGAACAACTGTGGATCTCCATGAGAAAAAAAATTGAAGCTACATACTGATGTACACCTATCACAAAAAGTAACTCTAAAGGATCATAATTTCAAATACAAAAGCGAAAGGTATAAAACTTCTAGAAGAAAATATTGGAGAAAATCTAGGTGAACGTAGGTTTGGCAAAGAGTTTTAGATATATCACCAAAGCAAGATCCAGCAAAGAAAAAATAATAATAAGTTGGACTGCATTAAAATTAAAGGTTTCTGCTTTGTGAAAGACATTGTACAAAGAATGAAAGGCAAGCCACGGCTGGAAGAAAATATTTGTCAAACATATATCTGATACAGGACTTGTGTCTTTTTCTCCCCTTGTGGTAAGAACTCATAGGATTTACTCTTTTAACAACTTTCCTACATATCATACAACAATGGTAGCTGTAGTCATTGTCGTACATTACATCCCTAAGCTAATCTTATAACTGAAAGTTTGCACTTTTTGACCCCCTTCCTACAATTTTCCCTCTCCCACCCTCCACCTCTGGTAAATCACAAGTCTGACCTTTTTTTCCTATGAGATCAGTTTTTTTTTTTTTTAATTTTTATTTATTTATGATAGTCACACACACACACACACACACACACACACACACAGAGGCAGAGACACGGGCAGAGGGAGTAGCAGGCTTCATGCACCGGGAGCCCGACGTGGGATTCGATCCCGGGTCTCCAGGATCGCGCCCTGTGCCAAAGGCAGGTGTCAAACCGCTGCGCGACCCAGGGATCCCAGTTTTGTTTTGTTTTATTTTTAGATTTCACGTATGATGGGATGACACAGTATTTGTCTTTCTCTGACTTATTTTGCTTAACATAATGATATGGTCCATCCATGTTGTTGTGAATTTAAGATTTCCTTGTTTTTTAATAGCTGAATAATATTCTATTGTGTGTGTATGTAGGTATAACAACTTTTAAAAAATATTTTATTTATTTGAAAGAGAGAGAGAGAGATCATGAGTAGTAGGGAGAGGGAAAGGTAGAAATAGACTCCCCTTTGAGCAAGGAGCCCTACATGGGGCCCAATCCTAGGACTATGAGATCATGACCTGAGCCAAAGGCAGATAGATTCTTAACCGAATGAGCCACCAAGGCTCCTCAGCATCACAACGTCTTTATTTACTCAACAATCCATAGGCATTTAGATTGTTTACATATCTTGGTTATTGTAAATAATGCTACTTTACAAATGAGAGTGCAGATATCTTTTCAAGTTAGTGTTGGATTTTGTTTTTGCTTTTGTTTTTTTACCTTTGGGTATATTCCCAGAAATAGAATTCTGGATCATATGATAATTTTATTTTTAGTTTTTTTGAGGTTCCTCCATACTGTTTTCTCTAGTGGCTATACCAATTTACTATCTCACCAACAGTATACAAGTGTTCCCTTTTCCCCAAACTATGCCAACATTTGTTTCTCTTGTCTTTTTATGATGGCTATTCTAACAGAAATTAAGTGATATCCCACTGTAGTATTAATTTGCATTTCCTTAATGACTAGTGACATTAAACATCTTTTTATGTACTTTTTTGACCTTTGTTGGTATACCTTCTTTGAGAAAATGTCTATTCAAGCAGGACATGTATCAATATACAAGTATTCACAAAATTCAACAATAAGAAAATTAAGCAATTTAAAAATGATCTGAATAGACACTTCAACAAAGAGGATATACAGATGGCAAATAAGCACAAAAGAAGACGTTCAGTATCGTTAGGGAATTGCAAATTAAAACAGCAATGAGATATGACTACATACCGGGTAGAATGGCTAAAATCCAAAACATTGGAAGTACCAAATATTGATCAGGGTATAGAGCAACAAAACCCTGCATGCATTACTTATGAGAAAGCAAAATGGTGCAGGCACTTCAGAAGACTTTGACAGTGCATTACAAATCTTAACAGTCTTAGCATTCAATGCAGCAATCACACTCCTAGGTGTTTACCCAAATGAACTAAAAACACATCCACACAAAAGCCTGGTACAGCTTTGTACATAATTTCTTTAAAAAGTGAAAGCAACCAAGGTGTTTTTTTTTCCGATTGATTAATGTACAAACAAAATAGAGCACATCTATACTGTAAAACATTATTTAGAGATAAAAATAAATGAGATATCAAACCATGAAAAACCATGGAATGCATATTTCTAAGTGAAAGGTGCCAGTCTGACATGACTACGTATTCTTTGATTCCAATTATACAACATTTTGGAAAAGACAAATCCATAGCTAGAGAAAGATCAGTGGTTCCCAACGGTTGGGGTAAGAAAGCTAAATAGGTGGAGAGTGATTAAGAGCGAGCATAGAGGACTTCTAGAGCTGTAAAACTATTCTGTATAATATTATTATGGTGAATACATGGCATACATTGGTTAAAGCCTATAGAACTGTACAACACAGAGTGAATCTTAAAGTATGGACTTTAGCTAATAATTATCTCTATTAGTTTATCAATGCAAAGAATTAACTAAGTAATGCAAAATAATAAGAGAAACTGAGTGGAGGAAATAGGAGGCACATGAGTATTCTATTATCTACTCAATTTGTCTAAATTTAAAACTGCTTCAAATTTGTTAGTCTTAAGGCTGCCTGGGTGGCTCAGTTGGCTAAGCATCTGCGTTCGTTTGGCTCACGTCATGATCCCAGAGTCCTGGGATTGAGCCCCACGTGGGGCTCCTTGCTTAGTAGAGAGCCTACTTCTCTCTCTGCTGCTCCTCCTGTTTGTGCTCTCTCTCTCAAATAAATAAATAAAATCTTTAAAAAAATAGTTTTAGGGCTCTTAGTGTTGGACTCCTGGTTTCAGCTTAGGTCCTGATCTTATGGGTCATGAGATGGAGTCCTTATAGGGTTCCACACACAGCATGGATATTCTCTCCCTCTGCCCCTTCCCCTGTTCATGCTCTCTCTCAAATAAATAAATATATCTTTAAAAAATAAATAAAATAAAATAAAATTAGCCTTATTTCAAATGAAATCTTAATCTTTAAAAAGGAATTCATAAATTATATTTCTGTTAAATGGAAATATTTCTCTAAAGTCCAAGAGAAAGATAGGGCTGAGTTATAAGAAAATTGTGGCCAAAAAATGGACATACATACACACACACCCATATAGATATTTACAAAGAAATATATCTGTTTTAATGATAATATTTTATATGTAGCAATATTTTTTAAGACTTTATTTATGAGAGACATACAGAGAGAGAGAGAGAGAGAGAGGCAGAGACACAGGCAGAGGGAAAAACAGGCTCTATGCAGGGAGTCTGTTGCTGGACTCGATCCCGGGACTCCAGGATCAGGCCCTGTGCTGAAGGCAGGCGCTAAACTGCTGAGCCACCCAGTGATCCCCTATGTGGTAGTATTTTTAAAGCACATTTAGGAGTAATTGGAAAAATAATGAATTTATAAAACATACATTTTGAAAATTCAATATTTAGTCACATTATAATTTTAATAAAATTTTGGTGTCATTAGACAACCATTAATCTGAGGAAATTAACAAGGAAGAGTTTATGGGTTAAAATTTGAAAGAAGAAGATAATAAAAGAATGGGAGGCTTTCCTTACATATAATAAATATATGTTGTAAGGCAATTTTAGTGTTTCTTATGAATTTAGATTGGAAAAGAAGTAAGAAATTATTTTACATATCTTTAGTTGAAAAATCTTTAATTATAAACCAAAAAGGGCCTACACACTTTGATTACCTCTGAATCAAGATTACCTCTCATTAAAACCATTTAATTGAGAAATTTATTTTATTCATATTTAGATTGGAACATTGTGAAAGCAACATATTAATTCTGCCTCTAAATTTCAAGTTTAAATGCATGAAAAGGAATTTTCAAAAAGTTTAATGTTAATTATGAAGAATTTGGTGATATTTGAGAAAAAACATCATTTAGTAGTGAAGCTTTTGAAGAAATCATGTTTCCTTCAACATCTTCTATTTCTTAGAGATGAATTCCCTGGGGAAACCTCACTGATATAATTAGCAGATAGTTGATAAAGCAATTACATAAAAGGTCATTTGCCTTACCTCTGAACAAAAAATTACCATCCCTGTTAGTCTATTAGTCAGTGGAATAATTTGTTTTATAAATGTTTCTATTCATGCTGAAAATCAGTCTAACTCTCATAGTAGAATGCCCTGGTTGAACCTGGTATACACAAATTGCAACACCTAATGCTATGGTTGCACTTTAAACTGATATGTTGTCACTTCAAATTATTTTGCATTGGCATCTGTGGTTATTTAGAATTACAAGTTAATTTGGATGACTTCCAGAACAAATAAATAAGTGCAAAACTGTCTCAATGCATTTATTGTGCTTGAATGATTGAAGGACTTTTTTGTGTGGCTTTAATGTTCCAGAATAATTTTATCTAACAGCAGGAGGTGGCTAGACTTCCAAACAAACTGTTCTTTTATTGTAAATTATATGACATCTACACAAAAAAGGATATTTAATTTTAATTACAGTAATAATAAATAGAACACAACTAAAGCATCTTGCAAGAAGTTCTATGCATAACATCATGGCAATAATAATTATAATAGCAAAATATAAGTGGCAGTATTGATAGAAAAACTTAATAAATAGAAAAATTAAAGATGTTGAATTACTCATAATAAAAAAATCATGGTTGAATGAACAGGATATGGGATGTTCAAAAATACTGCACAAAAGTTATGTGATCCTAAAACAGTAATTTTATTTTAGAAACTAAACAATGTTTCTTTTGAGAATTTACCAACTCAATGCGTGTCCAAGGAACCGTGGACAAAATGAATAACATCTATTATGTCTATGGCCATATCAATGTTCTTCACAATCTGTTATTATAAGAGTCACCACTACTTCTACATCCATATCTTACTTCTACATCCATATCTTACATATGTCTATGGCCATATCAATGTTCTTCACAATCTGTTATTATAAGAGTCACCACTACTTCTACATCCATATCTTACTGCTGTTTCTGTAGTTATGTAGTGTGGATCCTGCATTGTGATGCTGGGTTAATTCTGAGGCATGTCTTTTCTCCATCTACATATTCATTCAGGGAAATCTCATCAAGTTCCATGCTTTAATCTACCTGCATGAATTTACATCTCCTGCTCTGGTCTCCCAGTTAACATATCATACCTCCTAGATTCACACACCATGATCGTTAATTTTGTATGTCAACTTCGCTCAAGCATGATTCCAAGTTGTTTGGTCAAACATCAGTCTAGATATTGCTGTGAAGATCTTTTTTAGATATGATTAACATTTAAATCAGAAGACTTTGAGTAAAAATTGCCCTTCACAATGGAAATATGAGCCTCATCTAAAGAGTTAAGTAGTTAAAAGCAAAAGCTGCAGTTTTCAAAAGAAAACACTTTTGCCTCAACACAACAACATAGAAACCATAACTGTTTCCAGCCTGCAAGTTTCAGACTCAAGACTGAAACATCAACTTTTCTCTGAATTTCCTGCTGCCAAACTGGTTAACATAACACTTTCAGCCCCCATCCAATTCCTTAAACTCATATTTTATCTTGCTGTGTCTCTCTGCCTTTCTGCCTCTCTCTCCAAATATATATTTGCATGAGTAATATATATGAAAATTAATAATACTTTTACCTTAGCTTATTATAAATGACTGTTTTTGAATAAATGAATGAAACAAACATTTTTAGAAAATAATAGAAGTGGAAAGAAAAGTGATGATTGAAATATTTAACGACCAGTATTACGAGGGTATCAATAAATTAGAAAGAACTTCAAGTCTTTAGAAAGATAAATGAAGGTATTCTTGTAATAAAGCACACTAGTCGTTATCAGCCTTGCTTTAAGCCTTTAATTAAATTGATTTTTTAATATAAATTATTTCAGAATGAAATTATTTGACTAAAAATTTTCTGTTTTTAACAGTCATGGAAAAATTAACTCAAATATGAACCAAGCTTCTGCAGAGTATAGTAAAGGCACTTTTACCCCCTCAACAATTAAAGAAAGAAAATTTTAGACAAGCCTGATTACTAAATTTATGTATAATTATTTTTTAAAGTTCACAAAAATCCCAGTAATATTTTTAAAACTATAATACATGTTGACAAAGTGATTTCATCCCAGGAATTTAAAAAATCTTTAATATTAGAAAACCACTTAATTAAGTTAACTAAATTAGCAGAATTAAGTAGAAAAATCCAGAAGGTATGTTCTATAATCCCTTCTACACAAGAAGAGCATAGATTTCTTTATTTTGTTTAAGTAATTGTCCTTATTTTGTTTAAATAATGTGTCATTATTTATAAATGTGCCTGGAACATAGTAGGTACTTGGTAACATTTTAAAAATGAATAGTTGCAGGAAAAAAAATAATACATGAAAATGGAACATTCATTCATTACTAAAAAGAAAAAAATACATAAACTTTTACCAAACTCATAATAAGAGGAAACTTCCTTAATATGTTAGAGTAACTATAAAAAAAAGAACAATAATAGGGAACACTATGCTAGTTGCTGAAATAATGAAAAATATGTAAAATTGGTGATTATAAAATCAACATGAAATAATCTTATTAATAAATGAGCAAAGAGAAATATGACTTTATATAATATCTTCTAAATTCCATAAAACTAAAGTGTCCAATGATAAATGGCAATTTGAAATTATTTGATATTTTACACATAAAATTATAAAAGTTTATTAAAAGACTAAAAAAGTCTAAGTAAATTAAGATTATATTATGTTCTTTGATTATAATACTTAATAACATAAAGATATCTGTTTTCCAGTATGTCACTTTATAATTTAATGAAATTCCACTCGCAACCAATACATCATTTTTGAGAATTTTCACAACTTGATTTAGAAATGCATATGTAGTGCAAACAGTCCCAGAATTACAAGGTAGTTCTAAAGAAAAATAACCTGGGGAATATGCTTTTCTACGTTAAAAATATATATTATAAAGTTATATAAGAATTAAGGCAATGCAGTATATGATCAGGATTAGACACATTTATGTATAAAATAGACCTATGTCCATATGAAACTTCAGTATGGCAAGGATGCTGTGTCACATTAGGGGTAAAATGAAGGACTACTAGCAATGTAACTAGAAAAATGGACTATACCTTTGCAAAAAAAAAAAAGAAAGAAAGAAAGAAAGAAAGAAAGAAAGAAAAGAAAAGAAGAAAAGAAAAAAAAGAAAAGAAAAGAAAAGAAGAAAGAAAAGAAAAGAAAAGAAAAGAAAAGAAAAGAAGAAAGAAAAGAAAAGAAAAAGAAAAGGAATTTGAATCCCCAACTTCTAATAAACAAAATTTGACTCTAGGTAAATTAAGAAATAAAATATCTAAAATCCCCAGCAAATACATGAAAGGTCATATACCTGATTGAAATAGTGGACAAAAAACATCATCAGACAATCACAAAGAGGGGAATCATGTAATGTCCAGAAAACATAGAGAGAAATGTTGACAACTATTAATGATTAATGGAATGCAAGTCACAGTGCAATTAAATGAATCTTATGTACATTCATTTGGCAAAAATTGTTAAGGCCTACCAATGCCCAGTGTTGGGAAAGATGTAAATCTACAAGCAGTGCTGGTGAAAGTTTGATTTCATACAACTCATTAGAAAATACGTTTACATTGGAAAAGATTTTCCCACAACACCCATGCTCTTCCAAGGTTTTCAGACCAAAATATTTGGAATATCTGCCACTTTTCTTGTTCTCAGGACTATGGTGACCAACCATCCATTTTCTCAGGACTGAGGGGAGTCTCAAATCTCAATGTAATACCTTTCATGCTATCATTGGAAAAAAAATCTAACGTAAATCAAGAGGTTAGTCACCCCAAGTCAAACCTAACACCCAATTTATCCAAAAATCCGATTTGTTTCAAATTCAAAATATGTTCAGATGGTACTCTTGATACATTTTTTACTGTAACCAACCAGCTCAAACTCCTGGTGTCCATCATCTTTTTGAGGTAAGAAAGTTAGTCTCCAAAGACAAACACTGATTTTAAGCCCAGTTTTATCCATTATTATTATTACTGCCAGAGCTAGCTAATTGCCAAATGCAGACACAGGGTTTATACATAACAAAAAACCCTGAAATGTAGGCCTCAGAGATTTAATTAGCCCCAGCTAGTAACTACTGGAGTCCAACTCCATCTCAGATTCTACCATAATTCCTGGAGTTACTGTACACATTAGAGTGAGAATAAAGAAATTAGAATCTCAGAGGTATCGGATAGTAGAAACAGAAAAGTCCTGCCTTTGCTACTTGACTTAGGTCATATCTTTTATCTTGCCCAAATCCCAGACTAACAATAAGGTGTGTATTGTGGCGACCAGGGGCCGAATTTAGATGTTTACATCCTAGTTCCTTCATTCAATGAATTTCAGTACTTTGATTACAAATGAGTACACAGAAGCCAGAAATTGTTGGCAAAACTTTTTCTCTTTAAATACTTAAGTTAGGGATCCCTGGGTGGCGCAGCGGTTTGGTGCCTGCCTTTGGCCCAGGGCGTGATCCTGGAGACCCGGGATCGAATCCCACATCGGGCTCCTGGTGCATGGAGCCTGCTTCTCCCTCTGCCTGTGTCTCTGCCTCTCTCTCTCTCTCTGTGACTATCATAAATAAATAAAAAAAATTAAAAATAAATAAATACTTAAGTTAGTAAATTAAAAAAAAAGGAAATTGCTGAAAACAGGTTATGATTTTCAAATATCCAACTGTATTCTTTTGTTTAGTTTGCTAAATCTGATGTTTGTACAGTTTAACGTCAATGTGATGCAATGATTTCATTTTAAGAAAATTGATGCTATTTCTACTATCTTTTACCTATGGAAAAAAAGCAAGGATTTTTAAAAATAAATTCAAACACATATTACTTTAAATGTTGTAACTAACTTAATGTATTTGATTTATAATGATCCGTAAACTTTAGGCATTAAATACATATAAAACAAAAATAGTAACATGCTTTATCTGTGTCATTTTAAACATGAAAATTTTACCAGATGCAAAGGCACAAATGGAGCATTTTTCCCTCCGTGATTATTAAAAATAAGAGAGATAACACTGTTTTCTAGAATACTGTGTGTTATTTTACATAAGTCATGGCTTGAATTTAGCAATTGGTCAGGTGTTAGCACAAGGAAAATCTCTTGACCTGCAAACGATTTTTACTCTTCCTTCAGAAGAAAATGATTCCTGGCCTTTTATATTAATACTTTAATATTTTGTGCAAGATAATAGTTCCTTAAAATCAGAGAACAATTTGTAAGCTCCTCCTACTGGGATTCATGTGCATTAAAAAAAAAAAAAAAAAAAAAACTGGCTAATTTTATTTTGTCCAGAGTTCTCTGGAAAGACACAACTGTCTTTGGTTGCACTGATGTGTCACCTTGACAAAACATTCAAAACTACAAAAACCCCAAATGACTTTGTGGAAAATACTATATAAAAACATTGGTATTCAGTGATTACCTTGGTAAGACAAACACATTAATCATACCTTCCATGGGAATATACTAGCTTAAATACTGGTCAAAAAACCTATTTATTTGGCATGCTTTCTTTTGATTAAAAGGTATTTCTTTCTTGAGTGTAAAGGGAATATAAGGTCCATAGATAACATTCATATCTGTATATTCCTTGGGAAATGACAAACAAAAGACAAGGGCAAAAATTAATTAGTGTTAAAAAGAAGGAAGGATGCCATCCTTGAGAAACAGCCAGCTAAGGATACTAGGTATAATGTATACCGAACTGGATATGTGAGAAAAGACAAATGGGGCATCTTAAAATTCTGACTCTCATTAAATAGCAGAGTGGGTGTGTGGAAAAGATCTTATCAAGGTCTCATTAATATTGCCAAACTTTGACAGAGGGTAGACAGAGTGCAAGCAAACAGCACAAGAATGTATTCTGTCTAATAAGATGGGTCCTTCCTTCCTGAGAGAGTGGTGACAACAAGCAATGCTATCAGGATTCCTCATGAGTAAGTTAGCAACAGCAACAACTAGCAAGACTTACAAAAACATATTACAAATTATAAAAGGGAATAATACTGAATTGGCAGAGGAAATAAATTTATTTTAGATTAAATTACTAAGAGAAACTGTAATCAATTTCCCAAAATATTCCCAGAGGAAGAAACCAGGACAAGTAATAATGAAGAAAGAAAAATTTAGTGACAGTAAAGATAATGTGAAGATGGTCTCTGAAATAAAAGAATTAAAAGTAGATTGCTCATTGAAAACTGATTTGCTAAAGATGATTTGACCTAACGTGGTTTTTAAGTAAACATTTCACATAATGTGTAACTGTGAAATAACAGAGAGAGTCCCATATATATATGTGTGTGTGTATATATATATATATATATATATATATGTTATATATATATATATATATGTTAAAAAAAACTGGCCAATGAAATGGCATGAGAATAGACACGAGGAAACTTTTTAAATAAAACAGAAATTATTATTATTGTCTGCCTGTGAAATTATTGTCTTCCTTGAAAACACAAGAGGTTGTGACGCCTGGGTGGCTCAGCTGTTGAGCATCTGTCTGCCTTTGGCTCAGGGTGTGATCCTGGAGTTCCAGGATTGAGTCCCACCTTAGGCTCCCTGCGTGGAGCCTCCTTCTGCCTCTGCCTGTGTCTCTGCCTCTCTCTCTGTGAGTCCCTCAGGAATAAATAAATAAAACCTTTACAAAAAAAAAAGAAGAAGAAGAAGAAAAAAAAAATAAAGAAAACAAGAGGTTAACAACTCTCACAGAGAAGTTCTATAAGATGTATGATAATGAATGCATATATGAATAGAGACATATGCATGCATACAAATATATAGCTAGTATTTACATAGTTGAAATATATGTTCTCAAAAAACCAAATATGAATAAATATATTTGAAAAACGTAATAATGGGTTTATTTTCTAAATGCACAGGATCTGTACAGAAAAACAAAAAAAAAATAATGTGACATGGAAGAGGAGGTTTATATATTGAAATACTAAAACTAGATTGCAGATAATTTTTTTAAAGATTTTATTTATTCATTCATGAGACACAGAGAGAGAGGCAGAGACACAAGCAGAGGGAGAAGCAGGCTCCATGCCGGGAGCCCCATGTGAGACTCCATTCCGGACCCTGGGATCACGACCTGAACCAAAGGCAGACACTCAACCGCTGAGCCACCCAGGAGTCCCTAATTTTTTTTTTCAAAATTAATTCATAAAGGAAATGGATTAATTATGAAAAAGTTAGCATTTTAATTAATTGTGAAAGCCAATATATATGATTGCCTATTTAGAAAGATATTTGTTTTACATTTCTTTAAACACAATATTTTTCCATATTATTTTATGTGTATTGAGTACAATGAAAACGTAAAATTGACAAAAGGCTTAAAAAAGCTATTAGTGATCATCTCTTTAACTGGGAAGCCTTTTGAAAAAAACAAGTGTGGAAATCATTTATTATGCTAAATTTACATACTTTGCGTATTAATGAGTTTGAACATTTCAACTAATTATTACTTTTTTCTTCTTTCATGAATTATCTTTCCATGCCCTTTGCTTATTTTTCTATTTAGAACATCCTCTTTTCTAATTGATTCATAAGATCTTTTTAGTGCAAACATTGAGTTTAATTTTTAATACTTTTTAAAAAATGATATTTGTATTATATTATGTCTCCATTTTCCCTTTTTTTGTTTCCCACATTGCTTTTATGGTTAGAATCTCCCCTAATTCTTAGTGCTAGAAATTATTGTGTGGTTGAGAAAATCCCTTTCAGTGGGCCAGGTGTAGCATCATTGATCAGGAAACACATGGCAATAGAAATAGTAGCAGGGGTGAGGTGCTCTTTTCTTTTTCTTTTTTCTTTTTCCTTTTATTCCCCCCTATCATCACCTGGGCAGTGCACAGTATTCATGTTCTAGCAGAACTGGATGTCACTTTTGACTAGAAAGAAGGCTGTAAGGGATTGGAAATGCACAAATAGGAGGAAGGGGGTCTCTGATGGCTCAGAGACTGGGATACAGCAGCAATAGGTGGCAAAGCTTTACTGAACCCCAAACCTTCCAGCTCAGTCTTTGTGATGGTAGACATGAGTAGAAGATATCTGATATGATATGATTCTCGGTATGACTGTTGCCATCGCAGTTGAATAATATGATAAGTAGCAGTAGGATCTGCCATCAGTATTCATAATTAGGGAAGCACCAACCTCTTTTTTGCATGTTTGCTAGGTGGGATTCCAAACTTGAGAAAAGTCTGTGTTTCAATGATATATGCATTGGGTGATAGCCAGTTTCCTCTGAGCTTTGCAGAGTCCCAACTCCAATTTTCTAGGATGTAAGTCTGCATGGGGTCTGTTTAACACAAGTGAAACTTGATATCATAATCCACTTCCAAGAACAGGAATGGGAGCCTCTAAGTATTGCAGTTCATTGACAATTCTTACCATTTTAAATTATATATTTTGTGAGACTTTGCACTGACAACATGATAGAGGAAGTTTAATGCACTTGCTTCATAAGTTGTAAACTTGGTTAATCTGAACTGTGTTGCAAAAATGTACTTTCCCTTTATGTTTCAGTTTGGATGGGCCACAATAAAGAATCTCATATAAGATTAAGATGGCAGAAGTGAAGTAACATCCATATTGATTTTGATACTCACTGGTCATGACATGATCATCAGGAGTTGGCTTATGTACATACCAACTGTTCATCAATCATAGACTAAGAGCTGTACCTAAGGATCAATTTTCCTTGTATCTCTGGCCTATACTTTGTTTGAGCTAAGTGTATTGCACCACTAGACTAATCCCTCAACATCCATTGGAATAATGTGCCATTCAAATACTACCACCACCATCACAACCCCCAACTCCTGGGTTACTTGTAGATATCCTTCTGAGAACAAAGAGAACATTGCATGGGATGGCTGTACTCAACTGGCTGGCAAGTCAGTTTGCCTTGGAGTGGTGAATGTTAGGCTGATACAATTTGACTATGATTCAGCTACTTTGGAGCTATATTCACTGTGGGGAAATGAAGCTATGGCATAGTAAACACATTTTTGTCTTATTTAAAAACTGAAAAAAAATATTTCAAGAGTGAATGTTATCTAGATATCTCAATACTAAATAGGTGTTCTGATATTTACACTGTACAATGGCTTCTGCAATTGGACAGCCAATGCTTCAGATTCATTATGTGTATATTTAGATTCTGAGATTCAAAGGGATAGTTAGCCAGCAATAATTCAAAGGACTGGCTATCTGACTGGCTACTTTACTCTCTCAATCTCATAGGAGAGGGATATAATTGTTAGGGTCTTCCTCACATACTGACTCAATATTCTGTATCCTTCCCCATTATCCTCACTAGCACATGTGTGCAAGCCTTCAATGATTGTGATGTGAGCTCCACATACATATGTGTGTAATTCTGATTCAACATAATATGTTGCCCCTTCCTAAGCAATTTACTCCAAGGTTATTAATAACAATGACCAAACTCTATTCAAAGTGAACTTAATCCTTCCATCTCCTATTCCTAGAAGTTTTGCTGGGATAGTACTCACAGTCAGTGACTGGCAATCTATATGGCTGGCCATGTTGCCCCAAGTATACTTTCAATACTTCCAAAATGAATTATTGGTGGGGGAATTGGGTAGGGTGTACTAGCCCCTTCTCTGGCTCTGGTATGAATCTGTTTTGTGACCAAATGATTCATCATTTAATTTTTCCTTAAAAATGATTACAAATGTCACAAAATGTCTATTAAAGGACTTGAAACAAATGATTCCCTGTGTTCTCCCCATTGCTGTGTAAATATTTAAATGTATGAAACTTATTTTTTAAATCTTATTTTTAGGAAAATGTGTTATTTTTGCTTAAATTGAGTTTAAAATTAATATTTTGGTTGATATACAGTCCTTTATGGTTTCATTTAAGGGATAAAAGTCATTTCAAAATGCTCAAGTTATAGTGTGATTCTCATCATCCACAGTAAAAAATATGGGAAAAAAGGTGTGCACACTTCGTAAATAAAGGTAGAGTATAATGGGAAAAAAGGTGTGCACACTTCGTAAATAAAGGTAGAGTATATAAGTATTTCCCAGCTAATCTTTTAGAGTTTTACTCCAACATTTACTGAAAAGCTTAGCCATTAGAATGCAATAATGAGAGAGTCTCACTGATACAAAGGATGTAATTTTTACTCCTTTACTCTTCCTTTTCCACCATCTCTCCCATGCTTGAAAATCATACTGAAGGGGTTTGGGATATTGGGACAGCCTGCCACCAGAATGTGCCACTTTGGCATGTGGAGCTGAAGGCTCAAGAGAAACTTTTATCCTCCTTTAACCACAGAGAAGAATCTAAATTGGGGGTATTTCTCAGAATAAGGATTATTAATAGAAATTAATTTTATCTGAGTGGCACATCTGTGTGGTAGTATAAACATCTATTTACCAAATATCTGCTTTTCTTATTGCCCTATGAAGTGTATTCTTTTTCTCTGAGGTCCCAGATCTCCACCCCCTACTTCTTAGTTCAAAATGGCATATATACTTCATTGTAGAATCCATGTCTATGTGGATTCCCCATATGTACACCTTAAATTTTATTTTCTCCTGTTTATCTGTCTCATGTCTATTTGATTCTTAGTCCAGCTAGAAGAATCTTTGAGAGGACAGAAATTCTTGCTCTTGACAATTCTCATTGTATTTGGTTTGATTCATCACTAATACCACTTTATACCAATTTCTTCTCAAACCCCAGTTATTAAATTAACAGTAATTTTTGTCCATTAGAGGAAGGCATTTATAAAAGGAAAAGAAAACAATTTCCTTTGATAAAGAATCTTCTTAGAGACATTTGAGATCTTGTGTCAACCCAACTCTGTAAACTTGTCAAAGAGTTAAAATTATTTTGAGGTGCTGTAGGGGAGGAAAAATAATTGTCCCACTACTGTTCTAGATTCTTGGCTGAGACCTCCTATAATAAAAGACAGATTAATAAGATAAAAAGCAAAAAGAAGTTTCTCAACATGCATGCCTCCTGTATATATAGGAGGCACCCAGAAAAACTAAGCAACTCCCCAAATTGGCCCAACCCACCACCTTAAACACCATATCCAGATAAATACAAAAGATACTGGGTAGAGGGGAGAGCCAAGTTTTTGGCAAAGTGCAATAAGCAAGGGTAAGGTTGTTATGCACACCTAAGTCATTGCCTTATCCATTGGTAAGAGTTTCTAGAGATATAGGCATCCTCCTTTTACTAGTTCAGAGAGAATAACGCCCTTAAAAATGGAGAATTCCGGGATCCCTGGGTGGCGCAGCGGTTTGGCGCCTGCCTTTGGCCCAGGGCGCGATCCTGGAGACCTGGGATCGAATCCCACGACGGGCTCCCGGTGTGCGGAGCCTGCTTCTCCCTCTGCCTGTGTCTCTGCTCTCTCTCTCTCTCTCTCTCTCTCTGTGACTATCATAAATAAAATAAAATAAATTTAAAAAAATGGAGAATTCCCTTACAAATGTCAGTATCTCTTACAAAGGGGTACTTCTATTTGGTGTTCAGTTGCGTTTGCTATTTCTTAAAAATAACTAGCACAAGATAATCCTGATGCCAAATAAATATATTTTGAAGTAGCAAATTCTGCTCATGTTCAGTACAATATGCTAAAATTCATGTAAACAGATATGCAATTTTATGTTGTATATAGAAAGTCAAGTAGGAAATGATTTAAATTGATCAGTGATATAATTAAATGGATATTTCACAGAGTTTTGGATCCATTCTATGTTTTAAAACATAAGAAAATTATTTCTATTTTGAATCAATAACAATTAATATGTATGATCCTAGATTGGAGAAAAATCACTGAAAGGTTATTTTTTTGTTTCCCAGTTAAAATAAGGACTATCAATAATGTTAACTGAATTCAGACACAATAAATCAAAGAAAAAGTGTCAAAAAAACCTACAAAAGACCAATCCACATATTTACACTGACTTTGACAAAGATTATTTGTAATAAAAAATCTATTACTTTTGATAAAAGAGTTAATTATAAAGACAACAGAAGCTAAATGTTTTGGGAATACAAATAGCTAAGTTCCCAGGAAAGTAAAATGAGAATAGCATTTTTTTTTAATGGAAGAAATTTGGGTTTGCTATTAAGAGACTATTATTACAAATTAGACATCTAAGCAGAGAAATGTTTTTAAACCTTAACATGTACAATTTGTATGTAAATACATTTGAAGTTTTAATAGCACATAGATCTTAAAAGTATTCACGAGTGAAATATAGTTTCCTTTGTGGTTATATTTCTCCCTCAATATATCTAACTTTATGAGTTTTATGAGACAGAGCTTTGCATACTGTGTGTGTTACGAAATGAGAATAGAGTAGGCCAAAAAAAAAAGTGGGAAAAAAAAAGAATAGGCATATATGGCAATAGTTTCAGAAAGAACACTTTAAAAAAAATCTATTTTCCTACTTTCAAAAGAAACAAGTTAACATTAATATCAACTTATGAAGGAGCAGGAATATTTTGTTTCACAAGTTTTTGAATTCCTTTTTCTAGAGCCTAGCACCTGGGTTTATGGTTCATGGACCAGAAGTATGGGCCTGTCCTAAGGGCATGTGAGAATTGCAGAAACTAAAGGCACACTCCAGAATTATGGAATCAGCATCTACAAGTGATATACATATATATTAAGATTCAGAAGCATCTTTCTAGAGAATTTCTAACATACTTAAATCTCTATTTCTTGTTCCATCAATTTTAGTCAGGATCTCATCTCTACTGTATTCAAGAATGTGGAGATATTTCATAAAAATCTCTCCTCTAACTGGCCAACTTTTCTATTGTTTGTTTCTTGGCCAAGGTCAAAAATAATTTGATGGGTAGTCTTCTATAATTAATCTATGGGTTAATTGAACAGCCTAAAAGGGAAAAGATTCACATCATTATGCTCCTAAAGGATACAGAATAGATCATGACTATAAACCAGAGCAGAGTGGAGTACTGGAAATTTTACTTGCATAAGCCATTAAAATTCCTTCTTAGGTTTAAGCCAGTTTGATTCTTGCTTTCTGTGAATTAAAACTAAGGAGATCATAGAATATATCATTCAAACTGTAGATTTTTTGAGAGTGAAAAGTTTAGAGCATTGACTTTCTTAGGCACTTGGGACAACAAATATAAACCTGGACAGTCTGAAACATATGATCATCTTTCATTTAATTGAAAGTCTTAACTAATAAATAATCATTCATACTAAATAATTCCAATCATAAATAAGCTGAATGGGTTTCTAATTCTTCTTTTAGAGGTAAGTAAAAACTATGGTCCTTCTGAGATCTATTTACTATAAGCATCCATGTAACTCTAGTATATAGGACTGAAGTATTTATTTCAAGAATTGAAAATAATGAATTACAGAAGTGAAAATATTCCTATATAATGTCATATTACATATATGTGTACATATGTGCTACTCCAAATGGAGAAAAAAAATAAACTATTTCTATTTATTTCTCCAAAATGTATAACGTGATTTTTTAAATGAATTAAATTTGAATTGAAACTATAATTTGAATTAAGACTATACAGGCTTATATTTAAAAGAGAGAAAGATCATTTTAATTTATACAGTGATAGATTCAAAGATTACTAACTTGAAAAATGTTTCTTTTCTTAAATTCAGAATCTTAGAGAATGGGATCTTTTGACTTAAGTTGAAGATTTTTCATCAGGTAATTCTAAAGGGAGTCCCTTTTCTGCTAATTTCAATGTACTCTTTGCCTATAATATTTCTATTAAATAAGACTATATAAAGACTATATCTTTAAATATGCTTTCTGAAAGTAGTAATTTTTAATTTTGGCTGTACATTAACATTACTTATGGATATTTATATACAAAGCCAGGGCCTTACTCCCATGACTGCGCTCATTGGCTTTGATGAACTCCTGTCATGTGAACATTCCATATGTGAATCTAATGCTCAGCCAGAGTTTAGAACCAATCTGTTAAAATATGAAATGCAAGTTTTTCCATTCAAATGGATGTAACGAAAGCCATAACCCTTATCTCTTCTAATCTCTCTCAAAATGCCCATGAAAAACAGAAATAAATATAAAGTTATGGTAACATCAACAATGAACAAATGTATAAAAATAGTAATTCACAGATTCTGGAAGTAATTTTCTGCAATTAAAAAATCAGTGGAGCCAGAAATGAAAATGCTTATACTTGATCTAAGAAACAAAACTCAAGTTCATAGACACGGAGGATAGATTAGTGGTTTCCGGAGGTAGAGTAGGGGTGGGGCAAAATGGGTGAAGGTGATTAAAAGGTACAAACTTCCAGTTGCAAAATAAAGTCATGGGGATGTAATGTATATTATGGTGACTATACTAATAATACCGCATTGCATATTTGGAAGTTGCTAAGAGAATAGCAACTTTGTCTTCATCAGAAGAAAAAAGATTTTTGTATAATTATTTATATTGACAAATATTAGCTAGACTTATTGTGATATCATTTTGCATATACACACAAATCATTATTTCATACACTTGAAACTAATATATTGTTATAGGTCAATTATAAAATAAAGTAAGCTTATTAAAAAGTAATTCATATATATACCACCAGGCCACAGTTTTTTCATTGGTAAATAAATTGGAGTTGGATTTCCTCCTTTTATTTTTATTTTATTTTATTTTTTTATTATTTTTTTATTTTTTATTTTTTTATTGAAGTTCAATTTGCCAACATATAGCATAACACCCAGTCCTCATCCCATCAAGTGCCCCCCTTAGTGCCCTCACCCAGTCACCCCCACTCCCTGCCCACCTCCTTTTCCACCACCCCTTGTTCATTTCCCAGATATAGGAGTATCTCATGTTTTGTCACCTCACTGATATTTCCCACTCATTTTCTCTCCTTTCCCCTTTATTCCCTTTCACTATTTTTTATATTCCCCAAATGAATGAGACCATATAATGTTTGTCCTTCTCCGATTGACTTATTTCACTCAGCATAATACCCTCCAGTTCCATCCATGTCGAAGCAAATGGTGGGTATTTGTTGTTTCCAATGTCTGAGTAATATTCCATTGCATACATATACCACATCTTCATTATCCATTCCAATGGACACCCAGGCTCCTTCCACAGTTCGGCTATTGTGGACATTGCTGCTATAAACACTGGGGTGCAGGTGTCCCGGCGTTTCACTGCATCTGTATCTTTGGGGTAAATCCCCAACAGTGCAATTGCTGGGTCGTAAGGCAGATCTAATTTAACTCTTTGAGGAACCTACACACAGTTTTCCAGAGTGGCTGCACCAGTTCACATTCCCACCAACAGTGCAAGAGGGTTCCCCTTTCTCCACATCCTCTCCAACATTTGTTGTTTCCTGTCTTGTCAATGTTCCCCATTCTCACTGGTATGAGGTGGTATCTCATTGTGGTTTTGATTTGTATTTCCCTGATGGCAAGTGATGCGGAGCATTTTCTCATGTGCTTGTTGGCCATGTCTATGTCTTCCTCTGTGAGATCTCTGTTCATGTCTTTTGCCCATTTTATGATTGGATTTTTTGTTTCTTTGCTGTTGAGTTTTAAGTTCTTTATAGATCTTGGATACTAGGCCTTTATCTGATAGGTCATTTGTAAATATTGTCTCTCATTCTGTAGGTTTCATTCTGTTTATTTTGCTGTGCAAAAGCTTCTTATCTTGATGAAGTCCCAATAATTCATTTTTACTTTTGTTTCTCTTGCATTCATGGATGTATCTTGCAAGAAGTTGCTGTGGCCAAGTTCAAAAAGGGTGTTGCCTGTGTTCTCCTCTAGGATTTTGATGGATTCTTGTCTCACATTTAGATCTTTCATCCATTTTGAGTTTATCTTTGTGTATGGTGTAAGAGAATGGTCCAGTTTCATTCTTCTGCATGTGGCTGTCCAATTTTCCCAGCACCATTTATTGAAGAGACTGTTTTTCTTCCAGTGGATAGTCTTTCCTGCTTTGTCGAATATTAGTTGACCATAAAGTTGAGGGTCCACTCTGGATTCTCGATTCTATTCCATTGATCTATGTCTGTTTTTGTGCCAGTACCACACTGTCTTGATGACCACAGCTTTGTAGTACAACCTGAAATCTGGCATTGTGATGCCCCCAGCTATGGTTTTCTTTTCCAATATTCCCCAGTCTATTCGGGGTCTTTTCTGATTCCACACATATTTTAAGATGATTTGTTCTAACTCTCTGAAGAAAGTCCATGGTATTTTGATAGGGATTGCATTAAATGTGTAAATTGCTCTGGGTAGCATTGACATTTTCACAATATCAATTCTTCCAATCCATGAGCATAAAATATTTTTCCGTCTCTGTGTGTCTTCCTCAATTTCTTTCAGAAGTGTTTTGTAGTTTTTGGGGTATAGATCCTTTACCTCTTTGGTTAGGTTTATTCCTAGGTATCTTATGCTTTTGGGTGCAATTATAAGTGGGATTGGCTCCTTAATTTATCTTTCTTCAATTTCACTGTTAAGGTATAGAAATGCCACTGAGTTCTGGGCATTGATTTTGTATCCTGCCACACTGCCAAATTGCTGTATGAGTTCTAGGAATTTTGAGGTGAAGTCTTTTGGGTTTTCTATGTACAGTACGAAGTGGGAGAGTTTGACTTCTCTTATGCCAATTTGAATGCCTTTTATTTCTTTTTGTTGTCTGATTGCTGAGGCTAGGACTTCTAGTACTATATTGAATAGCAGTGGTGAGAGTGGACATTCCTATCTTGTTCCTGATCTTAGGGGAAAGGCTCCCAGTGCTTCCCCATTGAGAATGATATTTGCTGTGGGCTTTTCGTAGATGGCTTTTAAGATGCTGAGGAATGTTCCCTCTATCCCTACACTCTGAAGAGTTATTTCTTTTTGTTGTCTGATTGCTGAGGCTAGGACTTCTAGTACTATATTGAATAGCAGTGGTGAGAGTGGACATTCCTGTCTTGTTCCTGATCTTAGGGGAAAGGCTCCCAATGCTTCCCCATTGAGAATGATATTTGCTGTGGGCTTTTTGTAGATGGCTTTTAAGATGCTGAGGAATGTTCCCTCTATCCCTACACTCTGAAGACTTTTGATCAGGAACAGATGCTATATTTTGTCAAATGCTTTTTCTGCATCTATTGAGAGGATCATATGGTTCTTGTTTTTTCTTTTGCTGATATGATCAATCACATTAATCAGCCTTATTAAAAAGAAGAGAGAAAAGATTCAAATTAATAAAATCATGAATGAGAAAGGAGAGATCACCACCAATACCTAGGAAATACAAACGATCTTAAAAACTTATTATGAGCAGCTATACGCCAATAAATTAGGCAATCTAGAAGAAAGGGACACATTTCTAGAAAACCACAAATTACCAAACAGGAACAGGAAGAAATGTTTAAAGAAGAAACCATACCTATTCTACTAAAGCTGTTCAGAAAGATAGAAAGAGATGGAATACTTCCAAACTTGTTCTATGAAGCCAGCATCACCTTAATTCCAAAACCAGACAAAGACCCCACCAAATAGGAGAATTATAGACCAATATCCCTGATGAACATGTTTGCAAAAATTCTCAACAAGATACTAGCCAATAGGATCCAACAGTACATTAAGAAGATTATTCACCATGACCAAGTGGGGTTTATCCCCGGGATGCAAGGCTGGTTCAATACTCATATTTATTTTTTTAAGGATTTTATTTATTTATTCATGAGAGACAGAGAGAGAGAGAGAGAGACAGAAAGAGAGAGAGAGAGAGAGAGAGAGAGGCAGAGACACTGGCAGAGGGAGAAGCAGGTTCCATGCAGCGATCCCGATGTGGGTCTCGATCCCAGGTCTCCAGGATCACACCCTGAACAGATGTCAGTGCCAAACCCCTGAGCCACCCGGGCTGCCCTGGATTTCCTCATTTTAGATTTACTTCTTCTTCTTTCCCTACTTTTGTATATTCTTTATTTTCAAACTCATTAATAACATACTGTCAAAAGCAAAGGAAATATACAGCATGAGTTTTCCATATTTAACACTTTTTATGTCTTTCTGAAAAATCTTACCCATTACTATATTTGAAAGAAAGCTGTATATGCTGACATTTCCAAATTATTGACCTGAATTCTAGCGTAAAATCCAGACACGCCATGTCTTTTTAACTATTTAATTTATAGGTATTTATATGTTTCATAAGTACTTCAAATTAAGATGTCATAAATGAAAGTCAATATCTTATTAACACAACCCTTCTTTCTTCTAAATTGCCTTTCTGGTCAATTAATTGGGTTTTATTCATTTATTAAGCTAGCCAATCATTAATTTAAAATATATAAAATATTAAGCATTTCTTAGTATTAAGTGCTGTTATAATCCAAAAAATATGGCATAATAAAATAGATACTTCACCACCTTCATGAAATATATATTGTACTGAGCAGAAAGACATTAAACTATTCACACAAGTAAATGTAAAATTGCAATGCTGTTTACTGCCATGAAGTACAGGTACTTGAATTTATGTTCATATATAATAAAGGAGACTTGACCTAGTCCAGAGCAGTTAAAGAGAAGCTTCTCTGATAAATTATTTTCACAAGGCAGAGTGTATATTGGTGGGAAGAAGAATAGTGCAGACAAAGGAAACCACAGGCAAATATACTGTAGTAGATAAAAGATGATAATAATTTAAAAATATTCCATGGTAGGCAGAGTTTAAATACGGTCCTGTATTAAGTTGCTAGGACTGCTGTAAGAAAGTTCCACAGCCTAGGTGGCTTAAACAGCAGAAATTAATCTTCTCACAGTTGCAGACATTAGAAGTCTGAAATCAAGGTGTTGGCAGGGTGAATTCCTTCTGCGGGCTATCAGAGGCAGCCTTGTTCCAGGCTTCTTTCCTTGACTTCTAGGAGGCCATCTTCCTGTACACATGACGTTCTCCTTGTACTCATGTCTTTGTCCAAATGTTCCCTTTTCAAAAGGACACCAGTCATACTGGATTTGGGGACTACCCTGCTTTAGTATGACCTCATGTTAACCAATTTAATTTATAATGACTCTGTTTTCACATAAAGTCACATTCTGAAGTACAGAGGATTAGAATTTCAGTATATGAATTTGGGGGTACACAATTCAACTCAATCCATAAGGGTCCCCAAGATCCTCACTCCTAAAGTATACCTGCCTTCTCTCAATTATTCAGTGAAACACTTACATAATTCCTGCTGTGAGGGGTTTTTCAGATGCAAATAAGATCTAAATCAATTGAATGTAAAGAAAAAAAAAAAAGAGTATTGCTTTGGATGAGCCTAACCCAATCAGATGAACCATGAAAAGGGGCTGAATTGTTGGCCAGAGATATTCCTATGGTATAGATTCCTCTATGATGTTGTCTTTGTAGTGCTAGAAATTATTCTTACAAACTTTCTTGTATTTTTTACATCCCTCTGCAGCCTACCACTTACTACAGGCTAACATTTATTTGGTCATCTACAAGCCCACCATGATCCTTACAGAAATAATTAACACAACCCTTTCATTTTTTTTTCTTGCCACAAGTTTATTGAACCAGAAGAGATTCTCAGGTGTACCTTGAAATGTTATGTCTATAAATCTCTAAACATACCTTTGTCTCTTCCTAGAATGTACTTTCTTACTTTAGCACTAAGATTGCCAATCAATCTTTAAGAATTTAATTGGTAACATTTTCTGGGACATCTCTATTGCTTTCTCTCACAGCCAAAAATAACTCTCTTCTTGTGTATGTTCTAATTACACAAAGGGGCCCCACTCTTCTAATCCTCAACTCATGATATTACTAAGTGTTGCCAGTAATTCTTTATTACATATCTGTGTTCCCAACCTGACTACTCTCTCTTTCAAATCAGGATATTTGTATTACTTAAGCGTGTATGTTATCCTGGTCTTGTATTAGTAAATAAGCAATATGGATAAACTGAAAGTAAGCATTTCAAAAACAAAAAACAAATCTCCGGCAGCCCAGGTGGCTCAATGGTTTGGCACCACTTTCCGCCCAGGGTGTGATCCTGGAGACCTGGGATCGAGTCCCACATCGGGCTCACTGCATGGAACCTGCTTCTCCCTCTGCCTGTGTCTCTGCCTCTCTCTCTCTCTCTCTCTCTCTCTGTCTCATGAAAAAATAAATAAAATCTTAAAAAAAAACAAATCTCATTATTATTGCAATTTCAGAATTAAAAGTGCAACCTGGGCATTTTTCTTAAGATAAATGAGACATGTTTGATGATTGATTTCACACAAACCCCACCAATCTGTTCTATTGTGAAAGGAGACAGAAAAATTCTCTCACTCATCAGAAAATAAAACAAAGCAAAATTTGGCCTAGAAAACAACATGTTCATTAGTTTGTTGTAATTCCTTCCAAATCTTTTCTGTATTTTTTGCATAACCACTCTCCATATGCCTCTGATCTTCTTTGGCACAGCTCCAGCTTTCATATTCTTTTTTTTTACATAAAAAATATATATGAAATACACTCTTCCTCAAAACTTGTCTATTGCTTACTCCTTTAAAAATACTTTTGGAAAAAAATACTTGTGGAGTACCATATTTAGTATATTGCACAAACTGAATTAACCATGACTATCATAATAATCATAATTGACTTATGATCATTATTTCCACATTGGCCCCAGTATTCCCCATCTTTGTGACATACCAGGTATTCCATTTAGTACAAAAAAGTCTAAAACTTTAAGATATTTTCTAATTTTCAGTAATTGTTAAAAAGCATTTAAGCAAAAGTTTGTGCAGTTTATTTTATAACCTAACATGTGGAGATATTTTTATATTAGCTTTGTTTAAGATAATTGTACATAGTTTTGCATTCTGGTTTTCAGTCTATTATATTTAGGTTTAAAATATCTGGTTTCAATGATACCTATGATTCAATGATTAAAATGTATTTTTACATTTATAAATTTATATATTATGTCTCTAGTTATTCTGGTGATGACGCACTTAGCAAATTGGAATAAGTAGGCAAAATTGTTTAATCTTCATTTTGCATTCTTTTACCACTAGCTCCATGTAAAAATTAGAATTATTTCTGTTGTTTTCTTTTCATCTTGAGATTTTCTGATGTCTTTGTCTTGCTCAAGCTCAGCTGCCTGCAATCTGACTGTCATTTACCAGCCTGGTCACTTGGCTAATGATGTTTCACAGGCATTTCCACTGGTGGCACATAGTCTAAGGTTGTACACTACAGCTTCTGCCAGCCATTCCTGCAGGTGCTGTCCTGCTGTTATCCAACCTTTGCAAATACTCAGCCTTGTAGAGTTGCACTGGAGCAAACATTGCTGACAGACTGGCAGTGTCCCAAGTCCTTGTTGGTACAAAGCCCATCTTGCCATTTGGTCTCTCTCTTAGGGCTGACAGAAGTTCCAAATCATCCTGCATTTCTTGGCCTCCAAATCGCTATCCTACTTCACAGAAACCTTCCTTGAAAAGTGTGTGTGTAAATAATAGTGGTAGACAACTGTATGTCAGATGAACATGTGAACATAAGTTTATGAGGAATTATTTTTAATTTTTTATTTGAATAATCTCAAATTTGGTAAAAAAAAAAGTATAAGCATAGTATAAAGATTTCACACCTACTCCTCAAAGAGATTGACTAAATGTTATTATCTTGACACAATTGCATCACATCCTAGGTGTGTGTGTGCGCATGTATGTAGATGAATAGATATCCTATATGGAAATAGGCATTCAGCTACTTAGCTTCCCAAAATCAGAGGCTATTTATATGTATATAAAAATAATATTTATATAAATACATATTCTCTCAAATATATATATGTTTATATATTATATATATATAAATATAGACATACAAGTATTTTTTGTGTGTGAATCATTTGAGGGTAACATGCTTTTTAGTCCAAATGCTTCAGTGAGTATTTTTTAGAACAAAAGTACTTTAGGTAAGCACACTGCAATTATTAAATTTAGCAAAGTTAAAATATATTCAGTGCTATTTATATAATAACCGATGTTATTCAATGCTGTCAATTGTCCAGTGATGCTTTTTAAAGCATTTGCTTCCCTAATCCCCACATTGGTTTAGGAGTATATTATGTATTTACTTATTTTTGTTGTTGTTTGAATCTTCTCTTTTTTAAAAATATTTTATTTATCCATTCATAAGACACACAGAAAGACACAGGCAGAGGGAGAAGCAGGCTCCATGCAGGGAGCCTGACGCGGAACTCGATCCCAGGACCCCAGGATCATGACCTGAGCTGAAGGCGGATGCTCAATCGCTGAGCCACCCAGGTGCTCCCCCCCACCTTTTTTTAAACATTTTTTTTATTTAAATTCAATTTGCCAACATATAGTATAACACCCAGTGCTCATCCCATTAAGTACATTGAGGAGGGCACTTGATGTGTTTAGTTTTTATGTCCTTTAGTCCCCTTCAATTTGGAATGATTCTTTTACATTTTTTATGGTATTGACAATCTTTTAATAGTAGAGAGGACAACTCAACTGCTTTTTATTTGGTAGAATATTGCTAAACTTTTTTTTTTCCCAGATGCCTCTGCAAGATTAGGTTCATAGTCAATATTTTCTGGCAAAAGTGATAATTGTGTTTAACTGACATAATCCTAAAAATCAAGGATTTTTAAAATATTCCCTCTAGAAATTTAACTACATAATCTCATTATTCACTAAAATAATCTGAAAAGACTATGAATAGGATTTGTTGTATGAAAAGACATTAAATGAAAATCGAAGATAGCTTGGAAAGCATGGAAAACCTATAAAAATGATAATTTTATGGTGAAGTTAGAATGTTGAAAGAAAATCTAACCCATCAAAAATGAAGATACATTACATGTACATCTTCTACATGCATATCTGGAGAGCCAAATATGCGGAAGGCATTGCACTAGGTAATGATAAAAGCAGGCAGAACTTCTGAATTCTGGAAGCTTCATTTTTGGTGTGGTAGCATGTATGAATCAAAGAGTTGTACAAATAGTTTTAAAATAAAGAGTCTAGGGCAGCCCGGGTGGCTCAGCGGTTTAGTGCTGCTTGACCCAGCGCCTGATCCTGGGGACCTGGAATCCAGTCCCATGTCGGGATCCCTGCATGGAGCCTGCTTCTGCCTCTGCCTGTGTCTCTGCCTCTGTGTGTGTGTGTGTGTGTGTGTGTCATGAATAAATAAATAAACTCTTTAAAAAATAATAAGACTTGTTTTTAAAAGATATATTTTATATACCAAAAATATGTGCATATGTAATTAATGGATTTTAGTAAGCGATCCACAAAACGATTGCCACAATCAAGTTAATAAACACATCCATCACCTCCCAAAATTTGCTCTTGCTCTTTGTTTTTGGTATGTGCATTTGCTTTTGTGATAAGAATAATTAACATGAGATCTACCATCTTAGCAAATTTTTTAAGTGTACGATAATGAATTGTTAACTATAGGCACTAAAGGTATAGCAGACCTCTAAAACTTATTCACTTTGTGGATTAAAAATTCATACATGTTGGACATTTACCTTTTCTCCCGGTCCTTGGCAACCACCATGCTACTCTGTTTCTGTGAGTTTACCTATTTTACATACCTCATATAAGTCAAATCATACAGTATTTGTCCTTTTGTCATTGGCTTATTTCACTTAGCATGATGGGTTATCCATGCTGTTGCATATGGCAGAATTTCTTTCTTTCTTAAAGCTAAATACTATTCCACTCTACAGCACATTTTCTTTATTCATTCATCCATCAATAGACACTAAGTTGTTTCCATATTTTGGGTATTATGAATAATGCTGCAATGAACATGACAGTGAAGATATCACTTCAAGATACCGATTGATATTCTTTTGGGTTTATACCCAGAAGTAAGATTGTTGGGTCATATTGTAGTTCTAGTGTGAATTTTGTGAGGAATCACCATTCTGTTTTCCAAAGTGGCTGCATTATTTTATAACCCCACCAAGATCCCACAAGGGTTCTAATTTCTCTGTATGTTTGTTTCTCAGTAACATTTGTTACTTTTTTAAAAAAGTAGACATCTGACAGGTATGAAGTTATATCTTATTGTGGTTTTGATTTGTATTTCCTTAACATTGAGTAACTTTTTATATACTTGTTAGTCACTTGTATGTTTTTATAGAAATGTCTATTCAAGCCCTTTGCCCATTTTGTAATCAAGTGGGGTTTTTTTGTTTTGTTTTGTTTTGTTTTCATTTTTGCTATTGAGTTGTAGAAGTTCCTTATATATTTTGGGTATTAATCCCTTATCAGATATTCAGTTTGCAAATACTTTCTCTTATTCTATAGGTTGCCTTTTTATTCTGCTTATTCATTCTTTTCTCTGCTATGCAAAAGGTGGTTACCATTGGAGAATTGAGTATTGGCACCAAGTAGCAATTTAGATTATCACCTGTGGTCACACATATTGAAATGCCTGCTGAAAAACTAGTTTTGGCAGACTGAGTAGCTACCATGTCAGATCCTCTTGGAGGTCATAGGGGATAGAAGGATGTCAGAGATGGGTCTGAATGTTTTAACTGTACTAGAGAGATTTTGAAAATAAATGACAAACAAGAGATTTTAATTCTTGCCTGAAGGCAGGAAGACAGGGAATTTCTATGAATACTTTAAAAAACTATAATCTCCTATATTACTAAAATTCAGACAGTAAGTCTATCCTATACTTACTGGGTTGTATTTGCAGCCCACTAAATTCACTAATTGAAATATAGGGCATTTTTTTTTTTTTGGAAAGTGTGGGATTCTGAAAAGTAGAATTGTAATATTTGAAATTATTCTGTTGACTCTACCTATATTTAGACTCCAAAAACTCATTAAGCCTTCTAGACTATTGGATTAGTTCGATCTTCACCTGTCTGATGAAATCTATCCTGTCTTGCCTGAAGAGCATGTAATGATATTGTCAGAAGTAGTTTCCCTGCAAGGGGACAGCAATTCTTTTTATATTCCATGCCTGTCACCTTCATTGCCACCAGACATATAATTAGGTTCAGATCTTTACATGTTTCTTGAGATATTAGCAAAGCAAAAGGCTTATAAATAAATAATAATAAACAATAAATAATAATTGCAAAATGTACTAATATGTTTTGGTTAAGCTTTAGAAATTACAGTGGAGACTATTTTTTAGAGTATTGAAATCAGTGAGGAAAGAATATAATTTTATTTCAGTTTGAATTTATCAGTATGGTTTAACTTGTCAGATACTGTGAATTCAATTAAAACTTGAGACCTTGGGTCACTTGTTTTTTTTAAGAATTTATTTATTTATTTATTTATTTATTTATTTATTTATTTATGTATGTATTTGAGATGGAGGAGCAGAGGAAGGGCGACAAGCAGCGCAGAGCCTGATGCTGGGTTCAACCCACGGCCCTGAGATCATGACCTGAATCATAACTGAGAGTCGGATGCTTGACTGACAGTTCTACCCATGTGCCCCTGGCTTGGTTTTGTTTTTGTAGCTCAATAAAACTTTTATTTAAAGACTGTATATTTTAAGTGATGTTACAATATCCAAAATCTATAGTGTCAAGAAGAATGAAAGAATCCAAAAACCTATGAAGTCACCATCACCATCAACCTACAACCATGATATCTGATGGGGCATTAGAAAGCTTCCTTCACCGTAACACTGAGAAACACACCCTAGTGGCTCTCTCATTTGAAATGGGGAGGGAGGGGTACTAATAGTAGATATAATTTTTGTCTATATTGCATTTTTATCTCAATAGAGTGGCAGTTTCGCTGATATTCTTACTAAGTGTAATCTAATAATGTATAAAGGGAAGTATTTACATGTGATGGTGATGAAAGTATGTGAAGAACCGATGTTTATGATTCATTAAGAGAGAAAATTCTGGTCACTACTGTCCAAATGCACATTCTGGTCCCATGTTCAGTATAGGGATTTAAGGAAATCAGAAGTAAATGGATTTGGGTGAAAAACTATCCCTATGCATTCAATGATTTCATTTAGTGTTTATTTTATTAGATGCAAAACGTTAGCTTGAATAAATATACATAGAACTTGGTTGACAAAAAATACAAGGTACTCTAGTTTTCTTGGGTTACATAGTGCTTTCAATTCCCACTGTTGAACAGCAACTTTATCTCCTTTTGATATTCAGATCAATTATGTCAGCTGTGCAATAATATATTTATTTTTCTGTTAATTTGATGCTAAAAGGAATCTCAAAAGGCACATTGTAGGTCCCCATGTCCGTTTCAATGTCTAATTCAAACTTGAGTATCCCTTTATTTGAGCATACCACAGTGTCCTAAATATGGGAAGGAACAAAAATGCCAGGTATTATATTAGGTGTTAAATTTAGGGTGATCATGTATCCCAGTTTGCCTGGGACCATTGGTCCCTTTTTATAAAGCATTCATGCTTTAATTTTTAGCATTTGTGATGATTTTTCATTTTTGAAGGGTGTATCATTAATATCAAAATAATTACAAATGAGCTTTGTGGGCCTGTATTTAGTATAGTCATCTCCAACTTATAATAATGTTCCTATTCTACCCTTTTCTAGATATTTCCACAGACACCGCAGAAAAACCTGTGACCGTTAAAAGTTAAGTTTATTCAAATTTTTACAAACGGGATAAACATTACCTTGACAGAGCCTCTGTAGTGACTCAAGAGGTAGAAACAAGCAAAGGATACATAGAATAAATTGAGAACTATGGTTAGTCATAGTGATTTCAGAGCAGAAGTTGGTAAATGAAGTCTGGGTGGGGATTACCATGGTTTGAAAACTATCAGATTACTGGAATTGCCATTGGACTTACTTTTGGAATATAGTAGTCTAGAGGTAATCACTATTGCTGTGTTTTATCTTGAAACATTTAGATCTGAATCAACTGGTATTAAAACAAGCTGAACTTGTATACTTCAAGCTGAACATGAAGAGTTTGATATAATTTATTTTGTGAGTCATATATATATTGAAAATTGTGGTTTCATTTTATTCCTTTTTAATTTTTTTATTTTATTCCTTATACTGTGTAATGAACACCTCTTTTTCCAGAAAAAAGTATAGTGATGCTAATTTGTAAATTAATATATCAAGTGGTATCTAATTTAGTTATTTTAATGTGGCTTTTACTCTCAAAATTTTCCATTTTAATGAGATGAATTATATATAATCCTATTTATACTAAGAATTACTACTCCTATATTCATTCTTGTTCTCAGAGCCATGTATTCAAACAATAGGAGATAGGGATGGTGTTGTACCACATCATGAACCTCTTTCTGTGAGCCAGCACCCTAAGCTTGCATGATGTTGTTTTCCAACTGGTATCATAACCATGCCTCCAAGGGGTTCTACAATTCTATAAAGCAAACCTTACGTTGATACTGTGGAACATAGGTGAGAATAGTGAATGTTGTAAACATTAGTATACAATCAATGCTTGTTTTGAACAAAATTTCCTTGTTCAGAAATCATATTGCAAGGTATACCATATTAAGGATGTAATCTCAAAGAAAATAAAAACAAGAGAACTTGCACAAAATTAAAAAGGTACTGATAGTTTAACACTCAAAACAAATCTAAAATCACCAACGTAAGGAGAATGGAGTCAGACTGTGTTATGATGACTCCATTTATTGCAGATTCCTGATTAAACGTCCAGACTTTATGATCTAGTATTGTCTCTGTCGCACAAAACAGAAAATCTGGCCACTTTAGAGATGTAGTAATCTAAAGGTGGGAACCTTATTGGGGGAAATAAACATTTATGTTTTATCTAAATTCAAAGAAACTTTGTCACTGTGAGCCGGTGATTTCCCATTTCAAAGTTGCCTCTTTGGAAACCATCCCACTCCTGAATCTTGATCTTTGCTGTTGGTGGAGTGTGAGACTGAATGTACCCTCATAGCAGTACAAATCTGAATCAACACCAGCTAAGCATCATCTCACAGTTCCTGGGCTCCACTGACTGGTTCACGAAAGGCAGTAGTATATCAAACTATTGTATATATTGATAACAGTGGACTGAACAAAATTTAAAGTTGAAATTTGATGATTTTTCTACCAATCTTTCTTATATCTTCTGATTCCACTTCCTTCTATCCCATCCAGTCTAATTTTATAGGCATTTGGGAAAGGTACTATAGATAGTGTTTACTCACATTCAAGGCAAATGTACATGCTGTATTGGATGCATTTCTCTCAGTCTGGACCATTGGTACTGTACCTGAAAGTGCTATTTCTAATCCAGACAGGAGGCATTTTGCCGACTTTGATATGAATTCACCAATATTTCTGTTCTCCAAAGAAAATGTTTTTCATATTCTTAATATATGAATTATGAAGATACATTTTCTAAGCTCTCATGAGTTGTTTTTTTATTTTTCTTATTTCATGAAAACTTTCCAGGAAAGTTTTAAAGGGATGAATCTAAACCAACTGGTCTAGACTATCACAAAATCTTTTTACTTTTTCAGTTTAGTAGAAATCTGATATTTTATCTATTTATTTTAAAAAGTGTTAGCATGGTGATTTTTATAGCTTTATCATATTTTTCTGTCTCTATATTTAGAGTTTACCTTCCATCTTCGATCCTTATACATCTATTTATCCTTTCTCGTTTATTTATCGCTCATATTGTAGAATTATAAATCTACTTATGCAGGTTTTACAAAGTTTCTTTTAATTGTTCTACTCAACATCTTTCTACTGTTATCAATGATATTTTTCTTTTGTCTTACTATTATTTTCTATTATCTTCTCCTTTGAAGAGTATAAGTGTAATGAATGAAATTTATGCATTTGTGCTAAATAAGAAAATTACCCATATCATTTTATGCATTGGTTTATTAATTGGTAACAGTGCCCATTACTCCATTCTTTATCTCCTTGGATGCTGGACACTTTCTCTACAGGATATAGAGTCAGATGTCAAGTTGGTTGATGCATTTTGCTCCTGTATTGGTTCTTAATGTCTAACAAAATATCACATGTTGGCCCAAGATGGGATTTGCGCATTCTCCGACTATCTAAACTGTGTAAACTCTAAATATATCATGTAAATTAAAAGCTATAACATAAAATCTTCCCTGGAAATAGAATTCTTTCTGCCTCTATAAATGCTTTATGTAGCACCTATATATTTTAAACTAGAAATCTGTGCTTCTGCCACATGGCAATTTGGAATATGTAGAAAATAAAGAGATGAAGGAAACATTTTTGATATGACAAAATGTAGAAATTGTGCAGAGAATGAACAGCATAACAGCTGTCAGTTCAGTACTGCCTTTACATCTCTTAAGTATTGATGTAATGAGGATTGAAAATTCATACTTGTATTTCTTAACCATGCCATTTCTTGTAGGACTGCAACACAACAGTATCTACCAATCCAGGTTATTCATTCTGGCAAATAAAAACCTCTTCTAGGCTTGCTAATAAGTTGAATTACCAGACTGAATTTTCAGTGTTGCTGTGTAAGTTCACCAGTTTTCATCTCCATATGTATTTCAGTTACCATTTGGGAGGAACTTGCATCAGATCCTAAAAGCCAGGTGACATTTTAAAATTGAAATCTCAGTGATTAAAACAAAAAATAGAACAAACAAAGCCAAACAAAACTTTCTAGTTCAATGTAATTCAGTTGAGCTCAATTCAGGTTAACATAAATTATAATCAGTATATATTTGCTGTTCTGCAATTATAACACAACTCAGATAGTGATTTAATACCAATTTTCACAGCAGATATACCCTTATATTCATATATCCTAATTGGATACAAAATAATATTGTATAATCAGATTCATATTATTTACTTTCTCATTCCTACTTTTCCTTTCTGGAAATTTCTTTTTTCTTTCTTTCTTTCTTTCTTTCTTTCTTTCTTTCTTTCTTTCTTTCTTTCTTCTTCTTTCTTTTTCTTCTTTCTTTTCTTTCTTTCTTTCTTTCTTTCTTTCTTTCTTTCTTTCTTCTTCTTCTTTCTTTCTCTTTCTTTTCTTTCTTTCTTTCTTTCTTTCTTTCTTTCTTTCTTTCTTTCTTTCTTCTTTCTTTCCTTTTCTTTTTTTCTTGGCAAAGTCCATTATCTTCCCCCCACCACACACACACGCAATGCTTCTCAAAGACTCTTTTGTCATAATGTTGCAGAGTAAGCCATGGGCTACATGACAGAACTGCCTAACACAAGTTGTTTAACATATGGATAAATAGTTAGCTCAAAACCAAGACAACTTGTTCGCAGGGGTTAGGAATAAGAATACAAAAGCTACCACTAATAATATACACTTTCAGAGACAATGCAGGGATGTGACTACTATAGAGCTGGTAATGAAGCAAATCAAGGAAAGAAGCAATGGTAACAGACAAGTGAATTCAGAGAGGCAGAAATAAGAGAACAATAATTTTGGTTCCTGAAGTATTACCAGTTTCTTTACATCATAAAGCCAGGCTGATTTGGAGTTCCTTGTGACCTTTCTATAATAGTCCAACACACTTTCTACTTGTCTTAAGCTCATTTGAGTGATATTTGGTTCCTGGTAAACAAAGAACCTCATAGAAAGATAATAATCATAGTTCTTTACATTTCCTTTATCTAAATATTATATGCTAAAAAATTATTATGATTCCTCTGAATTTCTTACTGGCTTCTGTGGCGAATAAATGTTGTTCTCACTCATCTCTCATAATCCTCCATAATTGTCAAAAATGCACTCCTATTATGCAGCATTCCCTACCTCAAGATGTCACTCTCATATGCAAAGGTTTTGTTATAAAAAATTCACTGTTTAATTTTTAAATAATAGTTGAAGCATGGAATGTATACAAAAAATAATTTCTGAAATGAATAAATGCAGCTTTAAAAACAAGAAATCCTTTTGTTTTAACTTGTTTCACCATAATATCTCTACTTATATTGATATGCAAAATTTCAGCGAGTTTTTACAACTTAAACTACCATAGGAAAAAATTATACTCAATGGATATTTTTAAGATGAAAAAAATGAGATCATACTGCTCTTATCTGGAGGTTATGAAAAAGTTTTCATTAATACGTAGTAGATAATAATAGAAGAGACAACAGGCATATATGATGGGAAAATGAGGAAATGAAGTAGAATGAAGGTTAAAGGTGATTGTGGTTGAATTATCTATACTTCATAAAATTATTACATATTACATTTTATCTCTAAAAATGGCATGCCTGTTCATTTCTTTTAACCTTAAGCTATCATTTTACAGTTGAATAAACTGAACTTTAGGAAATATGATTTACTTTATAAAGATCACAGAACTGGTTATTAACAGAACGTGGTCTCTTTATCCTTTGTCCAGGGTTTTTGACTTCCTATTCCTATTGTAACCTAAAAAAAAAATCATAATTCTACTTTCCACATTTTCCTGCTAGACTCTTTCAATCCATCACTTATTTTAGGCACTCATGACTTATAGTTTTCAGTAATAGGGAAAGAAAAACAGCAAAAACAATGTTGGCTTGTGATTCATCATGTAGTGTATGCAAAATATTCTATCATATTTGTATTGGTAGCTGTTTTGTTATTAACATAAAATCAGGAAAATATATTTATAGCATTTAACACTATTGAAATGCCAAAAATCATCTCAATGAAGAGATAATTGTGTATTCTTGCAATATGATACTAGCTGAATATGTTTAGAATTACAAGGCACAGAGAATATATAAGCATAAATATCAAATTGCCCAGTTCCTATAAATCTATCGCATTTTTGCAAGCATCAAATCAATGTATTTCTTCTTTCAAATCTACTAATTTATGGTAATCTGTACTGCTAGCAGGCTTTTTGAATATCTTTGCATATTAAAAGTATTTGGATAATGTGAATTTCTCAGACATTAAAGTAAGGGTACTCTTTTTTCTTTAATAACAAAAATAAGATATTTATTCCTAGTAAATACAGTTTAAAATATTGCTCAAGAGATTATCCTTCAAGAGGATGACTTCTAATGTTCAAAATGAAAAAAAAAAATCAGTGAACGCCAGCTCTCTTATTCTCATCATTGAAGATAGTCAGTCCATGGTTCATATGGAAGGAAGTATATCATCTCCTCATTCCAAGTTCACTATTCTTTTTTTAGTACAGAAGCTATGTAAATTTCCAAAGTCTGTGACTCTGGCAGAAAAAGCCAAGGAATAGACTCATAGTATTTCCTTGTTGAAATACATGTAATACTCTTTACAGTTGCTCAGAATGTCTTCTTTATTCCCAAGATCTCAGCTTAGTTCCTGCTCAGCCAAATGCAAAAATCAGTTTGGCATTCTCTGGTGGGAATCCTGATTGTGACAAACAAGAAAAACTGTACTGAAAGTTTTTTTTTTTGTTGTTGTTGTTTGTTTGATTGTTTTCCTGGAATTAAAGAATAATACCACTAGGAAAAGATCTGTGTGGGCTATGTAGATGAAAGGTAGACAGATATATAATAGATAGATAGGTAGGCAGACATAAATTGCCATGGTATAGAGATAACTAAAGCCCACAAGATTTTTATAAGATATTTGAATTATAAAATAAATATGTTGTCAGCAACTCAAGATAACTTTACATAGACCTCCTGATGTAAATAATGATGTTCCTAAGAAACAAATTACCTCATTTCAGTTATCTCCAGTATCAGTTTTCTTAAATATATAAGTTCTCCCAATGATTACAAAATAGTGTAAAGTCATAAGAGGATTTCTATTGCTAGATAATCATTATCAAATAAACAACTAATAGAAACCCACAATGGCCTCGCACTATGGCACATATTATGCAAACAAATACATGATTCAGTTTCTAATACTTAGAAGTAATAATGCAGTTACAAAACCAAAACAATAAAGAAAAAGAAATATATTCCATGTAGTCAGGAAGACTCTCACTTTCTCCACCCGTAAGGTAAATGAAGACAAAAGAGCTGCACAAAGACTATATTTTACACAGAGATTCAGCTTCATTTTTTTTGCATGAAATCTTTCAACAAATATGAGGGATAATTGATCACTAAGGACACATAAATGGGACACCTAGGTGGCTCAGTGGGTGAGCGTCTGCCTTCAGCTCAGGGTGTGATCCTGGAGTTTCCTGGGTGAATCCCACATTAGGCTCCCTCTTCCTCTGCCTATGTCTCTGCCTCTTCCTCTGCCTATGTCTCTGCCTCTTCCTCTGCCTATGTCTCTGTCTCTCTCTGTCTCTCTCATTAAAAAATACATTAAAAAATAAAATAAAAATAAGGACACATAAATTATGATGATCGTGATAATTTTTAATGAGCAAACATGAGTTTTATCTATTTATTTTTTAAAGATTTTATTTGGGATGCCTGGGTGGCTCAGTGATCCAGCATCTGCCTGTGGCTCAGGGCGCGATCCTGCAGTTCCAGGATGGAGTCCAACATCAGGCTCCCTGCATGGAGTTGGTGTCTCCCTCTGCCTTAGTCTCTGCCTATCTGTGTCTCTCATGAATAAATAAATCAAATGTAATTATCGAATTACACTTTCAACAATCAGTTTATTACTTCTAAAAGACCAAGTTTTTCTTTCTCAGGTTTGCCTAATCACCTTGATTTCTACCACTTGTTCACAATGTCAATCCCCATATTCCTTAAAGTCTTTTAAGTATACCTTTTTTTAAAAAAAAAACTTACTTGTATTACAGTTCTAATATTTAAAGACCTTGATGTCTAATTCTGTTGTTTTTACCCCTAATCTTTTTTTTTAAGATTTATTTATTTATTCATGAGAGACACAGAGAGTGGCAGAGACATTGGTAGAGGGAGAAGCAGGCTCCTCTTAGGAAGCCCGATGTGGGACTCAATCCCCAGACCCAGGATCATACTCCGAGCTAAAGGCTCTACTGTTGAGCCACCCAGGAATCCCAAATAGGAGTTTTAAAGGGATCATTTTATTTTGAATTAGATTTTAGTTGAAAAGGCTAAAAGAATACACATCTCATGGAAGTTTTTTTTTTTTTCATTTTCAAGAAATTTGCATCTTTAGATCACTGCAACATTTTGTTTAGTTTTGACTATTACTTAAAATGCTCATTTTTAATTTTGAAGTAAATAAATTTATAGCAACTGTCCTCTGTAGGCTGGATGCTCTTGCTCAATTGCATTACTAAATCCTCAGAATTTTCTTAAGGTTGTACCCATTTTCCACTTTGCTATTGTGAACCATTCAAGAGGATAGTAAGAGATTTAGTAGAAGGTGAAGTGGAAGTTGAGGTTGAGGGAGAACTGAAATCAGTCAGAATGAGCATATCAAGGAAATGTGAAGTTGAACATTTCACCGGGAAATTCCAAAATCATTCACCCACTCCTCTCAAAAGAATTAGTATTTCTTATCTTCTGCACAAAGGGAAGAGAGCCTAAACTTTATTACAATTAACAAAAAACATAAAAAGTTTTGGGTAACCAAGAAGCACCTACCCTTTTTTCTTCCCTTCTTTGTATAACCCAAGTGACCCCAAAGATGAAAAAGAAAGATATGCATGCATGCACCAAATATAGACAATGCACCCTTCCCTCCTAGCTAAGAAAAGGAGAGAAAGAATAAAATAAGAGACTAAACTCCTTACTCATACCAATTCCTTGTGCTGGGGAGAGGGATCATATTTAAAATTGCATATTGGATTAGAATTTGTAAGCCAAATCAATGGAGTTTTTCTACAATAACCAAAACATCTGAAAAATCATGATATTTTCCTAAAATATTGATAATATCCTCTATAAGGAAGCAAAAGTACTTATAGCAGAGTGAGAGTGAGGGGAAAAAATGAAAATACTTTCATTTTTGTCTTTGTATGTAGCCCAATGTTCAGACTGTTTAATAAATTGTTATATAATTATTTCAAAAGAAATTCAGTAAATGATTTTCTGTTCTAAATCTAAAATTTTGAAGTGATGTGACTTATGTACTATCTGTGGACTAGGTTTAAAAATATTCTATTTCTTCATAAATCATTTATGAAGGTCCCACATAGATGTTTCGTACAAAGAGCATTCAATTAGAAGTTAGAAAACCAGTGTTCTAACCACAGCTCTGATTATAAGTAGCTGTGTGGTCTTTGACCAGATTAAACCTCCTTTAGTCTCAATTTCTATATCTTAAAAAATAAGGACATTTGGCATAAGGAATGTTCATTGCTAATTTTATAATTAAAAAAATTCTCTATCTAATGGATATTTACTGATGCTTGAGAAATAAAAACACTAGATATTTATAAAACTAATGGTCAAGGATTTTAAATATGTAGTTTTATCAATTTTCATAAAAATGGATAAGAAAATACAGTTGTTTAAGAATTTATAAAAATTCAAATTGATCACTAAATATTTTAGTGGGTTAATATATTAAAATGCCTCTGCAGTTATTGAAAAAAATATAAATATAGAACATAATTCTCTCCTATAACAAGATGTTGTAACCACCTAAGCATAACTGAGGAATCCAAAAATCTATTTTAGTTTAGAAAATAGTACAAGTCATATCAATAAGCAGTCTGAGATTACTTCAAAATAGGTTGTATAGCAAAAATAGATATAAGAATTAACATATTAAATAAGATAGAGTAATCATAGAAAGCATCAAAGAAGACAAGGGATATGAGGATTTTGCTAATGACAGGTGATAATTTGGTATGGACAAAGAGGAGTGAATTAAAGCATTGAAAGAACAAAAGCATGAAGCCTGAAAGCCAGAAAAGATATGCTAGGTGACTTTATTTTTAACAGTTTAATAACTTGCATGGTTTGATTCCAGCTATGATAGAAAAGTGGGTACCAGGACAGCCTCTATGACATAAACAAAGATAACACTAAACACATTATATGAAACTACTGTTTTCAGACCTGGGACAATGAACATTGCAGACTGTGATGCATTTGATATGGACACCATAAAAGCTAAGGGACATACACCCTGGCTTTCTTCCTCAGATACTATTTCATACAACAGG
Source organism: Vulpes vulpes (assembly GCF_048418805.1). Lineage (NCBI taxonomy): Eukaryota > Metazoa > Chordata > Mammalia > Carnivora > Canidae > Vulpes > Vulpes vulpes. The sequence goes on from NC_132785.1 coordinate 39,070,286, forward strand.
ACAGGAAAGTGGAACCCTTCCTGAGAGATTAGCAGTCTCAATGACAGAACAAACATAGATCAGAGTTTGGGAGTGTGAGGAGCATTAAAATTTGGATGTTAGGGCTTTGAAGAAAAGAGAGCAAACAGGGAAAGAGTACTAAAGATATGCATTGACATCTCCATAAGTGTTTGGCCAAACACATGACTGTGTATATATGGAGTGAAATACTGAGATGCTTGGAAGGAAACAGCGGCAGGGCGGTGGGGGGGGGGGGGTGGCTGAGCCAAAAGTAGCAGTTCCCCTTGCTCTAGAAGACACAGGAGGCTTGACCATCCTGTGTTTAGAGATCTCACTAAAAGCTCATGGAAACAAATTAGACTACAAAAAGGCTTGCCTTCCAAGTGAACTAACCGTGCCCCAGAATAAGAACTACATGTGTACCTGCTATTTCATTGGTCAATAAATCATTTTAACAAAACTGTGATTTTTAAAAATGTCATTCCCTCGAACTTTAGCAATAACTTAGACATTGATCAATCTTCATCTCTTCTGAAATACTTAAGGTTAGTATATATACATTTGAAAATCCTCACTATGTTTTATATTCCAATATTTTAGCCAAAGATGAAATGTTGCTCAGAAGAAAAAAAATATTTTATCTTTTGCCTTAAAACTTTTGTTATGAATGTGCTTTACTAAATCTATTGTATTATAGTCATCAGTATTCCTTATTTTTCTGTTATCTCTATTTATACTACTTTACTGAGTTATTAACTCTGATTGGCTTTTACTATGGTCTATATTCAGTTTACTTTTCCTGGTTGAGAAATGCTCTTTCCTGGAAGTCCAGAATTCAGAAGCTTTCTAGCAAATGAGGCATTCTAAGATTTTTCCTGAAATCAATGCTATTGTCAAGAGTTTTCCTTTCTCTCAACTTACACCAATATGGTATCTTCTTAATGAAATAACTTAATGCAGACATTCATAGATTACTTCAGACTGAATGTGACACATTTTTAAAGGAGAGTTTCCATAAGCTTTGAGCACAGGAACCATATCTGGTTTGTTCATTGTTATTTCCTCAGTGATATACAGAATACTTTTAATCTGGGAAAAAATCAATAAATATTAATTACAAAAGGGATTTGCATAATTGTCAGTTGTATGACCACTTGCTTCTGATTTTTTTTATCTTTTCCTCTTTCATAGTTGAAACATGAATCTACTTAAAGGTTTGTAAATTAAGAGACACTGTAAAAACCTCAACAGCCTTTTATAAAAAGATTTTATTTATTTATTTGAGAGAGAAAGAGAGCATGAGCAGGGCGAGAGGCAGAAGGAAAGTGAGAAACAAACTCCCTGCTAAACAGGTAGCCCAATGAGGGGCTCCATCCCAGGACTCTGAGATCATGACCTGGGCTGAGGGCAGATGCTTACCAGACTAAGCCACCTAGGTGCCCTTCAACAGCTTTGACAAGTCCACTTCTTCCATTGGGTGGGGGAATCCAGTTCATTAGTGTTGAAATCTATTGCTGAATTTATATTTTAAATGTTTTCCTCTGCTGATATATAGGTAATATGTTTCTTAAGCCTGGCATACATTTGCCTTGCTATATAGAAACATTAGAATGGACATAACATTGTCTAAAAGAAAGGTGTAGGCCATGTTTGGTAAAATGTCATGGTGACATTTTGGTATCTAATGATTCAAATCTTGCCACTATTGGGTAGCCTGGATGGCTGAGTGGTTTAACGCCACCTTCAGCCCAGGGCCTGATCCTAGAGACCTGGGATCAAGTCCCATGCCAGGCTCCCTGCACGGAGCCTGCTTCTCCCTCTGCCTGTGTCTCTGCTTCTCTCTCTCTGTGTCTCTCATGAATGAATAAATTAAGTCTTAAAAAGAATGAATAAATAAAATCTTAAAAAAAAAATCTTGCCACTACCAAATTATACTATGGCTTACCTTTTTGCACTTTAAACCCATTAACAACTTCCAAAATGGGTGTGTGCATGCACAGAAACACACACACACACACACACACACAAGTAAAATAAGATGAATAGTTTCTTGCTTACTTCATTTAAAAATTTGTCCATATATTTTTATATTCTCATCACAGGTAAACTATGTTCAATAGTTTACTCAGTATTTTGTTTTGTGTGAAAATCCTAATAAGCATACTGCATGGTTAAGTATTTCTTTTTTTTTTTTTTTTTGGTTAAGTATTTCTTTACAACTTATTCATCACATTGTTTACTTCTACTTTGTAGCATTTCAAGAGAGAAGTATATTTAATTAAGATATTCAAAATTCTTCTTTCAACAGTAAAAAATAGGTACTTTTGTTGTACCTATAACATACCTGGTTACTTTGCACTTGGTTTAACATATTGTATTTAATATTTTGAAGGTGCCATGCGCTTAGAATTATTTCTAATTCCCCTATTTTTGGCATAACCAAACATTTGATTTACCAGCTTATAACTAAATATATCTGACTAATTTTCTTTTTTTTTTTTTTAATTAATTTTTATTGGTGTTCAATTTACCAACATACAGAAAAACACCCAGTGCTCATCCCGTCAAGTGTCCACCTCAGTGCCCGTCACCCATTCCCCTCCAACACCCGCCCTCCTCCCCCCTTCCACCACCCCTAGTTCGTTTCCCCGAGTTAGGAGTCTTTATGTTCTGTCTCCCTTCCTGATATTTCCCACACATTTCTTCTCCCTTCCTTTATATTCCCTTTCACTATTATTTATATTCCCCAAAGGAATGAGAACATACACTGCTTGTCCTTCTCCGATTGACTTATTTCACTCAGCATAATACCCTCCAGTTCCATCCACGTTGAAGCAAATGGTGGGTATTTGTCGTTTCTAATTGCTGAGTAATATTCCATTGTATACATAAACCACATCTTCTTTATCCAGCAAGGCTCTCATTCAAAATGGAAGGAGAGATAAAGAGCTTCCAAGACAGGCAGGAACTGAAAGAATATGTAACCTCCAAACCAGCTCTGCAAGAAATTTTAAGGGGGACTCTTAAAATTCCCCTTTAAGAAGAAGTTCAGTGGAACAATCCACAAAAACAAGGACTGAATAGATATGATGACACTAAACTCATATCTATCAATAGTAACTCTAAACGTGAACGGGCTTAATGACCCCACTAATTTTCTTTATTGCAAATGGTACAAATTTGTAAAATTTCTACATACCGATATACCAGACTATAGATGAGTCAACACTATGGTTTTACCTTTATTAGCCTCTGGATTTGCTCTTAAAATATAATTATTAATAGCTTTTATCTTTAATCTTGTGTTTGAAAAATCAATGTATGTCCTTATTAACATAACTGATCTTATACTAACCGGTCAATATAACTTGAACCTTTAGAAGAATTTCCTTTACCCTCCATCTATTACCAACCCTTGCACCTAATTTCAGTAAGTAAATTCAGGGAATTATAAATTGCTAACTCATTAATTCTTCCACACTTCAATACTCCTCTAAAAAGTTTTCTAAAAGTAAGAAATAGCATGCAAGTTAAGGAGTTTAGGCAATTTTACAGTGTTATGAAGCTATGTGAGCCTGCATCTGAAAATTCTCTCAACAGCTATTCCCTTTTTTTATCTTCTCAAGTTGTGACCCATTTTACTCTGTCTATGTGGACATATTTCAAACTAAGTAAAATCTTGCTTCCTTCTGATAAGGATATGCATCTATTTTTGATGGAAAATAAACACAATACTTCATGCTAGTAATTTTACTTGAAATTGGAATATATAATTATCTAGAATTGCATATGAGCAAATTTAGGATATAATGTGCCTTCAGGGAATAGTATGTTTTCTGCCAATACCCAATTTAAGTACCAAGAATGGATGCAAAAATGATGTAAAATTTGGGTCCTTTCTGTATCTTCTTTTTCTCTCCTAGAATATCAGCATTTTTTTTTCTTACTGATCTTTGTATCATCAGCATATAGCATAGAACTAAACCTAAGCAAAAAGCAAAAGAAGAAATATTTAGTAAGCATTATATAGGATAATGATCAAGGGGCTCTGGAAGAGACTTACTAGATGTAAGGTTTTTAAAAATTACTGAATATTTCTTTTTTGTTAAATTTATCACCTGTAAAGTGGCAATAATAACAGAACCTCCATCAAACAGTTTAGAGGGAATTTAGAGAAATAACCTAAGTGAATTACTGAGTAGAGGATTGGCACATAGAAATTTCTTAAACTATACCTGATGTAATTATTCTGCAGCTGATATAATACTAGGAATTTTATTTGTATTATTTACTCCTTATAACAAATCTCTGCAAGGTAAATAAACAAAGTAAATTTATATCTAATATTATATAAGACCAGAAATTAGCCAGAGAAACCTATCCCTGAATCCTGTACTGTAATAACTATATGTCATACCTATATATAATGTAACTGACAGATGAAATGATTATATAGATACAGTTATGAGATTCTTTATGATGAAAGACTAGAATCCATTTGTACCAACAGTGCATATTTATTTAATGCTCATTTAATATTAAGCATAAGGCTAAGGGAGGCAAATTTAACTACAATTTATTTTGGAAGATGCAAATCCATAAACATAAAGCTGCCAACCACGGTTTTTCCCTCCTCTAGGGCCCAGGTGACAAAGGACATGTACAAAGCCAAAGCAATCAATATATAAGCTTTATCAATGGCCATCTAACAAGAACAGAATTAGAAAACGAAACTGGGACTATTACTTTGCACTTCAAAATCAAACTACATGCTTAATTGTAGATGAGTAAGGAAGATAAATGGTGGATCTCCCCCAAGTATTTCCAGAAAGCTCTCCTTGGTGGATGAAGCAGCAGGGCCAAAGTATATACTGCATAAAGGCTTAAAGGAAAAATACTTCACAGGAAATATCACTCTAAAGATGGTAGATACTTATCAATTAAGTTTACATCACTGAGATCCCTGGGTGGCGCAGCGGTTTAGCGCCTGCCTTTGGCCCAGGGTGCGATCCTGGAGACTCGGGATCGAATCCCACGTCGGGCTCCCGGTGCATGGAGCCTGCTTCTCCCTCTGACTGTGTCTCTGCCTCTCTCTCTCTCTCTGTGACTATCATACATAAATAAATAAAAATTTTTTTAAAAAAAAGTTTACATCACTTTTACCTTGGGGAAGTGAAAGTGGAGGATGCATAGAGAAAACAGATATGCTTTCCCTAATAATACTCAATGAGAAGAGTGGTCACATCTGAAACCTCCTCTATGGAAATGTGAAAAGGAGAAATAATATTCACTGTTAAGTGTAAGTTAAAACGTACATATTTTTTTCCATTTGTTTACTTGCCAAAAAAAAATCATATATGGTATACTTGATGTTATACCAACCAGGAGGTATAAAACATGTGGTTGTCCCATGGTTCAGGAAGTTCATTTTGTTGGTGGTTTCAGTTGCTAAAACCTGATTCCTGGATGACAAAGTTGTTTTTTCCCTATGACCAGCAAACAATCTGTGAATTAGCGTTAGCATGCTGTGAAGAGTGATCTCCTCACTAATATTCGACTTATGTTTTTTAACATTTATTCATGTTATTTTCCTAAATCACTTATTTTATTAGTTTTTGCAAAATGGTGATTTTGCTAAATTTATTTTGCTCCTGCATTCATTAGTGGATAATATTATACAAAAAAAGACTGTCTAATAAGAACACTCCTTTAAAAATCATAAGAATAAAAAACCAAATAAACTACTGCAAACATATTTAAATATATTTGATGGTAAAAAATTATTTGGACATTTCATACTAAATAAAATACCAATTTACTATTGATAGCCATTTCCTCAAATTCATTATTCTAAACTATCTAAATTTAGAGCATGTTCTTTGTATCATAGATCCTATAGATTTATATATATATATATATATAATCACAATAAAAACCACAGATGACTTAATATTCCTCACACAAATAGCCATATATTATATATATTTATAAGTCAGGCAGTATAAGTCTTGAGACAAGATGTGTTTTGAAACAATACAAATAATATTATTTTAAAGGATCAATCTTAAAATGCTATAGATCTTCAAATAATTATGTCTTAAAATCCCGCTGTGGTTAATTATCTCCAGGGAGTATATTTATTATTTTAGAAGCATCTGGAGAAAAGAATTAGAAAGGAAAAAATAACTTTCTGAAACCTACTTTTTATCAAAATCATTTTGACAGATTCAGGCTACCTACAGACTCAATTCACCTGAAAGGCAATGATACAACATTTATGTCAACTCTAATAGAAGCAAATAATCAGCAATGAAGTTTGGAAGTGTTATAAGAAAGTATAATTTTTGTTGTTCAATTTTATTACATCAAATAATTTGAAATTTTCTTAATACATAAGAAAAATTGAAGTAATATTGAAAGTTGGCAATATTAAAGATACTTGCATAGTTAATGAGATATTACAATTCTGTTTCAATCTTACTTCTTAAGCTTCAGCAAGTTATGACTACTAAAAACCACTACTTATCTTTTTGAGGCATATAACATACTATTAGCACTATATAAATTTAGCCCATTTGTGGAGAATTTACACATATTACCTGATAGTTCAACTTAATTTTAATCATATTTAAAAATTTATTTTGACCATACATTTTATTAAAATGAGCTGCTGTCTGACTTAGTAATGACAATATAATAAATATTAATTAGGCATCCGTTGTCCAAGAATAAAAAATAAAGGTATCACGGAGGTTACAAAAGTAAATCAAACTTTGGCAATGAAAGTGGTCAATCTGTAAAGGACAAGTGGCATCTCCACACATCCGCAATAAAAGAAGTATGTGAATAATGCATATTCTTATAACCAAAACATATGAAAAATAAATAGTAGTAGTTATAGCCATGTCTCTCAATGTCGAAGTGAGAGATTACAGATAAGCTTCTATGACCAAGTGGTAATAGATCAGCCCTGAAGGCATCAGTATAATTTCAGGTTAATATTCATACAGGTTGATACATACAAGACATTTTTGGATATGTGTATTTTCACAGGTTAGCATACATACATATACTTCCTTGTGTAGGAGGCCTAGAAGCAATGACACCCCATCAACAACAAGCACACCTGGTCCATTAGAATTTTGTTTCTCATATCATCCTCTGGTGAAAGAAACAGAGCTTTTAGAAAATGGCTAATTCTAGGACTGGGGTGAGGAATACCATATAAGCTCAGAGTATCATTTAGTGACAGAAATTAAGGAAATGTTTACAACAAAAACATGTGTGTGTGTGTGTGTGTAATATATATCAAACAAATATATATAAATCAAATATATATATATATGTATATATATACATATCAAATATATATATATATCAAAGGAACAAAGAAGCCAAGAAAGAATTGCAAATGACCAAAGCTGGACAATTGAACAACAAATTAGAGTGGTATTGGATTATAACCAAAGTACAAAGTCAATATCTATGAATCTATACTAATATATTGATATACGTAAAGAATTGATAAATAAGTAATGTAAGTGAATGCACAAATCTCTTGTGCAGAATGATTTCAAATAATTTAAGGCAGATGGCTCTTAACTTCCCTCTCCTTAAGGGTGCATATGGATGGCTGCATATGGTGACTTCTTTCCATAGTGCATGGAAAGGGAAAAAAAAAATAATAACCTTAGAAAGGGAAAAACCTAATCAATTCAGTCAGCTGAGATTGAGATTAACTCCACAGCAATAAATCACATTGATTGTGTATACTTTTGATATGATGTAATAAGAAAGACATTTTACTTCTGTGGTCTTCTTCCCAGTAACCCACAAACTCAGTTTAATGGTGAGAAAAAGCAAAGGACTGACTCCGTTTCAGCTACAATCTACAAAATATCTATCTAGTACTCATGAATTGCTGCTAGTCATTGAAAACAAAGGAAGTCTTAGAGACTATCACATCTAAGAGGGGGTCTAGAGACACATGATGCCTAAATGTAATTTGGCACTTTTTGGAATCCGGGCACAGGATCATAAAATAATGAAGAAACTCTGAAAAAGTGTGGACTTCAGCTAATAATTGTCAATCAAGGTGCCATGCACCAGTTATTGATTCCAAGGGAGGACTCTAACTACATGGAAAAATATCAAAAATCATCACTAAGCCAAGCACCAGAAGTAAAAGTCTAAACACTCCTATCCATTGCATTTTGGTATCAGAGTCATAAAGGAAAATACAATATAATTGAGCATTGGATAGAACAGTGCTTTATTTATGAGAAGAGACAGAGCATGATCAGGTTCACTAGGGGACATAGGTTCCCCAGGACCAGTGGGTCTATCTTATGCCTGATGCAGGGCAATGGGTCTATGTGCACTCCTTTATTGCTGCCATGGAAGTATCTTGATCCCTGTCTGTGACTTCTAAAATACTGCAAGCTGGGGGCTTGTTTGAGGACCACTGATATTTTTGTTTTAGAGAACAAAGGAAAATACCTTGTACCTGAAACAGAAGATATATTCCCATATAGATTGGTAAGCCCAGCACTGCATTGTATAGACTTTTTATCTCTTGGTCAGGAAATGTTCCAGCCCAAGGCATGTTTTTATGCTGCCAAATGACGAGTGAAAAACTTCATGCACAAGACATTTTTCCAACAATAATATATCAATATTAGTTCGTTAATTGTAACATGTATGTCATAATAATATTAGCTATCAATATATAGGAAATTAGGTGTGGCTTATACAGGAGCTCTCAGTATATTCAGACTGCCCAACACCCTAAATTGCTTGAACTAATTCCTTAAAATGACTCTTTCTCTTCTTCTGTGTGTGTTTGTATAATTCCATCCTAATATAAATCTTAGTATCTATCTATCTATCTATCTATCTATCTATCTATCTATCCTATTGTCTTATTTGTTCTGTTTCCCTGGAGAATCCTTTCTGATATAAAATTAGAGTACTAAGATTGTTATTCTTCAGTTTGCTGTGATGTATGCATTCTATGGGATATTCTAAGTCTGCAACCCCAGTATCCTTGAAAACCAGGATTCACAGTGTGGGGAAAAAAAAAAAAAAAAGAGGCACAGATTTAATATAGAAAGTGTTTCAGTAAAAAACCTGTAGTTCAGTATCTCAATTGAAGAAGTATGAACACACAAATGTCCATATGGAGGGGATGGTGGGTGTGGGTGTATATTATATATTTACCTATATGTAACCACTGAAAATGCCTAGAAACGTTGATCAACCTAGTAGCAAATGAGTGTTCCTCATGATCTAATTTTGGTCATAACATGACACCTCATACTTTAAAAAAGTAGTGCTTTTTAGAGAAATGACTAATTCCAGCTCTGGGACAAAAAATAAATATATAAGATAAACCTGAGTTTCCTATTAAATCAGATATCAAAAAAGCCATTAATGTTTACTGAGATACTGTCAAAGGATGGAGCCAGCTTGAAAAGGTTTCTGTTGTCAAAGAACACAATTTGAGCCCATTAAGGATAAAATTTGTAATGCATTAAAATCTATCAAATGTGTTTAAATTTATCAGTTTATAATGATATTAAAAATATTTTAAAATCTCTATAAGATTATAGACAACTTTACAGTATCTCCAAATATAGAGACTAAAACATATAAGCAAAATATTTATACTGTCTTTTCTCCGACACCACTGCATAACCAAAGAATAGATAAGGATACATGATTATTTATAAAGTTATTCTATACATAAAAAATATTTGATAGGAATAGACTATTACAAGTTGTGAACTTCTAACAGTTTTTTAAAGTGTTTTATTTTATTTTAATTTATGATAGTCACAGAGAGAGAGAGAGAGAGAGAGAGAGAGAAAGAGAGGCAGAGACACAGGCAGAGGGAGAAGCAGGCTCCATGCACCGGGAGCCCGATGTGGGATTCGATCCTGGGTCTCCAGGATCGCGCCCTGGGCCAAAGGCAGGCGCCAAACTGCTGCGCCACCCAAGGATCCCCTCCATTAAACATTTTTAAAATCTTCATTCACATTTATAAAATTTTAAAGCATACTTTTTATTCTTAACTATTTAACTCTTTTCTGTAATTTAGTGTAATTTCTAGGTTCACTTTTTACGCATTGACTGAGTGTTAAATTATTCACCATAAATACCATTTCTATGACAGAATATCTTGTTTTGGACCTACCTATCATCCTTAATTCCTTTTTTGGAAATGTTTCCCATATGCCCACTCTTGAAAGCTATGTGAACAAAAAGGGTCTTTCTCTGTGGCACCAGGCTTAGGACGTGTGATCCACATTTAACCAAGCCAAGAACCAAATCCTCTTATCCACCGTGTTTTGTTAGTGGACACCAGATAACATAGTATTAGTAAATTTGTATAGAACTAGCTCCTGGCCACAGTGGTTATTTCAGAAATAGACATATCACCTATTTTGTAAGAAAAGGAAACAGGAGGACTATATGATAATATACTAAAATAGAAGCTCTTTTATATTACTTGTTTGATACCTAGGAGGATTTAGGATTGGATCTGAGGGCAGAATTCTGTTGTCACTTGACGCTGGAGAAAAGCCAATGTGAACAGAAGGAAAAGAAGAAAAAGTACTCTTTCTGACGACAGTATCTGACACTCAGATTAAGACAGAACTGATGACAATTCTTGGCTTTTCATTTAAATCATATGGTAATTGCCTTTTTTGCGTAAGTCAATTTGAGTTGGATTTTGTGACAATTGCACTATTATATTTGCCATTCTCCAATCAAGTAATGGCATGTCCAAATAACACAATTGTTTGTTATGACAAGTGTCCTTGAATGTGTTCGAAAATATCAGAGAAAGTTGATAAGAAAAATATTTATGTAAAATGTTTTGTTAGGTAAAATATTTTGTCAAACACTGTAGTAGATAAATAAAATTTGACAAGATCATTGTTACATTTAGAATCCCACATCTTTGTTCATTTATTTTAAAAGGCTTATAATCTCTACTTTCTGAAGCATATCGCTCCAGGTATGAGACATGTGATCCATGTGGGACTAACTTAAGACTGAAGGGATATAATAGGAAAAGATATACAATTGAAGAAAATAAGATTTGCTTCAAGAAATTTATGATCACACTCACACATACACACACGTTACATGAAAACATTAGGTTTGACATTGTTACTTGTCTACTTCCTTCATTTGACTATCTCACCACTTCCTCTCCTATTACTACCCTGAATACAACCTAAAATCCAATTTTTATGCACTGTCTGGATGAGGAATCCTCCATCTTTGACTGTGTTCCCTAGAAGTCGAGCCTGAGATAGAAACTCTTTCAAATGATTTAAAGGGATACTTTCTGAAGATAGGAGTGAATGAAAGAATAGATCAGGGTGGGGTGGGGTGGGGGGAAATCAAGCGAGAATGAGTTCTTAGCTGAGGATTAGTTAGCCTGAATCACTTGGAAGTTTTGCAGCACAATTTGTACCAGCACATTTGTACCTTGAAGTCAGGGGGGAAGAAATGCATACTCTATGTGTCATTCAGTTACTCCTTGAGGAGTTCTGCCTCCAGCAGCAGGGATGCATGTAGCCTCTGGGGTGGAGGAGGAATATTTGGCAACAAGCGCCAAGTCACTGGAGAAAAGGCAGCTGTGAGTTGCTACTAGCCAACACTTGTAACAATTAGGAATGGATATCATCACAGATGATCCAGCAAGGCATCATCAGGGTCCAGTTCTCCATGTCCACTCAGGTTAATCTAGATGTGGGCACACTATTTCTCCCACCCAAGCAGTCCCCAAAGCCTGCTGTGCCAGAGAAAGTTGGGCATTGCTCATTTGTTGCTTACACAGCACTTTGACTATGCCTCTATGATCACTTATCGCAGTATAACATAATGACTGGCTTACAAGTGTGTCTTCCCTAGTCTGAGAATTAATTAAAGACAGTAATTAAGTCTGATTAATCTTTATTTCCCTAATGCCCAACACCGTGATGTAATCATGTGTTATTATAGATTGCACATATGTTAATTTTTAATTGTTCGAAGTTTCTGACAAAACAACAAAGACAAAGCTGAAATTTAGAATCCATAGACCAATAGACATAGAATGCTTTAGAGCTGAGTCTCTCTGAGTAAGTAAACCATTGACCAGACAGGTGTCCTAAAAATTCCTTTAATTCTCAGTTTCTTAATGTGAAAAACAAAAGTGATAAATGTTGCTACAGTCCTATTTCCAGGACTGATTGAGATAATGCATATAATTGAGATAAATCTATGTAATGCACAAAGAGTAGTAAAAAGTAAGTAATGAATGTATACCAGGTATTATTTAGTTCATATTACTGATTATTTTACTGAAAATCATAATGACTACAAGAAAATTTTAAATGTCACAGTCTTATGCTGAAATTTAGTGCTGTAAGTATTTTTAAGGAATCAACAAAAGAAGGGCAAAGAATGAATTTGGTATTTTTTGTATCTGTGTTTTATTAGATATTTGACTTTGTGGTTCATGACAGAATATATCATAGATGTTGCTGTTTTTCCTGTAGCTACTGGTATCATACATGTATATATATGTATATACATGTATATATATTATATTTTATATATATATGTATATAAACTCATTGTTGAGGCTAGAATTTATCCTAGTTGAGGTCAATCTAATACATTAATGCCATCATGTTATTAGTCCCGAAAGGAAAATTGCATGTTTTAATCTCAAATAGCCCTCTCAGTTTATTTATTTTATTTTATTTATTTTATTTTATTATTTTATTTTATTTATTCATGAGAGACACACACAGAGAGAGAGAGAGAGAGAGAGAGAGAGAGAGAGGCAGAGACACAGGCAGAGGGAGAAGCAGGCTCCATGCAGGAAGCCCGATGTGGGATTCAATCCCGGGACTCCAGGATCACGCCCTGGGCGGAAAGCAGAGCTAAACTGCTGAGCCACCCAGGCTGCCCTCACCCTCTCAGTTTATAGAAGATATTTAAGGAGTGACAGAAAGCAGGAAAAATAATAAAGACCTAACTCCTGCAGCGCTCTTAATTAATTTGATTTTTAAATCAATTATCCCACAAGACTGTGCTCACTATGCAGTGATTCACCTGCTAGAGGATTGGCAAAGACCATCAGATGGCTGCTGAGGTGGTTTTTGATTGTTGTTATAATCTAAAAATGTGTTTTCAAGAAATAAAGTTCCCAATCTTGAATTATATCAAGAAAGTTTTATATTGATTACTGGAATACATACTCTTTCTCCTGAAATCTTTACTAAGAAACATCATTAGAAATTGAAACATCTAATCACAGAAAAAATTATTATATTGCAATTGTTTAGGCCTGTTGTCATCTTCTTTAATCTTTTTTTTTTTTTTGCTTAATTCTTTCTTTATAACTTCTTGTTAATCAAAATTTGGGAATATGTGGATTATAGATTTGATTGATATGTGTAATTCAGAGAATGTAAGGACTGCTTTGGTCTTCTGCTTTTACTAAAATTTCTGAATAAGTTAAAAATAGAATAAAAATGTGTTGCTTTAAAGCACAGTTGTAACGTGTGCATGTGTGTGCATGCTATCAAAGAATAGATATCTAGAAAGGCCACCATCAGTGGAGCTTGGACAAAAATGGGGGGCTCATTTGGGGATCTATATCATACTGTCCCTTGATTACAATTATATACCCAGTACATAGAGGAGAACTTGGCTCTTAGAAGTTGCTTATTGAATGCTTGTTAACTACTCACTGATTGATCTAATACAGTACGTTTTCATGTAAATAAAAACTAGAAATGTAGACAAACCATTCACAGGTTCATTAATCCAATCATTAGTCCATTCAGATTTCCACAATCCATCATCTAATGCCCTTGCGCATCATGTCAGTCTTTGTTTTGGCCTTTTGCAAACTCTAAGCTTAATTTTTCAGGGCAAAAAAATGTTTTTGTTTATTCATTAATTTATTCATTCAATCTGGTGACAAATATCTAGTGAATATTTATTACCTGTCTGACATAATGATAAATACTGAGGGAAAGATTACATATCTAAATATTTACAGCAAAAACAGAGGAACATCAAGCCATTAACAGGTAACTTTCAAATTAAAAATTAACACAGATAATTCAGGTCTACCAACTGATGACTCCCATTACATGATCATGTATGTTGGAGTATTAATATCATAAATTGGCTAGAGAAGGCAGAGCCAATGATGTCACAAACTTTCTAATTCTACCTTGTAATGCAATAAAGAGCAACATGGATACTGAAAAGTAGCTTCTGAGGGCTCATTTCCATTCTCTTATCTCACATACATTATTCAATCATATTAAACACTGTAATACAACAGATATTAAAAGATGCTTTTAAAGCTCAGTTTTTATATGTAGATACAATTAAAATACTGAACTCACCAATTTTGGCCAATCCTCCAAGTAAGTTCTACCCCTTAATTCTCAGGATACATATTGTATACTCCCCTATCTTGTTTTTCAGTAGTTTTTATTGCCCAGGCTCCGTTCTGGGCATATTTCCCAGACATGGTATGAACAAGATATACAAAGTTTCTGCTTTCAGGCAACTTGTATTTTAACTGTGAAGACAAAATAAATCTAAAATTAAAACAATTGAGGCTATAATGAGTGCTGTAGAGAAAAATGCAGGGAGGCAATCACTATGTTATGGAATGGTGGAAAGACTGCTTAATTTCTTTTCAAAGGTTTATTTATTTATTTTAGAAAAGTGGAGGGAGAGGCCGAAGAAAAGAATCTCGAGCAGACTCACTCCTGAGTGGGGAGCCCCATTCGGAGCTTGATTTCACCACTGTGAGATTATGATCCAACCTTAAATCAAGAGTCAGGTACTGAATTGACTGAGCCATCCAGGTGCCTCAGATAGGCCACTTTAGATAGTTAGCAGGGATGGCTTGGTAAGGAAACAATTTAAGGAAAGACCTAAATGACATGTGTGGGAGCATTACTTACTAGGAACATAATGTGTATAGGCCCTAAAGTGGAAATGAATTTGGAATAAATTAGCCATAGGAAAAATGCCCCATTGCACAAAAGAAGGGAACCTTAGGGAGAGCATCAGATAGGAACAACAAAGTTATCTTGGCTGTTGTTAAACTTCCACTTACTTTTTACAAACGAGGTAATCACTAAGAACATTATACACTATTCTTCCACTTTCTTTATCAACCCCTGCCTTTTTTTCCCCCCCTTAACATCAAGCCTGTTCCGTAATAACCCTACGTTATGGGCTTCTTTCTTCACCAGTCCAATGAGCCCTAATGGCTAGGCAGAGAAATGGGAAGTGGAAAGCTACTCTTGGAGCAAGAAATCTCTCTTCAGGGTTTAAAATTTAGTAATATATAAATCGATGTTTCTCTGGACAGATCATTTCAATCAATATAAAATTATATACAAACAATTCACTTTAAAATAAAAGCCCTACCCATATGAGCTCTACAGGAAGGTAATCTAGTTTTCACCTTTTGCAAGAGGGGAAGCATTATTAAATGTTCTTTAGGGAGATTTTCTAAGATATGCTGCCCTTAATTTCATCCTCTAAATAAGATGGTCACAATGGAACTTCAAACAATATTCTGTAAGATGCAGAAGAGCATTTTCCTCCCTCTGACCATTTTCCCATTAGAATTATTAGTTACTTATTGAAAATAGAGGAAAATAGAGTCCTCATTCTGAATACTTACAAACCAAAAAATCTTTGAAGTTCCTATTATTCAGCCTTAGTTCCCATAAGACATCCACTAGACACTCATGGCCATGATACTGATACTGTAAGAATAAATACAAATAGAAAAAATATCTTCCAGTTGGACATAAAGGAAAAGGACTCTCCCCCTCCCACCTTGACACTTTCCTCACTTTTGTTTTCTTAATTATCTTAGACATTTGCAAAGGTAAGGTTTTTCACTTTGTGAAATGTATGTAAATCTTTTTAAAAGCAAAATCAGCCTCTCAGTTTTAAGACCCAGAAATGCTTTCTGGAGGACCTGGGACCATCTCTTTGAAATCAAAGCAGGTAGCAACCCCATCTCCCACTTTCCATGGGAAGGTAGGTGCCTAACGTTAGTGGCACCTACAGTTGCCTCCAACTGTAAAACTATCTCTGTCATAAGGATAAGAGAAGCATATTCTTACTCTTATCTAACAGAGATTCACTCTTTTTTTCCCTGGTAGAGTGCAGATGCACTAGATGTGACCAATGGTGCTGTCAAATCAACTTACTTCAAGACTGGCTGTTATTTATATTGAGTACACGGCATATGTAAAGAGTTGTGTCTGCTGGGCTATATTAGGGTGTGATTTCTTTCAGTCTTTGAAATTTCTTAGTGGGTTGCTTGTGATCTACATCACATTATGGTTGAATACTTCTCCAACAACCAAACTGCTTTCTTTCTCTTCTAACTTGGCGGAGAGTCTTTCTGGGTTGGGAAAAGACTTTGTTTATAATTATATCTCCCCAATAGTTCTTAGATCAGAGATCCGGAGCCAGAGCTGAGACTGAAGAATGTCGTGGTGTTTGATTGGGACTGATAAAATGGGAGCTGATAGACATTCAAATAAAAAAAAAAATCATCATGTTGAGGAAAGGTATTGTAAAAATGTGAATTGAAAGGTGCAGATGCCAGGTTCAGGAAATGAGAAATGAATCAGAGACAGATGATGAATTCCAAACTGTGATTTGAAGATTGAACATGATTTTCCTAAGGTGCTGTAGAGGAGGACAATGACTTCAGCTATGAGGAAGAGTGTCAATATTGCTCAGAATGGGACCACCTGGGTGGCTCAGTCAGTTAAATGCCTGACTCTTGATTTCAGCTCAGGTCATAATTCCAGAGTCCTAAGATCTAGCCCCTCATCAGACTCCTGGGTCAGTGTGGAATCTGCTTCTCCCTATCTCTCTGCTCCTTCCCCTGCTTGTGAGTGCACACACTCTCTCAAATAAATAAAATTTAAAATAAAATATTGCTCAAAATGTGGGGAGGCTTTGCTGGGATCTTGTGCCAAATAACATTAAAAAAAAGTTCTTATTTATTTATTTATTTATTTCCAGGAATAAAGGTCTTTCTGCACACTCAATTTTCATACTATGCCAGGGAGAGAGAGAATTCATCACAATTCCAAGATAGAGTTCCACAGAACTCACGGCATACCCAACAGGTCATTAAATAAGCAAATATTTGAATCTATCATTTCATTTTATTTTTTCAAATAGAAAAAAATGTAAGAAGAAAAAAAAGAAAAAAGTAAGATAAATTCATTCAGTGAAAAGAGATCAAAAGTTTATAGTTTTCCTTCTCCAGACTTTATGCTAGTAAAGAGAAAGCAAGCAATTATGTGGACATTCTGAACATGTAATTAGTATTTTTCTTGCCATTTCTATTTTGCTGTAAAAGACTTAAGAATTAAGTCCCTTTAGTTAGTGAACTTAAAGGACTTCCACAAAATTAATGTATAAATAAGCACATATTTTTTTTTATTGTTGGGGGGAATTATTACCAGTTTTTATGTCAAAACAGACTTGTATTCCAGGTTTATACAGATGGTATTATAAATTCTAAAGGAATATGTTCAAACCATAATACCTCAATTGGCTGTCTATCCTTATTGGCAAGAGAACTCCAGAATCTAGCCAAAGTCTGGACAGATCAACAAAAACAGAGTGAACAAGCGGGTTAAAAAAATAAATAGGATTTGTTGTCTAACAGCAGGGAGAGTTTGTGCTGCACTCTGGCTGATGTTCCCAGATGTATGAGCAGACACAAATTCCCAGGTGCGTGCTTGTGTGTGTGTGTGTGTGTTTCTTTTTTCTACCAAAAGAAGTTAAGCTATAGTTGTCCCTATTCATAATAGTTCTGTGGGACTGGGATTCCTTGAGTTTTGCAATTAAAAATGTGACAGGAGATATAATTTGAAGAAAAAGTAAATGTTATTTTTGTGTATGTACATATGTATGTAGTAGTTATTTTCTTATAAGTCAAATAATTCAAAGTTGCATTTAATCCAAGCTCATTGTAACTATTTATATATCTGCCTTGCATGCTAAAGAAACCATTTAAATTTCCATTCTTATTTCTAACACCTCATGAAATAAAAAAAAATAATTCAGATTGCGCTAAATGACTTTGGACTTTCTCATAATGTGAATATCTTGTATGTATGTTCAATTACCTTATTTTGCATAAATATGACATAATTAAACTTTATTGCTTGTAATTTACACCATGGTTAATCATAGCTGAAAGGCCAAGCTTGCCTTCCACACAGTGCTTTAAAATAAAATGCCTTGCCAAATGAACAAATGTTCAGTATTAATAATTGCTCTTGGAAGTGCTTTTATCCAAAACTACTTGTATGATTATTCTAGAAATAGTCAATGTCAGTAAGTGGCATTTTAACAGATAAATTACTTTCTATAATAGCAAACCATTTACTTAGTAGAATATAAAAGATTTGGGAAAGTAACTCCCTATCAATAAATGCAGCTGTTGCATGTAAATTTGTGTATTACTGAAAAAAAAACTTGCTATGTTTTTTCTTTTTAAATATTTGACCCCTTTGTTTTTATATATCAACATTTTTAAAACATGAAAATATTAGCCAGCAGCTGCACATCTGAAGCACTTAAAATAAGTAAATAATGTATATGACGATCACATTTTATTGAAGTATAAATTTTCATTTGGCAATTTATCTATCCATCATGGAAAAGATATGGTAATGAAGAAGACAATGGTTATTTATGAAACACATTTTTTTAATTTTTCTGGAATATGTTAAAAAGCTGTTTTTAAAGGCATCACGATACTCATTAAAACACAAACTTATTTTCTTTATCCAAGTGGTCAAGCAGTCCTGAGGTAGGAAGGGCAAAGCTTGGGTAGATGGCCAGGCCCTTTCTGCCACCACTTCCCTGCACCCCTCCTGTGCGTAGAAAGCAGGACAACAGGTAATAGCAGCACTGCCCCACTCTCCCTACTCTCCCATCATAAGTGAAGGAGGGTAGAGTCAGAAAAAAAAAAAAACCCACACTGATTATCAAGAAAAGATAACTTAATATTGATAATTCGTTAAAGTTAGCAGAGAACTGAAAGGAAAAAGCCACCGAAGTAGCTTCAGGTAACCCTGGGGCTGTAGGAAACCAGGATCTGCCTGGATAGATCTAAAACTGGGACAGAAGGGCCCTTGGACCATATGATTGAGACCCAGTCCTCTGATGGGAGGATGCTGGTGGGTGCTGCTACCTTTGAAGGAATGTGATGAGGATAGACCTGGCAGAGCACCAAGACACTGAGCCTGGAACCAGAGGCCACTTTCAAGGTAAAAGATTATTGCTGTGGCAAAACTGACAAAGACCCAAAGCAGAAAGGAGGGGGGCCTCCCTGGTGTCCTCTTCCTCTCTTCTAGTTACCATCTATTGCTCCTACTTCAACCCCCCCCGACAAAGAGCCACCAGGCACAAGAGAAATCAGTCTCTGGGTCCCAGCCTAGTATGAGAGGGGAACATTTAAAAAGGTGGGTTTAAAGGAAAGAAAAATCAGTTATCTGTATTTGTATCTTGAATGAGAAAGATCACTAGAGGGAGTTCCATGCTATTATCTCAGTGACACACATACACACACATACACACACACACACATTTTTGGAAGTGGGAAAGATTTTAAATTGGGCTCCGAATCCTACTCACCACCTTGGCTGTGGCAAATCATTTGGCTAAATTGGCATATCCAGATCCAGTTAAATGAGCAGTTGTGTGCCAACCAAAGCAACCCTAAAGCAGGGAATGGATTTATCATGACAGTATGACAGTGTTAGCACTACTAGAAGCAAAAGTCAGATAAGAACTGACATCCAGGAAAAAAAAAAAAAAGCATGGGGTGGAGGAAACTAAATCTGAATTAGCTGGGCAGTGAATTCATCCCTAAACCCCACAAAAAAGAAACTGTAGCCATCTTGACACCTTAATTTCAGTCTTGTAAGAGAAAGGGCAGAGGAAGTGGGTGCACTGCTTTGTGCCCCGACTTCTGACACAAAATTGTGAGATGCTGAATGAATGTTGTTCTAAGCCACTAATAGTGTCATTTGGTAGGGCAGCAACTAAAAGCTGAATTGCCAGCCCCACTCTGTCTCTCAGGGGGCATTCTCCTACCCAGTAGGGAATCCACTGTAGTAAAATGAAGATTACAGATAAAACCTATTTCCCTGTTACCTTGAATTGGAGTGTTGACTACATTCTTCAACTTATGTACACCAGGAACAAATAAACCAGGGTTACGCATTTGCCAGACGATTCTAGGTGGGCCTACTCATAAAGGAAACTCAGATTCTATTATTCTTGTAGTACCTTGATAAACAAATCTCCCTGTGAACATTATGAAAAGGCATTACTTTTGTCCCAGTGATGCTGGCTACAATTATTTTGCAGATCCTGGATTTTTTTTTATTGGATTGTGATTGATGGTCATTTAATAAATACTATATTTTATATGAACATTTGATATTTGATATGAACACTGGGTATATAAGCTCAGTGCAAGCACACAAACCTGCTGGTTGGACACCTTCCAGGAACTCCTGCCGACAGGTTTCATAACTATATTTGTAGTGTGTTGCCAGGTACCCACTATACTTAAAAAAGCTTGTCAAAATTAAATAGTTGAAATAAGAGAAGAGAATGTACTTAGTCTCTCACTAAAGATTTAATAAAGGGAGCTGTCTTGTGTGAAACTATTTCATTCAAGTGGACATCACTGATGCTTGGATCTCTGTGGCATATCAAAGAGGAAACCATGAAATCTCCACTGCCGCCCAGGCAAGGGCTGATGTCATAACTGTGACTGAACAGACTGCTGCCATTATGGTCCCTGGTATGAAGCCTTGGACTTTGCCAGCCCTTTTCTGTGTGTGCATTCTTCCAAAAAAAGATCAGGATCAATTGGCTTCCTCGTAGCCAGGTCTGCAGCATATCTGTACACTCCCTTCACAAAGCTTTGTGGGTTATTCTGCACTATTTCACAGTGGGTCAGGCATGTTTTAACACAATATGAGCCACTGGTAGGTGTTGAAATCTTCCTTGGCATTGAAGATAATTGCAATGGTGACTCCCACTGAGGAAATTGTTCACACTTGAACTTCAGTGAATAAAAATGGTCAGGCCTTGAATGAAGAGGAAATTCAGAGCTCTGATGTCCCAATGTCCTCTACTCTGAAGTGGAATTGGCACATCCTACTGGAGGCCAACCCAGATTCCTAAGGCCTGGGTCAATTTCAAGAAGAATTAGGGACATACTCATGAGTCACAGAACCAGTGCCGCTTACTGCATCACCTATACTATTGGTACAAAAGGACCTTGCCTAGGAAACTTGTCATCTATCTAAGGTAATGCTACGCCAATTTACCATAACAGTAATACATATCTTATTGTACATAACACTGGATACTCTTCATGATGGGTGAAAATTTAGATACATCTCTTGGATGTGAAACATGCCATCTAAAGACTTATAGAAATACATATTGAGACAGACGTGTGGATCATACAGTAATAGATTTAACTCTCTGATGAGACCTTTGGGACACCAAAATAGTGATGACTTAATACATAGTGATATAATCCACATATGACTGAGACTGTCTCTCACACACACTCTCATTCTCATTCCATCTCTTTATCTATGTATCTACCTATGTATCTATTATCCATCTATCCATGTATCTATCTATCCATCTATCTATCTATAATTTTTCTATCTCTCTGTCAACTTACATAATAGTTAACCAACTGATTTGAAACTCTCACACAGAGAGCAACCTCATTTAAGGGAAAGTGTCTGGAGTGAACCAGCATATGTACTCAGCATTTCTACTATAGGTTGGTGAATTAGTGCTCAAAATCATTTTATTAGGGGTGCCTGTGTGGCTCAGTCGGTTAAACATCTGCCTTCGGCTCAGGTCATGATCCCAGGGTCCTGGGATCAAGCCCCGCATTGTGCTCCTGGCTCAGTGGGCTCAGTGGGCTCTGGGGAGCCTGCTTCTCCCTCTCCCTCTGCCTGCCACTCCACTTGCTTGTTCTCTTTCTCTTTCTCTCTCTCTCTCTCTCTCTCTCTCTCTCTCTCTCTCAATAAATGCTTTTAAAAAAATCATTACAGTGCTGGAATGATCACAAAGTACTATAAAGTTTGTCCTATTTGTTACCTATGCCAGCATCCTTGAAGATAAATTCTATAGGAACTGTTTTCAGCTATTTGTAAGTTACATGTAATTATTCCCACTCTGACTTGTCTGAGTTCCCAGGTGTCAGGGGTGTGGCATTAGAAGGTATTTAGTCTATGTCGAAGTGAGCACATTAGCAGGTATTTAGAAGAAACAATGAACCTTCTCTTTTATTCCATTTTCATGCCTAACTTTAATTCCTAATAGTCTAACTGTTATAACTTAGCTCCTGACAGAATCAGTACTTCTCCTAAGATCTGGGAATAAACCAGGACTTCTTCACAATGCCCTGGCGGCATTCTTCTCCATTAAAAACCTACCTGTTACATGCATACTTGACTATACTCTCAAATAGCACCCAACCTGTATGTCCATCAAAGGAATTATCAGCCCTAGATAGATATAGATGTTGTCTTGAGTTAAACTATGGGCAACTCTCTGTGCCCCCAGGACTTGTTTTCTTATATAGATGGTAGGCCCTTACCTACCTCTCCTTTGGATCTGAATGAGTTTATTCCTCTGGAAAAATCGTAAAATATTTAATACTGACCAGAAAACCAGGCAGTCAATAGTGAGATTTCCTTTTACTCTCTGTTGCTGGCACTGTGGCATTCCTGGAGCTGTCAGGCACACAGGCTTTTATAATGCAATTCCTCCCTTAGTAGTAGTTATAAAGTCCAGTGTGTGATCTGATATTCAAGGGACACTATATGGGAAGCTTGCTGATCAGACATCCTAGTTCTTTATTGCTAAATAGTCAAGCATTATTTTTTTTTCCAGATTGTATTAGCTCTGGACTCTTTATGACTCTCCAGGAAAGAGTATCTGAAGTGTCCAAATATTTATACTACTTTTGAGTCAATACCTTAGCCTAAATTGCGCTCTTGTTGCAATCTCTGGAGGAGCAGCTCAGATGACTCCAGATGACTCAAATAATTCCAATCTCAGTCTTAGGTGTGATAGATTTTATAATATGTTTGCGATCTATCAGATTCTGCATTATCTCCTTTGGCCTTGCCAGTGGATGTTGAAGCTCCTGTTAAAGCCCAGGTGACTGGTTCACATTTAAAGGAAAGTGCCAGAACGCCTGGGTGGCTCAGGGGTTGAGCATCTGCCTTTGGCTTAGGGGGTGATCCCGATCTAGGGATCGAGTCCCACATTGGGCTCCCTGTGAGGAGCCTATTTCTCTCTCTGTCTATGTCTCTGCCTCTCTCTCTCTGTGTCTCTCATGAATAAATAAGTAAAAAATTAAAAAAAAGTAAAGGAAAGTACCAGAACTGAATCAGCATACATACTCACGGTTAATTATCAGATTGCACTTAGCTTACTTTTAATATGAATTTAAGAGCAGGCCACATAGTGGAATATAAGAGAATGTCCTTGGGATGAATGGCTCTGAAAATTCCCCTTCCCATCCCACATGGGCTTGGCACAGAGCTGTTTACCTGTACTGAACTAGTTTTTAGATTAACAACCTGAATTCTGGCTGGTATCAGCAAGGTTGATATGAATCTCTTCTGCTGAGCTATTGATTTGTTTTCTAGGCCTGAGTTCACTTGTCAGATCTCTTAAAAAAAAAAAAAGATAAAAGTTTCCCTATTCTATTTTGGGATAGTCTGCACATAGCAAGATATGCCCAGGATATCCTGAACTAGAATGCTCTTTTCGATAAATCTGGTGGCCAAAGAACACCTCTCAGTGGAGTAAGTATGAAGCTCAAAGGACACTATGTGCTCTGCTTCAACTCTGCTTCTCCATTGTCATTGATAAGTCTTTTAACACTTTGCCATAATTTGGATCAACGTGAGAACAATTTTAAAAAATCCCCATGATTGTGAAGAAGGACATGGCAGTGTGTTCTCATTTTCCATTTAGATTATGAATACTTTGAATACTAAAATAGATTCTTATATTCCGTATAATCTAGAAATGTCCATGCATTAACTATTTGTAAGAGTTATTTCTGGATGAAATTCTGTTTATATGAGTCACTTACTTAAATTTTCAAAAAAATTAAATCTTGTCTTTCCAACTTGATTGTCGGTACTATTGAAACAGAGACATAACTTACATCTTAATAATTCCTTGAATCAGCTACCTTAGCTTTTAAAGATAGTAGACAATAAATATATGTTGGTTGACAAATTCACAGATTTACCTGTTTTGGGAACATTAAATACCTTAATAATAGAGTTTTATTATTCTGAATAACATATTTATTTGGGGATATATAATGTATATCCCTTATGTACATATATGCAATACATGCATATATTCTTTATACAAATGGAATATACATTGAGAATGCAGTAGAAAAGGTCTCTCGTAGCACTCACCAGAGTCCCTGTGTCTCTCCCTATTATCATGCTTCTCGCCTGTGTCCAGACTATTCCAGAATTAACTATATATTCTACTCATAAATATTATGTCACCCAAAGACTAGCATATAGGTCACATTTTCTGCATGTTTCCCCACTTATTACTGATATATAGCTTTCATTCTTTATTAGTAAACATACAGCTTAGAGTTGATTCACTCTACTTTTACTAGGTACATACTATCAATTTTGTGTTTCTTTTGAGTGTTTGTGTATATGTGGAAGTGAATTAATAGGCTAAATTTCTGCTACCACAAAGCTAGCAATATAGTCAGGAGAGACAGTCATCTAATAAATACATAATAACAAATATATGGTATATTTGATGGTAATAAGTGATACTCAGAAAAAAACAGAAAGATAAGAGAAGTGTTAAGACATGACGGGAAGGGATGTGGCAAGTCCAAAAACTGGAAGAGAGGGTGTTGGAAGAATCATTTTGAAATCAGAAAAACTTATGAAATTATTAATACAAAATTAACAATTTAGCTAATACAGGCCCATCTATAATTGTAGCTAAAAAATGCAATTGATATATATAGAGAAGACAACTATATATTGAATTATAAATGTAGTTAAGAGGCAAAAAAATACTATAGTTTTAAGAGTAATATTTTCTGAAATTAAAACTACAAAGATGGCTTACTTATTTTTCAATTTTTTCCCTTTCAAGATGTCATGTTCACATTTTGGCATTATGCAAGCACATACTTGTCATTTCTATCTGAAGAATAGCAGTTCCAATTTACTCATGATAATCCACCATGGTCTTACACTATCTGAGATTTTGTTTGTTTTTTGGTTTTTGGTTTTTGGTTTTTTTTTTTTTTTTAGTATCTGAGATTTTTTTAAAAAGTTATGAAAGACATTTCTTCATCTAAAGCCTTCTGTTTTTATTGATGTGCATCAACTAACATTATCCTATATTTCAGGATTACTACTCATCAAAGGGGTGTTTAATAATCTCCATAGTATTGTCATTACCCAAACTTTTGTACATCATTCATTTTACTCCTTTGATTATTCTTTTTGAAATATCCTGATTAATCTCCTCTGTAGTAATCACTTAATAACTTCCTTTTTGTACATGTGCATGCACACATGAGCATACACAGGAAAATTGTGCCCACCCACAGCACTCTTCTCCAGTTTTAACATGTCCTTCCTTTGTGATAAGGACCTAACTCTCTTCTATCAAATTATACTATACAGTTTCCTATTGGTGCTGTGACAAATTGACACATAGTTAGAGGCTTGAAACCACATATATTTATGACCTCCCAGTTCTATAACTCAGAAGTCCTGTTTGACTCATTAGTTCTGTTGGCTTCTCCCCCTTAAAGTTGTAAAAGATGAAAATGAAAACAAAGTGTCAATGTCTGCCCACTGGGCTCTAATTAGGAGACTGGAAAGAATCTGATTGCATTGACTCAGATTGTTGGCAAAATCCATTTCCTTGATGGAGTATTACCAAGATCTCCATTATCTTGCTATCTATCAGCAGAGGGCTACCCTCTGCTTCTGGATGCCTTTCTGGTCCTTGAATGTGATCCTCTACACTTGGAATTTTTTTTTGAATTCCCCTTTTACTGTATTTCTTCTGCCCCCAGCTGAAGAAAGTTCACAGGGTTTCTGACTATATTGGGCCCACTTGGATAACACAGAACACGCTCCCTATTTTTAGATTTATAACCTTAAACACCTTGACGAAGTCCTTTTTGAGATATAATGGAACCCATTCTCAGGTTCTAGGATTTAAGGTGTGAACATCTTTGGGGATCATGTCCTTCAGAACCACTTTCAGCTTTGTCTTTGGCATTTTATGTTTGATTAGCAACTTCTATACTCTTCACCAATGCCATTATGAAAGCCATTATTAATAGCTTGAATCTAAATAAACTTTGAAGCTCCAACCTTTATATATGTATTTTTTTCTTCCTTTCCAAGTCTTCATGCTATTAACCTCTTCCCTGTTTATTCCTACACTACTCTTCTTAATAATTTTCATTGGTCTTGGGAATTATGCCTTCTTATTAAACGTTTGCTCTTCAAAATTAAAAAAAAAAAATCCAGAATCCACATTTGCTTGTTACCTCCTTTACATGAAGGGCAGGACATTTAAATCTCTCTTCATTCAGTAATGAGAAATGCTGCACTTTAAATACTCCCTAGCCTCGCACACTATCATCATTTTAAGTCAATGATCCTATAGGCATTCTCTGTGCCAGACATTCTCAATAGTTCAGGTAACGTTGTCATCTATCATGCTTGTTCAATGCTAAACAAAGTACATTCACATTTCTTTAACTGCTTTCTGGAGTGTGATTTACAGAAAAGCTACAGAATGTGGCACCAGATATGTAGGACCCAGAGAAGGACTCTAGCTGCTGCTGCTCTGTGGGTGTGGAAAACATGGAGGTGAACAATGGGTCCCTCCGTACTATTAATAAGGCCTCCCACAGATGTCACGGTAAGGACTACATCAGAAATGCACAGCAAGAAAAATTTACAACCTAGAAATTACCATGGACATTTCTAATAGCTATATCATCTCTGTACTAAAAATCCTAAACTCAGATTCTATCCAGTTTATAGTTTCCAAAAGGAAATAGCTATTTTTTCAATTATAGATAACCCATACTTTAAAAACATATTTAGACAACAGAGACAAATAGCATGAATATGATATAGCCATCCTTAATATTTTGATGAATATATATGTATATAGATACATATGTTTAGGCACAGGTACATACATATGAGTATGCACACTCATGCATAAGCACTTATATATATTTATATTATATATATTTAAATATGCATATACAAATAACATGCATATTTTTATTGCTAAGCAGCTTGATATGTAATTTTTTAAATTAATACATATTGTGGCAATAATATCTATTTAGCAATACATCCTGAGATAAGTTGTTATATTTATTTGCTGAATCCTCATGCTTATCTGTAACTATTTTGTAGAAATGCATTTTGGGGGGCCAAGTACATTTTAAAGCTATAAATGAATTTCTAAAATCTTTTTGATGATCTTATTTTAGAAGTTGAAAAAAGAAGATACAGTGTTAGTTTGCTTATTAACTGTGAGACCTCCACGGGGGAAAGGGCAGCATTTCCAAAAAAGCCAGAGTGTCATGACCGCAAGAGTGTTGAAGTCTTTAGTGAGGTTAAATATTATCTCATCACACTCTTCAATAATAGTACACCCAGGGATGCCAGGGTGGCTCAGCGGTTGAGTGTTGCCTTTGGCTCAGGGCGTGATCCCGGAGTCCCAGGATGGAGTCCCACATCGGGCTTCCCGCATGGATCCTATTTCTCCCTCTGCCTATGTCTCTGCCATTCTCTCTCTCTCTCTCTGTGTCTCTCATAAATAAATAAATAAAATCTTAAAAAATAATAATACACCCTTAGTTATAATTAGATGTTCTTTTTCTTAAGGTTTTACTTTTATTCCAGTCATCATGCAGTACAATATTTGTTTCATTTGTATAACATAGTGACTCAACACTTCCATACAACACCTGGTGCTCAACACATAAGTGCACTCCTCAATCCCCACTGCCTAATTAATACCCCCCACCCACCTCCTCTCTGGTAACCAGCTATCTGTTCTCTATAGTTAAGAGTCTGTTCTACTGTTTACCTCCCTCTCTTTTTTATCTCTTTGTTTATTGGTATTGCTTCTTAAATTCCACATGTGAGTGAAAGCATCTGGTATTTGTATTTCTCTCAGTCGTTTATTTCACTTAGCATCATACTCTCTAGCTCCTTTTAGGTTTTTGCCAATGCCAAGACTTCATACTTTTTTATAGCTGAGTAGAATAGTAATACTATTCTACATAGTAACCTACCATGTGGTAGGTTGCCACATCTACCTTTTATTTTTTTCCCTTCACATCTAGGGTTAGTGTTAGGATTAAGGAAAGGGTTAAAGGAAAGTGTGAGAGTGATGATTAGGGCCAGTGTGAGGGAATGTGCCTCATATACTACAGTTCATAGACTTTCTCCATAGAGTTTTGGTTAGGGTTAAGAGTTAGGAGTAGTATTAGGGTTCAGGTTAGCATTATGGTATGAGCCCGGTATCCTGCAGTTCAGAGATCTCTCCAGAGAATAAAACTTCTGTTTGGGTATGATCAGGCATGGCATCCATCCACCAAGCTGAGTCAAGGAGCTGATTTAGAGTTCTAAACACCATTTATTTTTATTTTTTGTTTCAAGTTTTTATTGAAATTTGATCTCAAGAGTAGAATTTAGTGATTCATCACTTATCTATAATACCCAGTGCTCAACATGACAAGTGCCCTCCTAATCCCCATCACCCTTTTAGCCCCTCCACCCATCTCCCCTACAGCAACCCTCAGTTTGCTTTCTGTAGTTAAGAGTCTCTTATGTTTTAACTCTATCCCTCTCTTTTATTTCCCCTGAATAAAGAAAACAATAGAAGTAGTTCTCCATTTTAAAAAGAATTTATTCTTTTTGAAAAAAACTTCTCATGAAAGAAAATTTACTAATTCCCAAATGTGTCCAGAATGGTAGTGAAAGAATATTGGCAAGAATCCTCTTACTGCAAAATTATCACCACAACAATTTGGTGACTAATTTCATATTCTCTCTCTCCACTCTCTCTTTCCTAACAACTTAGCTTCTGTTGTCACATCTCCATTTCTTTCTGACTTTCCTGTTTCCCTTCTGTAAGGACCCTTAGGATACATTAGACCAACCCATGTAATTCAGAATTTTCCCATCTTAAGATCCTTAACTGAATTAATCACTGCTTCAATGTCCTTTTAGCCATGTAAGGTAAAATATTCAGAGTCTGGGGATTAGGATGTGGACATATTTAGAGGGCCATTATCCTATCTACCACAGGCTCTGCACAAGAACAATTTGTAAAAATAGTTGGTATTTTATGTCATAGTGAATAAAAATACAACCTGTAGACAGATATCTGGGTTCAAATCCTTGTGATACCATTTAGTAACTGTTTTGATTTTGGTTATACTTTAGCTAAATGAGCTTTAAGTTTTGCCCCGTTTTCATTTATACAATATATTAAAATAATTTCAAAAACATAGTATAGTGCCTTAATCATAACAAACTATTGTTATTTTTTAAGGGTTTATATATTTATTTTACAGAGGGAGGGAGAGAGAGTATGAGCAGGAGGAGCAGACAGAGAGAGAGAGAATCTCAAGCAGACTCCTTGCTGACCAGGAAGCTTGATGCAGGGCTCAATATCATGACCTGAGATCACAAACTGAACCAAAACCAGGAGTCCCACACTTAACCAACTCCACCACGCAGGTGCCCCAAACTATTATTATTATTAACCAGGAACTGAAATATTTCTATTTTAATAGCTTAGATTTAAGAATATTTAATTCATACCACCTTCATGGGTGTGTTTAAAAGGAAGAGGAAACTTTTCTTGCACTTTTCCCCCAGGTATCTGCCACTAATTATTTGGAGTTGATTTATTAAATGGAATATTTGTCATTGATGTACTAAAGAATCTTCACAGGATTCAGAGAAACTGAACAAAAGCAAGAACAATGTACCTTATGTTTTTTGTTGTTGTTGTTGCCAAATAATATATTACGTGTAGGTGAGATTGTATTTTCTTCTTTATTCCAGGCCAGGTTTTAGAATAAAAGTTTGAGGATTATTAAAATTATGCTAAGAATGGAAGTGAAAACCAAGATATTTTACCGCTTTAATTAAATAGAAATAAAAGAATACTAAATGATGCCATTCATCCCATCAGTATTTGATGTTCACTGCATATTCATTCATCTGCTGAAAGCGAAAAAAAAATTCAACTATGAGTTTCTCTTGCAATGGGTGGATATTTGAGCAATTTTATGTTTGCTATGATGTCTAATGTACAATGCAAACTTAATTGAAAAATCCTGTGCTTTCCACCACATTTGTTATCCAAGATATTTCCATGGAGTTCATGTCAGTTTTGATCTTGTGTGTCATTATGTTCAAACCCTGAAATTTATTTGTATTAAGAGAATTAAAAGTAGTGTCTCCATATCTCTATGATATGTATGAAATAGGACACAAAATTACTGATCTTGTCAAGAAATTGTAAAAGGCTGTGCATTGTGTTTGGTAATAATTGGTATATTTTGAATCTCAACGGTCATTTTTTATTCACATTATGCTAGCAGAATCAAAGATGCTAAAAATGTCTTAGGTATAGGATATAAAGGATATTTTTTCAGTGATTTTGTAGCATCTCTAATTTATGCACATGTGGACCTTGCATGACTTCGTATCAAGATATAGAAAATATCTTAGTCTAAACAAAGTACAAGTAGTTAACATGATGAAAATATACTTTTAACAATTTAAAGCACAAAGAAAATAGATGTTATTTATTGGGCCCTTCTAAAAGCCAACATTTATCAATTACTCTCTTCTCCAAATTTGTGTATATTGGATACAAATATAATGAAATTTGAGTGTATGTACAGAATACAGGTATTTTAGATTATAATTTAAAAATTATAACAGGAAAAAAGATAGCATTAATCTAAAGATTTTTTCCCTGAAAAAATATATAGGTGTTACATACTAGGATGGAGTTTTGAACAAGCATCACAAATTTTAAAAATATCATAGGGACTATTTTTATTTCTCTTTGAAACATAATTGTTCATGTATCTGACAGGTAGATTCCGAGCTTCCTAAGGGCCAGAGCTATGCTTTAAGGCTTTTGTGTCCAATAAATAAGCACAATGCTTAAATCAAAAAGGTTTATACATCATAGATAAATGAATGTTAGGTATCTACAATTATTCTGCCTAAGAAAACCTTAGGCTATGCTGTTTTGGG
This sequence comes from Vulpes vulpes, assembly GCF_048418805.1. Taxonomy (NCBI): domain Eukaryota; kingdom Metazoa; phylum Chordata; class Mammalia; order Carnivora; family Canidae; genus Vulpes; species Vulpes vulpes. The sequence goes on from NC_132785.1 coordinate 39,101,782, forward strand.
GAATAAGCGCTCCAGCAAAAACAGTTTTCTGAATTGAATCTAAATGTTCTCTTGGAAAGATGTGAGAATGTAATCTGCTTAGGTGTTGAGATTCAAATCCACATTTGATAAGGCATTTTGAAAATTTACATATAAAATCCTCAAATAAATCTGCCATTACATTATCATTCCCAATATAGAAGTCATTTGAAGAAACACATTTATTTCCATGATTTCTCCTATAAATCCAAAGATTGCAGTTATACATCAAGATTTTTATCCTTTGAGAACACAATCTAGGAGGCAAATGTCTTTTTATTAAACAGCAAATCAATAAAATAGTTAAAGATTAGATGACATTTAATTAGCATTAGATACAATTTATAGATGCTGTATAATAAATATTACAGACACCTATTTTTTAAAAACCTTAATTCTATTTTTAAGAGATGCTACTAAATAATTTATCATTCTCCTTCATCACTTCCCCCTTTGCTTTAATATGTCTAACAATCTTCCCAATGTAAACATTGGAGAAACACTTGTAATTTTTTTCTTGTATAAGTTTTTTGTTATCTGTTATCTGCCCTGACTGGCATCTCTTTCTCTTACACCAATATGCCAGTTATGGTTGGCTATAACTCCAAACATATCCAGATACTGCCAGTTCTCATTACTCTCATTGCTAGTACCATGGTTCAAGCCAACAATATCCCTGGTCTACACTACTTCCAAAGCCTTCTCACTCATCTTCCTCCTTTTGCTCTTCTCTCTATGCCCACCTCTTCCACAAAGCAGCCAGGGTAACTGTTTTAAAACATCGCTTGGTAATATATATGCATCTGCCAAAACCATGCACTGGCTACTTATCTCACTTAAAGTAGAACCAGAAGTTTTGCCATGATCCCAGATTCATTACCTTAGTTTTTGGAATGCTCACTAACCGAGGTTTATGACAACTCATCTGCTCTCTACACCTCTTGGCAGCAGTACTGGTTTCTGATCTCCAAAGGTCCAGCCCATAAAGGTCTGTATACACATGAGAATGTCACATTCTTCATAAAGTGGAAGAGGTGTTGTTGGGTTACAAAATTTTCTCCACTGTCTCTTCTTTTGTGCGGTGGATGTGACCACATGACCTCCACTGAAATGTGTCTTAGCTCCTGGCAGAGTCCCTAAAAGTGTCTAGAAACACTCCACCAACCTCTTTCCTTTTCTTTTGGCTGGAATCGAAGAACAACAAGGAGCAATGATCTCACATTAAGAAATATGATGTGGGGATCCCTGGGTGGCGCAGCGGTTTGGCGCCTGCCTTTGGCCCAGGGCGCGATCCTGGAGATCCGGGATCGAATCCCACATCGGGCTCCCGGTGCATGGAGCCTGCTTCTCCCTCTCCCTGTGTCTCTGTCTCTCTCTCTCTCTCTCTGTGTGACTATCATTAAAAAAAAAAAAAAAAGAAATATGATGTATGAGATGATCTTCTACTATTTGGGGATAAATTTTTCTACAACTTTGCCTATCCTTTTGTTTTCCTTCACCTGCTATGTATTTGTCATTTCTATTTTCCGCCTTAACTTGTTAATTTGGTTAAATTTTCTTATCAATGGCATAATAATAGTCTTTTTAATGTAGTATGAGAGTAACTTTTAGAGGGTGATCTTGTTTACTTCAAGTTTTCGTAAGAATTGTTACACTTAAGAATTTAAACTTATTTACCATTTGATGTACCCTGTGTTTGCTATGTATTCTCCTTATTTACCTTTGCATTTATTTTTGGTTTCTTCAATTTCTTTTTTTTTTTTCTTTTTCAAAGATTTATTTATTTGTTTATTTATTTATTTATTTATTTATTTATTTATTTATTTATTTATTTATTCAGAGAGAGCGAGAGAGAGGCAGAGACACAGGCAGAGGGAGAAGGAGACTCCATGCAGGAAGCCCGATGTGGGACTCGATCCCAGGACTCCAGGATCACACCCCGGGCTTCAGGCGGCGCTAAACCGTTGCGCCACCGGGCTGTCCTGGTTTCTTCAATTTCTTATTCATTAGGGGTTTTTAAAATATGTAATGTCTACCTATTTTCCATAGCTCTATTGTTATCTTTCTCTATATTGAAGGGTAACAGAATGTCCCAACACAAAATACAACTATAGGCATTCAGAACATGCCACCCCAAAATATGTCACATTGATGTATTGATTATTTTGAGCTGTATGCACTTGAAAAACAGAAAATTCAATGGGAGCCTTTCTCTGAATTCCCCTTATCTGACTGAAGACAGAACCCACAAAGGAAATTCAATTCTCATAAATACCCTCCCTAGGAGTTTCATCAACCAGAGAAGATTGACTCCTCACAGGAAAACAAGGTAGAAGTTTATACCATAGCCAGACAATCGTTGCCACAAACTATCATGTCTTCTTCCTATTCTACTAAAAGCCCATCTATTTTTCCTAAAAATTACTTACTCTCCCCCAAAAGGTCTACCTCTCCTCTCCCTTTTTCCTCTTAAAATGGTATTTAAGCCTGAATTCTAAGGTATCTCAGGGAGTTACTCATTTTCCCCTGTGTATCTCCCAGGTATACACATGGAATACATCTTAACTATCTTGAATGTTTTTCTCTTGTTAATTTGTTCTTTATTACAGAGGGTCTCAGCCAAGACTCACAAGGGTAGAAGGAAAATAATTTTACCTCCTTCCAGTATCAACACATAATTTTCTACTATTATCTGAAAACAAAATACTATTACTCTAAAGATGCACCATTTCCTCATCTGCACTGTTCTTTTTTTTCTTTTTAAAGATTTTATTTATTTGTGTGTGTGAGAGAGAGAGAGAGAGAGAGAGGCAGAGACCCAGGCAGAGGGCTCTGCACTGTTCTTTATCTTCTTTGGAATGAGGTCCATTTAAAATGTGGCCTTTGTATTTGGGATACTTGTTTTTCTCTCCTTCCCCTTTCCATCCATGAAACATTGAAAGGACTTTACATACCATCCTCTTCCTCAAAACTTTAGGTTTTGCTGAGAAGATTTATTATTTTTAGGTCTAGACCGTACTTTGCATTTTATTTTCCTGTGAAGGGCAAATATAAAGTATTTCTGGTTCGGGGGAGCATACTGTTCCTGTCAGCACTCTGCACATCAGGTGTGAAAGCAGCCATAGATATTACATGAATAAAGGGACGTGGCTTCGTTTCAATAAAGGTTACTTATAAAAACAGACAGTGGGGACGCCTGGGTGGCTCAGCAGTTAAAGTGCCTGCCTTCAGCCCAGGGGGTGACCCTGGAGACCCAGGATCGAGTCCCATGTCGGGCTCCCTGCATGGAGCCTGCTTCTCCCTCTGCCTGTGTCTCTGCCTCTCTCTCTCTGCTCTCTCATGAATAAATAAATAAAATCTTAAAAAAAAAAAAAAAACAGGCAGTGCACAGGATTAGTTTGCTGATTCCTGGTCCAGATTAGTAACGGGATTTTTCATATACTATAGCTCTTCCTTCTCCAGGCTACTTATTTAGAATTTAAATTGCACATTTCCCGTCTTGCATCTTCCATTCAGATTTATCATGAGGTTCTTTTACAGTCACCGTTTGTATATCTCCTACTTAAGTTTCCATCCTGGAATGTTTACATGGTTTCAAGCATAACTCAAAGACTTTCCTCAGGTAAGGTAGGGTCAAATGTCACTGGATTTTTTTGGAGTATGAAAATACCTCCTCATTTTTCTTGTCAATTGAATTATGGGTAGCTATAAAATGACTGATTTTTTTATTCTTTTCTCTCCAGATTCCCTCTCTCTGACTTTCACTTTCTGGCATGCCACTGACAAGCCCAATGCCAGTCTGTTTTTTTCCCCTTTGCAGGTAACGTTTTCCTTTATCGTGGTTTGTAAGATTTTCTCTTAAACCTTAGAATTCAAGCTTTCATCAGTATATATCTTTTCTGATCAATATTGCATGAAACTAAATAATTTTTTCAGTAGAGATCAGGTTTTCATCGTGGAAGATTATTTTTTGTTACTTATGATGTCATTACCTCTTCATTGTATTTCTTTTTTCCCCTTTAGGAGTATCACTCACAGTAGGGGTCTACAGGGTTTATCCACTAATTCTCTTATCTTTTCATCATGATCTTCAACTCAATAATTTTACACTGTGCTTCAAAATACATTTCTCATTTGATCTTTATAGTCATCAGAAAGCCTCAATTTATGTCCTAATTAGCACAATTATTATTTTTAATTTATTATTTCTAAAAGGTTTTTGTAATTCACTTGGATCTTCTTATATATTTTATTATTATCACTCATTTATTATTTCTTGTTCACAATGTCATCAGTGTCTTATATATGTTCTAATTGAAAGCCAGCTGTTTCCTGACTCCTTCTTGTCTTTCCATTCTCTTTCCCTGAATATTATGCATGTTAAGAAAGCAAATTCCTCAGGCCTTTGAAGTCTACCTGTCAAGGTGAATGGGTTTCAAAAATGTACCTACTTTTTAAAAGCTTGGAAGAGTTCTCTCATATATAAATATACTTTTGGGGGATGCAAGTTTTCATTATCTTGATGATAGTAATGGTTGCGTGGTGTATACCTATGTCAAAACATTAAATTGTGCTCTTCAGATACGTTTCATTTGTATTATACATGAAGTTGATTTTTCAAAAATTATAATTACATGGTCTTTTATGCAAATAGTAATTGGTGGAGGTGTCAGTATTGACCAGGAGACCTGTCTCGGTACTGAGGTATGATTTACATACAGCAAGAAGCGCTGCTCAGCAACAGTGAAGTCAGTACTCAACTGTATACTGGCCACTGATATTCAGAATATCACAGACATCTAATTTTTTTAGCAGACAACAAGGTGACAGATGTATGAAATGAAATGTGGCCCAGAAGTGTGTGTGTGTGTGTGTGTGTGTGTCTGTGTGTGAGAGAGAGAGAGAGAGAGTTAGTATCTAGCCCAGCTTTTGTGAAAGTACCTGAAACATTTGAAAATACCTTGTTGATCTCATCTTTATGAAGGAGTTTTTGACTCAGATCATTTACCTTTTTATCACCATGACCATGAATCTCTAGTCTCAATTGAAGCACAGCCATACCCTTGCCTCCTTAACCTCCCTAATACTTCTCTCTACCTCCCATTATACTGGTCAAGGTCTTATAGAGAGGATTTTCTGGTTAACATTTTGATTACTTAAATTTAATTTCTGTCTCTTCCTTAAGGTTGCATGAATATTAATTAGCTGAATTTTGTTTTTAACCCCTATAGTACAATGCTTTGCATATATGAGTAGATAAGCACTTCCATCTTTAAAATAGGAATAGTAGGGGATCCCTGGGTGGCCCAGCGGTTTAGTGCCTGCCTTTGGCCCAGGGTGTGATCCTGGAGTCCCGGGATCGAGTCCCACATCAGGCTCTCTGCATGGAGCCTGCTTCTCCCTCTGCCTGTGTCTCTGCCTCTCTCTCTCTCTCTCTCTGTCCCTGATGAATACATAAATTAATAAAAAAATCTAAAAAATAAATAAAATAAAATAAAATAAAATAATAAAATAAAATAAAATAGGAATATTAATGCCTGCCTTATCAGTTCCCAAAAATTGTTACATAAAACAAAGATGTACAAAAAAATGTGATTTTAAAACTGTAAAAATTGAAAGCAGGAATTTATACATAGATGTTGCAAATCATTAATGTAATAGGCAATATGAGACTAGATTACAAACACAAGACTACTATTTGCATATTATCTGTACTAATTTATTGGAATAGGATATGCTTTTTCAGAAGAAATTATACTTCTAAATAGAATCTCTTGAATAACTGAAGATATTAAAGATATTAAGTGAATGCCATAGGACATTATAAAAACTTATTTTAAAAGATATTTCAAGAAGTGGACAATAGAAATAACTTTTGGAAGGTCAGAAATACTTTTTAAAATCTTGCTAATGCGTTTTTAATCTTTTCAAGTCAGGAGAACAGCACATGCAGTTTTAAATTACATTCATTTTCCGAAACAGGTATTACCTATCATCTTAACTCTCTCTTGCCTGTCAAGACATGTCACATTGCTTTTTAACAGAAAGCAAAGAGATCTGTCCATAGCTATCAATTTTTATCCGGTAAGTATTCACAAAGAAAAATAAATTTTTCTAAGAGCTCAAAGATTAATCCTGAATCGAATTGTCATTTCCTACAAACCCTATGAAATTTTATGGTTTTAAAAAATGAAACAATTTAAGCCACTAGGAAGAAAATCATGTATCTATCTGAATCTTCTAAGGTGAAAATACATCATCTCTATAGAGATTTTGTTATCCTTTTCACAGAAAAAGGAACTTTTCATGTTAAGATGATGATGAAAAGATAGTACTGGTTACTGGTATATCTGCAAGAGATCAGAGATGAAAAATACTTTTATTTTTATTTCTATGTTCTGACATAAAGAATATGGTTACAATTTGGTGGGTTTTTTTTGACATATTAGAGGCAATCATGTTACTGTCTTCATTCCTTTTTATTATCCCCAAAATGTGTAAATGAGCCAAAATGTTAGCCAGATTATAAAAAATAAAATGTACTTTCAGTTACCTAAAAGGGAGAACATTGATATGAAACAGAACATTATGATTCCAGATGGAAACTCTCTTTAAATTTCTGCTGTGTAGACACACCTATTGCCTTCTATCTAACATGGTTCCATTGAACCATGAATTTTATAGAAAATGTATCTATATTATTATCTATATTATTTGTATCTAACCTATGTCTGTCTGCCTATCTAAATCACACTTCAATTATTTTCATTATTTTTAATAACCTTTTTGTACAGACTCTCATTTCAGAAAGAAAATTGTGATACCTATATGATGTCCTTTTGGAAACATCACTCTATTTGTAATACTTAAAAACTTTTAAATTGTCTTCTAGTATTTTTATTTCTCTGAAACCAGATTATCGGTGTCCTTCAGAGTTTTTCCTCTAATTTTTTCAAGTGTTTGGGGGAATTTAGACTATAAATCCTCAAGAATGGAACAGTCTGAAAGAAGTTATTTCATAAGCTAATAAAAGAGTCTCCAGGAGATACTTAGGGATGGAATTAATGTGAACTGTATATAAACTGCTGTCACCAATGAACTTGCCTCCTGGCTGTGGATTTTCATATATATCATTTTCTTTTCAAACTTTTGAGTAGTCACTCAACTGAATAAACAAGTATATGTATATATGTGTGTGTATATGTGTGTGAACACATCATGCCTATGTGGATGTACACATGCATATCCATAATGTCAATAAAAGAAGGTTTGTTTATATTTAAAGATTTTGAATAAAGCATTTTTAAACATTTAATTTTGAATGTCTTGGAGCATGTCAAAGGTAATAATGAGATTACTGCAGAAGAGCCTCAAGAAAATGATATATTTGGATGGGAATCTCTACTAAATATATCCTAACAGTATTTTAGTATATGCAATAAAAATTGTCTATCTTTACTGTGAAGACTTGTTACCGCCCCTTCAAAATTATCTATATGTCGTCCCTCTCAAAAGTTTCAACATTTTCATATTAACAAGGTACAGACAAAGGGGAGCTGAAGAATCACTTTGGTTGTACCACAATTTTGTGAAGCTGCTTCAGGGTGCTTAAAATTTCCACAGGCAAGAGTTTGGTGAAGCAATGCAAATGTCTTATACAGAAGTTTCTACCTATACCAAAACAAAAGCTAAAAATAAAATTGCCTGTGAACCCAATTTTAAGTACCTTATATGGTTATATTTTTTATATTAAAGAGGAACATAAATAGGGCACCTCCGTTGCTTAGTCAGTTAAGGGTCAGCTTTGGGCTCAGATCAGGATCCCAGGGTCCTGGGACGGAGTCCCTGATTGGGCTTCCTGCTCAGCAAGGAGTCTGTTTCTCCCTCTCCCTCTGCTGTTCTTCCTGCTTGTGCTCTCTCTCTCTGTCAAATAAATAAATAAAATCTTACAAAAAATAAAGAGGCAAAAATAAATTTTACACTAGATTAAATCTCATCTTAACAAGTGCCTGGAATCTTCTTTAGTTCCAGGGCCATGGAATAAACTTGGTGTGCCCCAATTACAGGGGAGACTACTTTGTCTTTTTCTCCAATATGGTGCTCGTAATAAAATGTATCTCATGAAGACCCTTTAAATAAAAACTTTCATTTCTTGTTCATATGTTCCCTAGCTTGAGAGTCATTAAATTTCCATTTAACAAACAAAAATATAGTCATTGGCAGCATTAAAACATAGTATAGTGTAGCTTGGAACTTGGTGCACTGGACCATCTGCCTTTTATTTTTACCATCTTCCCTGGCATCCTGAGTTTTTTGTTTTGTTTAATTCCGTTTTCATTTTTCTACTGGTGTTCTTTATACTTAATATTAGGGGAGTTGTACATTGCCTCTCACCGGTTTCTTTTCTCCCTTATTGAATAGGAACTATCTGCATTTGCCACACATACTTACAACTAATGCTGTAATTAGCATATTTGTAATTTTTTTTAAATTTTTATTTATTTATGATAGTCACACACACACACACAGAGAGAGAGAGAGAGAGAGAGAGAGAGAGAGAGGCAGAGTCATAGACAAAGGGAGAAGCAGGCTCCATGCACCGGGAGCCCGACGTGGGATTCGATCCCGGGTCTCCAGAATCGCGCCCTAGGCCAAAGGCAGGCACTAAACCGCTGCGCCACCCAGGGATCCCTGTTTTTTTCTTTTGTTTTGTTTTGTTTTTTTATTTTGTTTTGTTTTGTTTTGTTTTTTGGTTACAAATAAATACTATCTAAACACCTTTGATTATAATTAACATTAATTCGTTAGATATGTATTTTATTTATTTATTATTATTATTTTTTTCTGTAAGGTGGTTGACATCTTCATTGCTTTAAGGTGGGGGGGCGTCTGGTGCGCAGGTACCCTTGGCGGGGCGGCCTGCCTCCTCTTCGCCATCTCAGGCTTCTGCGGGTGCAGGCTGGCGCTGGATCAGGGCTTGTTCACCTGGCTCACGGGCCGATGCTGCAGAGGGTGGCCGGGCCCTCCCGTGGATGGTGGTGCTCCTGTAGGAACTGGCGGGTTTTCGCCGTGGGATCTCTGCTCCCTGAGCACAGCGGCAGCTTCCCGTGGGATGTCCAGTCGGCGCCCACAGCCCGGTGGGGAATCAGCCCACTGCAGGGGAAGGGGTTGCGAGCCTCCCGGTTATTAGGCTTGGTGCAAGCGGGAGCGGCTCTGCACGGCCGTCGTTGCTGGTGGGCAGGAGGCAGGAAGACCATGTCTGTTAGGTTTTTTTGTTTTGTTTTGTTTTGTTTTGTTTTGTTTTGTTTTGTTTTGTTTTAAAAAGAGGCAAACTAGAACTTGGAAGTAATCTTTGAAATCATCTAATCTGCTATTTCCATACTCTATTTCAGGCTGCCCTAAAGCATGGGTGTTTTATTTTATTTTAAAGATTTTATTTATTTATTCATGAGAGACAGAGAGGCAGAGACCATAGACAGGGGAGAAGCAGGCTCCCTGCCAACAGCCTGATGCGGGACTCGATCCTCGGACCTGGAGATCACAACCTAAGCCAAGGCAGAGGCTCAGCCACTGAGCCACCCAGGTGCCCCAGCTGGGGTAGTTTAGATGTCAGAGTTCCAATAAAGGTAGCCCTTGAGGAAAGGATTTTTGTGTGTCTTTAGCTTAAAAGCATTTGCCGTCTTCTATTTTTCTTATTTTACCATGGAGAAACTTGAAGACTCCAGAGCTTCATAAATCATTGGTAGCTGTCTCACATACAGCCACTTAATAACAGAATTTTTTTTGTCACAAAAATAATTAAAAACAATTATTAATATTCTTGTGTATATTGAATATTGACATATTGTTTAGTTCCTGGCAAGCAGATATATTTAATTTTTTGAAGAAATTATCATTTTATTTCAATTATGCTTTTATGCATTTATAACCAAAGCATTTATGTGCATAATTATTGCCAATAGACAAAATATATATTAATCGAAGCAAACACATTTTTCACTTTTTCTGTTTGGAATCAAATTAAAATTTCTTGGTGTATCATTAAAATACACCTTATATGCAGGCCAAAATTCAGGAAATAGGCAATAGCAATCAAGAGGTGGTCTTTTATGTGTACAATGTAAAATGTCCATTTGCACCAAAATAATGGTAATCTTGTAAATAAAGGATAATGTTAACACCTGCATCAGTAGCAAGAATTAGAAAGATTTGTGTAAATATAATTGTGATTTCTTGCTATCTACATTTCCAATTTTTGTCAAACACATACTCTATTGGCTGTGGACATCCATTTATCCACATCTTACTTAAAAATTTTTTTTGATTCATTATGTATGTAGTACATATATGTGAGTTTGTGTGCGTGCCATAATTGCTACAAAAGAAACTACCAAGCATATTTAAAAGATTTCATATGAAGCACTTTTAAGCATAGTTCAAAAAATATTTGGCTGTCATGACTGGTTATTACAACACAAATCATGTGTTGGCCTATAGCTGTTGAAATCCCTAGCTGCTGAATGTCCTAGAAATTAAATTATATTTTTCTTTTTCTGCACTCTACAGAATTTGAGTCTGATCTCTAAGGTTAAATCACTTTTTTGACCTCAAAGATCTTTCAAGAAGTATTCATAAGAAGCTGTCTCTGGAGCCTTTCACTTTAAGGTAACAAATGATCTGAACGCTGTAGCTAGTAGGGGGGAAAAAAAGCAAGAAAAGGTTTAGCTAATAGATTTTAAGCTCACATGAATTAGATTCTTTTTACCAAATGTTTGTCCTCTATTCCTTTTCTTATTTATACCAATTTCATAATTTCTGACCAAAATAAAATAATAATAACAATAATTCATAGCACCTTAATACCTTGGAAAGAAATATGATTACACTAGAAGTGGTAAGCATAGCTGTAGAGGAAATATCTCTTTCGTACTTTCACAAAAAGAGGTTCATGTTAAGCACCCACATGTCTGAGCTCCAACATTCCCTCTTCCAGACAGAAATGATCTGAGTTCTCTGGTAAGTGTACAACAGTATTTACATGTCTTAATTAGTTAGGACTAGTTTACCACTAGTTCTACATGGAGGGTGTATTTGGACTTTTTATCTCTCTCTCTTTTTTTTTTCTAGATATATGTGGGAAGTGATAATGTTGGTAAAAAGATCTGTTCCACAAATTTAATTTTCCCTCTAATTTTCCATATATTTAGGCTAGAAGTGTTGTGATTATATTTTTTTTTCTTTCACACTAGATAATTTTAAACTTAAGTTTAATCAGTAATGTAAGTGACATTAGGCTTCTCTATTAGTTTTCTTTTTCTTATTTTTTAGTTCTATATTTCATTGAGGACGTGATCTACTTCCTCTAAACTGGGTCCAATCACAGACATTTATCATCATCATAATAAAATATTTACTTAATTCTTTTAAGTTTTATGATAAATTTTAAATTACATAAACTGGGGTGCCTGCGTGGCTCAGTAGGGTGAGCATCCAACTCTTGATTTCAGCTCAGTTCATAATCTCAGGATCATGAGATCGAGGCCCATGTCAGGCTCTGTGCTCAGCATAGAGCTTGCTTGAGATTCTCTGTCTCTCCTCTGCCCCGCCCCCCGCTTTCAAGCTCTCTCTCTAAAAATAAATAAAACCTTAAAAAAATAATAAAGTACATAAACGGGGATCCCTGGCTCAGTGGTTTAATGCCTGCCTTCAGCCCAGGGCTTGATCCTGGAATCCCACGATGGAGTCCCATATGGGTACTCCCTGCATGGAGCCTGCTTCTCCCTCTGCCTGTATCTCTGCCTCTCTCTCTCTCTCTCTCATGAATAAATAAATAAAATTTAAAAAAAATAAAATTTAATTTAAAAAAGTACATAAACCTTTTCCCATTTATTCTTAAAAAACTGGGCAAAACATTTGTTGAACTTTTATTTCCTTAAGATAGTAAAAAGGGAAATGTCATTGTTAATATTCTGTCATTTCTATTTTTTTATTCTTATTTGCACATAATGGCTATTCTTACCATAGATTTATATAAGAACAAAAATCAACATTCTAAGGGGATTCTGGAAATCAGTTCACATACTGTAAAATAACATGAAGTTAGTAGATGGAAGAATGAATAAGATAAAGCTTTTCTGACGCAAATATGACCCACATTTGTAAATGTAACTAAATATATAATAAGTATGTATAAACATGTATGCATTATAATGTTATGGTAACAAATAAGACATAAAAAAAATCTACTGAGAAAGTCTAAAAGATTCACAAATCCTATTTGCTTAAAGAGAATTCAGGTGGAGCAGCAAACTATTTTCACCAAAGGGGCTACTAAGTCAATTTCCTGAAGGTAGTTAGGAAACATGCCAGACATAGCCTCTGATAAATTATGTATTTTTAATTTGGCACAAGTGAAATAAAAATTGCATTTTCATGTGTATGTTTATTTGTGTGCGTATCATGTACTGCACTATAGAATGAGATGACTTTCAAATCTTTTGACATTTTTATTTAAGAATTAAAGGTTCAAACAATTAGATAAATAAATAGTGATGATAATTTTTTAATACTGATTTTGACTGTATAGAACACTAAACAAACAATAGTACTACTACTACTATTAAAACAAAACAAAACAAAACAAAAAAAGAGCTGCCAAAGCAGGCCCTGTCTCTTGAGGGCAGCATAGTACTTTCTTATTTACTGGCATTCGGTTGGACTTTCACATCAGTTTGTTAAACACTGGTCTTCCAAAAGTTATGTGTGAACCTAATCATTTTATCATAGTTCAGGATACATTGAGACTCAATGCTTCTTCCAAAAAGAGCACCAAAGTCTTGGTTTTAATGCTTTCTCTCAAGTGTGTAAATCCATCAGACTCAGGGCTGTATTGAATTTTCCATTATAAAAGAGAAAAAAATATAGCATAAGGAAACAAAACCTTTCTCAGCGTGCCATCTGTTAGTGATGGTGCTTGCTCTCTACATGTCCTCAATGTGGCCACGAAGCCCCAGTGCATTTTGGAGGTGTTGTTGTATACGTAGACAGTTGTTTGTCTTTGAGCTACTGGCATTCAGTTATTTGGCTTTGATACACTTATCAATTTGGATTGCTTATGTGGAAGACAGAAATTTTGTGTCCAGAAATCAGGTCTTGACATTGATATCTAATTTGTTACCCATTTGGTAAAATCCAGAATTTTATCTTAGAGATAGGTTTTGTATTTTACACCTGTATCAATCATGACTTGGAGAAACCAAAATAAGACTATGAGACTATACCTGTTTTGCTCATAATGTAAAGCTAAGAAGGTATTCAATGGAGTTTCTTCATTCCCAAAGCATCCCTTTGTTTAGTTTATTAAAATCAAAATGTCTATACCAGGAAAACACTGACTTAGCAGATATCTGAACTACTTAAATAACATAGGAAACAATGTCCCTTAAAGAAAAACTACATCTAAATATATGTGAAGTAGAGTGAGAGGATGTTAAAATGAAAGACTGAGGTGAAGCACAATAAATAGTATGTTTTGAAGTGATGCAATGTAGACTATAAGAAGTGTTCCAAAATATTTTATTTTTTCTTTATTATTAAAACTCCTGAAGTTATGCTGGGTTATAGTTATAGAACATGAAAGGCCAGTTTTTCAGCTTCCCCTGCTCTTAGACATAGTCATATAAATGGCCCTTGTAAATGGGTTAAATGAAGAAATGGGATGGTGTAACTTTGGGGAAGAGGTCTTAAAGGAAGAAGATGTGTTCTTTTCCTTCCTTTTTCCTCCTTACTGCTGATTTCCAGTTGCCTTACCCCCTAGAGTCCTCATGTGGTCTGAAGGTCAAAATACAATTTGGAGGTGTTATAGTATTTATAGTATATATAGTCATTTATCATAGATTCAGATTTATCATGATCAAGGCCACTGAGAGCTCTGCCGTATTGATGATGGCACTGAGGTCTGAAAGAAATCTAGATCTTTGGTGAATCATAGAAATTGACTAAAGACCTTGTGACATTTTACAAAAGATATACCACAGGTCCTCAGTTACTTTTTAATATTTTGGGAGAGCTACAAGAGTTACTAAATTTTCTCCTAGCTTAAGCTTCCTTAGTAAACCCTCCAGTCTGTCTCTCTCTCCATCACTCTCTCTCCCTCTCTCATTCTCTGTCTCTCTCTCTTTCTCTCATATTGCAAAGTTCTTTACTCCAGATGCAAATTTAAGGTTATCCTTATTCCTTTTGCCTTTTCTGAACTTCTTTGTCTAAGATTCTGTGGTTGAGTAAATGATCTGGAAATTTTAGAAATACCTCCCAACATTTTTTTTTCCAATTCATATCCCCTTAAAGGGTTAATTCTGTCTGGAAACTAATTTAAAAAGCTAATTTTTTAAAGGATTTTATTTATTCATGAGAGACACACACAAATAGAGCGAGAGAGAGACAGACAGACAGACAGAGTGAGCAGCAGGCTCCATGCAAGGAACCTGATGTGGGTCTTGATCCTGGGTCTCCAGGATCACGCCCTGGGCTGAAGGCAGCGCTAAACAGCTGAGCCACCCTTAGCTTTTTAGACTGTCCCTAAAAAGCTAATTTTGATGAATTTATTATCAGCTGGTATTAGCCCAATGTATATTAACTCCTAGATAACATTTAAACTGCCCTTCTGTTCACTAAAAGTTCAAATTAATAGTGAGAAATTTTCAGGCAAAGTGGGTTATCAGTAGCAAAAAGAGTTACATTTCAACATGGAGGTAACTGCCTCTTCTCCCATGTGTAAGTTTGGAACTACTATAAAACAGGTGCACATTAATAACCACACAATGTTAAATATCTTGCAAAAATATATATCATTTGACTCTCACTTCAGAAACAGATACCATTCATTACAAGAGCTGAATTCTCAAACTTCATATATATACTGTTGACTGGTACTAAGAGAAAAGTCAAAGAGAACAGGTCCCCATCTGACAGCCCAGATGATAGGAGGAATAGTCAGTTTACTGTGACAAAGTAGGCAGTTCTAACATAAATAGCTCCTAGCTATGCTTCGGAAGGAATATTTTCCTTAGATGACTGTGGAAACCTCTGTGACAAGCTGTTATATCTTTACAAATCTGCCAGCTACTTTTATGAGCTTCAGTAGCTCTTTATGACTATAATAAAAGGAAAGTAGCAGCCATGTGTGTATCCAATGGTCCCCAAAGCAGGCATCCTTCTACAGAAAAAGTAACAAGATCTTTGGATGGTCTTCCCCTTCTGCTGCCTGGTTGCTATCTTGACTCTTCTTTCCAAACTATTCCGTTGTTACTTAAATAAAAATAATATGTGTGAAGTATATTTGACAGTTCTCATTACTGTTATTTAAATGAATAATTGTCAAAATAGTGTGTCCACAATCAAAACGGAATATATAAATCAGGAAATTAGAATTTCAAATAATCAAAATAGTACCATTAGACCCCATGGAGTAATTTTACCTAAGACTGTATTTATTCACTATGCAGTAAGATTAGATTTTCAAGCATTTGTTTGAGACTGCAGTAAGTTTAAAAGGACATAGTTAAAATAACACCATGTGTATAAAAATTGCCACTTATATTTTAAATTATTAAAATAAATTCACAAATTTGTACCTTCCTTTAATGCTACCTCTAATGGATGACATTACAGGTTTCTAACTTCATAGGCTATTTATCAAATTAAGCTTTGTCATTAAAAAATTGATATAGGGATCCCTGGGTGGCCCAGCGGTTTAGCACCTGCCTTTGGCCCAGGGGGCAATCCTGGAGACCCGGGATCGAATCCCACGTCGGGCTCCTGGTGCATGGAGCCTGCTTCTCCCTCTGCCTATGTCTCTGCCTCTCTCTCTCTCTCTCTCTCTGTGTGTGTGACTATCATAAATAAATAATTTTAAAAAATACTTATTTTATTTAAAAAATTTGATATAAAACTATGCCAAAAAATCTGTTAATGTGCTTCATAATCACTACATATCAAGCAAATATGTATGATTTATTTATTTATTTGAAAGAGAGCTCACGGGCTGAAGGAGCAGAGGGAAGGGAGAGAGAATCCTAGGGAGACTCAATGCTGAGTGTGGAGCCAACACAGCTTGATCCCATGACCCGGAGATCATGATCAAAGCCCAAAGCCAGAGTCCAACACTTAACCGACTATGCTACCCAGACACCCTCATGCCAAATTTATTATTTAAATTAACACAGAGAAGCTCTATTAGATCTGAATTCCAAATGTTGGTATGATTATTCTTTAAATGTGTGTATATTTTATTGACACATAAATAAATGGATATATACATACTTAATAGACTTAATTTACTAATTTTTATTTCTTTCATCTCCAGAAAAATCAGAGCTAATTGATCTTATTAAACTTTGTTGACATGTAGAAATTCATCATGTGAATTTTGAACTTTGTCCTTATCTTTAAGTAGTTTTATATTTTAACTTTATATCCCTTCCTCTCAACCCCTTGTTTATATCCATTTTTTTAAAAAGTTATAGCAAATGCAGCATTATGTATTTTTATAAGTTGTTACAAGTGTTTCTGAATGAGGTATTATAAAGCAAACAAACATGTAAGCATTCAGTGCATCTTGCTCAAGATTTTTTCTCTCTTTCTTGGGCAGCCCGGGTGGCTCAGCGGTACATTGTCGCCTTCAGCCCAGGGCCTGATACTGGAGACCCGGGATTCAGTCTCACATCAGGGTCCCTGCATGGAGCCTGCTTTTCCCTCTGCCTGTGTCTCTGCCTCTCTCTCTCTCTGTATCCCTCATGAATAAATAAATAAAATCTTAAAAAAAAAAAAAGATTTTTTCTCTCTTTCTTGAGGTCTGCCCTGTGTTTTTTATTTCTCTATCTACCTATGTCTACATTTTTTCATAAAATAAAATCTAAATGTAATAATTGACATGAAAGCACCTGTATGACACCGAAGTCCTCTTTGTTACTACTACCAGATTAGTCTATGCTTTGTACTTCAACATCATCAAACTGCTTCTAAAGCCCTTATAAATAGAGAATTTTTGTTTCCTTGTTGCACACTCGACCTATAATCCTTGATCCCCTTAGCTTTGTCTCCCAGAGTTTTACCTTAAGACATCACCTTTTCCAGTAAAGGTGTTCTTGCCCTCCTCTTAAGTACATTTCCTTTAGTACCCTGAGTATTTTTTGCACTGCTCTTACCTTTATGTGATTGGTCCTTCCCCATAGCTGATACTTAAATAGTACCATTACTTGAGGTTTTTCATTTTTGTTTTTATTTTCCTTGTTTGTTACTTGCCTGCCTTATCTCAATATGCTGTTTCTATTGAGATATTTACATTCTCTATACTTCCCTCAATCTTAACTGCCATTCAATCTCATCTCCTCTATAAACATTCCTTGATGTCTGAGATTTTTCTGAACTTTTACTTCTCTGAATCACTATAGTCTTTACTGGTTATACCATTCAACTGGTGTTTTCCCATGCAGTACATGTTATTGTTGTTAAGTATTGTTAATCACTTAAAAAGCATGTTCTGCATCTTTAACTAGTGTGAAAGTTTAAGGCATTCGCAAGCACTGGCTCTTAATCAGAAATTTTAGAGCACTGGCTCTTAATCATAGCTATCTATGGATGTTCATCTGAAGATCTATGAACTTTTAAAATTATACATGAAAATATACATATATACATTTTTTTTAATTTTTTTTATTATTTATTTACAATAGTCACAGAGAGGGAGAGAGAGAGAGAGAGGCAGAGACACAGGCAGAGGGAGAAGCAGGCTCCAAGCACCGGGAGCCCGACGTGGGATTCGATCCCGGGTCTCCAGGATCGCGCCCTGAGCCAAAGGCAGGCGCCAAACCGCTGCGCCACCCAGGGATCCCCCATATATACATTTTTATAAACTTTCTTTTTTAAAAGAACAGTGTCTTAATGTCTTTATAGACTACAAGTGCACGTATGTCAGATGTCTATCTAAAGTTTAAGAACCATGGTTGCAGGGAATCCGTAGATGGCTCAGGGGTTTAGTGCCTGCCTTCGGCCCAGAGCGTGGTCCTGGAGACCTGGGATGGAGTCTCACATCACGCTCCCGGCTTGGAGACTGCTTCTCTCTCTGCCTTTGTCTCTGCTTCTCTCTCTGTGTGTGTCTCTCATGAATAAATAAATAAAATCTTAAAAAAAAAAAAAAAAGAATCATGGTTGCATTTCTTTTTTCTCTTCCATCAGGTATACAAGTGGAATGTACTTACTAAATACTTGTGATTAATTCCCCAAATCCTGGAATCTCAGTTTAGATCCTGAGGAAATCACTCACTAGGAGTGGAGAAAAACTGGAGATAAACCAAGACTAACAAAAATGCAGTAGAATCATGAATAAGCTAAAATCCATATTGGTTTGTCTCCTATTGGGTTGTATTAGTTATATTATCCTTTAAGGGTATTTTTAACCATTTTATTTTATCACAAGATAAAAGGTACAAACACATTTTGTAAAATATGTTGTATAGTTTAAGGACTAATTATAAAGAGAACGTCCTTATAAATGCCATGAAGATTAGGATATTGAAAATTGCTTTTACCCAAAAGTCCCCTAGAAGATCCTCTACATAGGAATTCTCTTGTCTTCCCATAAAGATAATATTTTTTGAAATATAGATACATTAAATTAGAAATAAATGAAAAGCAAGTTATGCTAGGATCCCATGGATAGAGAGATTCCAGTTGGGAAACAATTCTTCGTTGGTTTGTTATGTTTCCACATGTTTTTCATGCCATCACGATTCTATTTTTTTTTCCCTAAAATATCTTTTCAAGGATGTTTGTATCACAAAAAGCTTCGGTAGATAGAGATGGGGTGTCCCCTTCCTGAGCAAAGGGGACATCTGTTTACTGTCCAGTGAAATAAGATGATGTCTCCCTCTTGGGCAAAGGCTAGTCAGGCTTATTGTACAGTAAAAAGTATATATTTCCTAGACTAGCATCTGTGAAATTATGGCAAGTTAAGTTGATAGCTTAAATGAAGAATAAAATTTCAAACCCTTCATGGTTCCTGCCAATTCCATCCCATAAGGATATAATTTTCTATGAATTT
Organism: Vulpes vulpes; assembly: GCF_048418805.1. Taxonomy (NCBI): domain Eukaryota; kingdom Metazoa; phylum Chordata; class Mammalia; order Carnivora; family Canidae; genus Vulpes; species Vulpes vulpes. The sequence goes on from NC_132785.1 coordinate 39,120,899, forward strand.
ACAGGTAGATTCAATGTAATCTCAATCATACCATAAATGATTTCTTACCGAACTTGACAAATTTATTCATGTAGTATAATCAGTATACTTATATAATTTACATGCATATAGAAAACAAGGATAGATAAGGTGTCTTTGAAGAAAAAAGTTGAAGGTGATAATCTACAAGTTATCATAACTCATAGAATTAATATGATTAAGACAATATATAATTGGTGCCAGCTTTGGAAAACAGACACTGGAACCAAAACGAAAGCTCTAAAATAGATTAATACTTGAATGGACACTTGATATATGAGAGATATGTCATGGCAGATAAATGAAGAAAATAGAGTTTTTAATAAATGGAGATATAATTTCATACCGAATTAGAAAGCAATTGGTGTCGTACATTGTATCATTTCCAAAAATTAAGTCCTGGTTTATTAAATACATGAATGTAAATGGAAAAATACATAAAGCTCTAAAGTAGTTAATATAGCTAATATTATCATTAACTTCTTCGGAGTTGGGGAGGATTTTTTAAACAGAATATAAAGCATAAATGATAGAGGAAAATATTTATAAATATAAGTATATGATAAGATTTTGTTCATCAAAAAGCACTATTCAGAGGTTGAAAACTCAACCCACCAAATAGAAGGTATTTGAAAGTGATATTTATATATAGTATAACAAAAAATAATGAAACTGAAACTATACATATGTAAACATTTTATAATATATTACTATTTTCAAATGACAAAAATTTGAAAAATTTGTAGGAATGTTTATCAGAATTAGATGATAGTAGAACATCAGCTACAAGATGCTTCCAAAAGTGAATCACAACTACATTATGAACAAATTTTATTAATAAAATAAAATTTAACTTCAAATGGGCAAAAGAAAAGATGAAACAGACACAAAAGTCCAGGGCCAGATGGCTTCCCAGGGGAATTCTATCAAATGTTTAATGAAGAAACCATACCTATTCTACTAAAGCTGTTTGGAAATATAGAAAGAGATGGAGTACTTCCAAATTCGTTCTATGAGGCCAGCATCACCTTAATTCCAAAACCAGACAAAGACCCCACCAAAAAGGAGAATTACAGACCAATATCCCTGATGAACATGGACGCAAAAATTCTCAACAAGATACTAGCCAATAGGATCCAACAGTACATTAAGAAAATTATTCACCATGACCAAGTAGGATTTATCCCCGGGACACAAGGCTGGTTCAACACTCGTAAAGCAATCAATGTGATTCATCATATCAGCAAGAGAAAAACCAAGAACCATATGATCCTCTCATTAGATGCAGAGAAAGCATTTGACAAAATACAGCATCCATTCCTGATCAAACTCTTCAGAGTGTAGGGATAGAGGGAACATGCCTCAGCATCTTAAAAGCCATCTACGAAAAGCCCACAGCAAATATCATTCTCAATGGGGAAGCACTGGGAACCTTTCCCCTAAGATCAGGAACAAGACAGGGATGTCCACTCTCACCATTGCTATTCAACATAGAAAGCACTAGCCTCAGCAATCAGACAACAAAAGACATTCAAATTGGCAAAGAAGAAGTCAAACTCTCCTTCTTCGTCGATGACATGATACTCTACATAGAAAACCCGAGCCTCCACCCCAAGATTGCTAGAACTCATACAGCAATTTGGTAGCGTGGCAGGATACAAAATTAATGCCCAGAAATCAGTGGCATTTCTATACACTAACAATGAGACTGAAGAAAGAGAAATTAAGGAGTCAATCCCATGTACAATTGCACCCAAAAGCATAAGGTCCCTGGGAATAAACCTAACCAAAGAGGAAAAGGATCTATACCCTAAAAACTACAAACACTTCTGAAAGAAATTGAGGCAGACACAAAGAGATGGAAAAATATTCCATGCTCATGGATTGGCAGAATTGATATTGTGAAAATGTCGATGTTACCCAGGGCAATTTACACGTTTAATGCAATCCCTATCAAAATACCATGGACTCTCTTCAGAGAGTTAGAACAAATTATTTTAAGATTTGTGTGGAATCAGAAAAGACCCCGAATAGCCAGGGGAATTTTAAAAAAGACAACCATATCTGGGGGCATCACAATGCCAGATTTCAGGTTGTACTACAAAGCTGTGGTCATCAAGACCGTGTGGTACTGGCACAAAAACAGACACATAGATCAATGGAACAGAATAGAGAATACAGAAGTGGACCCTGAACTTTGTGGTCAACTAATATTCGATAAAGGAGGAAAGACTATCCATTGGAAGAAAGACAGTCTCTTCAATAAATGGTGCTGGGAAAATTGGACAGCCACAAGCAGAAGAATGAAACTAGACCACTCCCTTGCACCATACACAAAGATAAACTCAAAATGGATGAAAGATCTAAATGTGAGACAAGATTCCATCAAAATCCTAGAGGAGAACTCAGCAACACCCTTTCTGAACTCGGCCACAGTAACTTCTTGCAAGATACATCCACGAAGGCAAAAGAAACAAAAGCAAAAATGAACTATTGGGACTTCATCAAGAAGCTTTTGCACAGCAAAGGATACAGTCAACAAAACTCAAAGACAACCTACAGAATGGGAGAAGATATTTGCAAATGACGTATCAGATAAAGGGCTAGTTTCCAAGATCTATAAAGAACTTACGGAACTCAACAGCAAAGAAACAAACAATCCAATCATGAAATGGGCAAAAGACATGAAGAGAAATCTCACAGAGGAAGACATGGACATGCCAACATGCAGATGAGAAAATGCTCTGCATCACTTGCCATCAGGGAAATACAAATCAAAACCACCATGAGATACCACCTCATACCAGTGAGAATGGGGAACATTAACAAGGCAGGAAACCACAAATGTTGGAGAGGATGCGGAGAAAAGGGAACCCTCTTGCACTGTTGGTGGGACTGTGAACTGGTGCAGCCACTCTGGAAAACTGTGTGGAGGTTCCTCAAAGAGTTAAAAATAGACCTGCCCTACGACCCAGCAATTACACTGTTGGGGATTTACCCCAAAGATACAGATGCAATGAAACGCCGGGACACCTGCACCGCGATGTTTCTAGCAGCAATGTCCACAATAGCCAAACTGTGGAAGGAGCCTCGGTGTCGAAAGATGAATGGATAAAGAAGCTGTGGTCTCTGTATACAATGAAATATTACTCAGCCATTAGAAACGACAAATACCCACCATTTGCTTCAACGTGGGTGGAACTGGAGGGTATTATGCTGAGTGAAGTAAGTCAATCGGAGAGGGACAAACATTATATGTTCTCATTCATTTGGGGAATATAAATAATAGTGAAAGGGAATATAAGGGAAGGGAGAAGAAATGGGCAGGAAATATCAGAAAAGGAGACAGAGCATGAAGACTCCTAACTCTGGGAAATGAACTAGGGGTGGTGGAAGGGGAGGAGGGCGGCGGTGGGGGTGAATGGGTGACGGGCACTGAGGGGGGCACTTGACGGGATGTGCACTGGGTGTTATTCTGTATGTTGGCAAATTGAACACCAATAAAAAATAAATTTATTATAAAAAAAAGAAAATACATAAAATTTTGTTACTACAGGGAACCCGAATTATATCTTCTCAATTGTAAAGCAACGAATAATAAATAATTCCATTATAAAACAATTATATTAATAAATAACAATATTAAAATCTTTGCCACAAAGAAAATTCCAAAGTCATATGATTGCCTCATGATAACCCTAAAACTATTAAAGTAAAAGTGAAATACTGAGCTTATAAATTTTTGCAATGTATAAAAAAATAGGGAATATACCACAAATCATGTTATTAGGTTACATAACCTTTACACCAATAACTGCATGTCAGGAAAACAAATCATAGGCATCACTAATTCAAGAACATAAATAGAAATCCTAACCTAATTTTAGCGAACTGTTAAAAAAAATATTGCATCATAGCCTAGTTGGTTTAATCCCAGTAATACCAGATTGATTGTTACATAACAAAATCAATTATTGCAATACATCTCCCATACAGTGTGAAGGAAAATATCACATCTGTTGCATAAAATGCAAAAATGACTTTTGATTAACTGGTATATATATTCATGATTAAAAATACTCCCGGCAAATTAGAAATAAAAGTGAAGTTTATAACTTGAAAAGTTATTTCCAAAAGCCAACAACAAATATCATATTAATTGTGAAATGAAACTTTTCTTTGTGATCAGGAAAGAAACAGAATCTCAGTAATGACATTTCTATTTGATGGTGGGCTGGAGGTTTTGGCCAGTGTCTCAAATGCTTACTAGCTTATTCATTATCATTTTACTAGATACACACCACACATACACATAGTAAAATAGCATTTACACATGGCTTATTTGCTTTACATAGATGAACTTGTCCATTATGTATTCTTCTGCACTTGCTTTTTTTCTCTCAAATATATGTTTAGGAAATAAATTCAGGCTGTGTAGATAGCTCTGGTTGTTATGTGCAGTTCCACTGGTAGAAAGTATTACCTTATTACCTATATTCCAAATTGTTTTGCACCCTTCTGTTGATGGAAATTTGAGTCATTTTCAGTTTGGGGTATTAATGAATAATGCCTTTATAAGCATTTCTGACACCTCAGTGTGGGAGAACTAGAGTTAATTCAAGGGGACCTATCTTTAATTGAAGTGCTGAGTCATATACTATATGTGGATTGTCAACATTGCCAACTTGTTTTCCAAAGCTACTATGCCATTTTACACTCTCTCTACAGAAAACTGGGAGAGTTTCACTGCTCTACATGGTATAACTCACAGAATTTTTATATCCAGGTTTAAAAAAATATGTCTCAGCCTTGAATCCCATTTAAAATATTTGTTGACCATTGACTAGGCCTTTTATGAAGCATCTATTGAAGATTTGCTCATTTTTCTTTTTTTTTCTTGTCCTTATTATTTCGAATTATAAGTTGTATACACACACATACAAATGTATGTATGGTGAGGTTGTATGTATACATGTACATACAAAGAAGTTGAAAGCACAACCCACATATATAACATAAAATCAAATATATATAAATATTAAGTGTTCTTAATTGGGTTCATATCCTTTATATCCTTATACATTTTTATTTCCCTGTTTTCCAGGTTAGAAGGATTATTAAAACCTCCCAATATGATTGTGAATCTGTCTATATATCTTTATCATTCTGTTTCTTTTTATGTATCTATATTGAGGCAGTTTTAATAGATTCCCACCAATTTAGAATCAAAACATTTTATTTCTAAAAAGAACCCTTTTTATGTCTAGTATTTACTGTTGAGTATAAAATCTCATTTGTTCATTTTTTTTAAAGATTTTACTTATTTGAGAAAGATTTTATTTATTTACTTACTTATATGAGACAAATAGAGACAGAGAGAGTGCGTGCAGGATTTGGGAGAAGGGCAGAGAGAGAGAGGGAGAAGCAGACTTCCTACTGAGCAGTGATGTGGGAATTGATCCCAGCACCCTGAGACTATGACCTGAGCCAATGGCCGACGGTTAAGAGACCGAGCCATCCAAGCACCCCAAATCTTGTTTGTCTATTGATTATATAACTACAGTATTTTATTCTTACATAGTGCATGTGTATATATGACATATGTCTTTTGTGATTGTAAAATAATTGTATTCTCTTTTTTAGTTGACTGACTTTTGTCTCTTAACTGGACAGTTCAGAGTCTTCATTTTAATAAATTTACTGATATTTTTAAGTCAAACTTACTAGCTTTTTGTGCTTTTTGTTATCTTTTGTATACTGTTTATTTTTCTACGGGGTATGTTATTTGTTTAATCCAACTCTTTAATCACAATATTTTTCTACCAGTTCACAAATAGATTAGCCAAGTGTTAAAGAAATGTGCCAGTCGTGAGCTAATCCAAAGTTATAGAGATAAAAATTAGTTACTCATTACCAAGGCTAGGGGCAAGAAAGAATGTGGAATTTTTGCTTCATGGGTACAGATTTTCTGTTTGGGATTAAATTTTTGGAAATAGATAGGAATGATTATTGTACAACCTTATGAATTAATGTCATATAATAATTGTCAACAAATTACAAGGTATAGAAGTATAATTTAATTTTTGTTGTAATATTTCTTATTTGTAGAATTTTTTTACAATTTGCTTTATATCTTACATATTTTCTGACTCTCCTAAGATATCACAGAAGTTTAAGTTTTTCTCCAAATATAGTGTCAAAGCTGTTTTATAATCTGGTGTAAAATTTCAAAGACCACGATATTCTTTTTTTGATGATTTAATAGGAGAAGTAAGTTCCTGGTTAAAATTTTAAGTAAAAAATTGGATTTTCTTGACTAATTATTGATATTAAATGGGAAAACTCTATTAATGGAAATTTGTTGACTGTGGAATTAAGGTATCTTCCTTCACTGAGGTTTATGGGAATTCACGTTAATAATCCAGGTACCTACAGGTATTGCCATTTTGGGAAAAGTAACAAAATGAATGCCTTGCAGTGTTTAGACCACCATGGGAAATGGATTTGGGGCTGCCAGGACTCAATTTCTACTTATATGTCCCAATAACTTATTTCTCTTCCTTTGTTCAGGATCAACACATATTTCCTTTCATATTCTTCCAGGTAAGGGAGTAGGATGTTTTTTTCTTCTAGCTGACATTGAGATTATTGCCGTTTAGTGCCTAAACTTGAATAGAAATCTCCCATTAGAATCTGCAGCTAGAGCATTCCTGGAATTTTCATTTTTATTCCTTCAAACCTAACTCTTGTTATGCTAGTCAGTAAATAGCCTCAGGGAATAAACAGCTTGGTGGCTCACCTTCCTTTCCGGAGTCTCAAAGACTTAGAATATTGGTCAGATAATTCCTTATTATTTCACAGAACTTGCACATTTATAAGAAGATTAAAAACCTATTTTCCCAGTATTGCATCCTAAATTCAGTTAGGTGATTGACCCAAATAGCCAAACACCATAGTACTGGACAATTTCCAATTTTTTCTTTCTGAAACGATATTCCATTCTTCTATTTACTGAGCATTTGATATAGGCATATACATATTTATATATATGTATATACATATGTACACATACAATTATGTATCCATGTATATGTATATATGCATGTAATTATATGTAAGCACTTATTCTAATTTCATTCTTATACTGTTTACCTAAGGAAAGTCCCTCTCTGTGGATTCCAAATGAGCTTTGGGCTTAGTTGCCTTTATGTCTGTGTTTGGTGGGTGCATACTTCCTTCACACTAATACTTTCCTACCACACAATCTTTATCTCCTTGATTGTTGAACATTTTTTCAGAGACAGAGGCAGAACTGGAATGTTTCAATGCCAAGTGGATTTTTTGAATTATTGAAGGTTTTATTTTTTTATTTTTTTTTTCAAACAGTTTGATTTTATTTTATTTTTTTTTAATTTTTATTTATTTATGATAGTCACACAGAGAGAGAGAGAGAGGCAGAGACACAGGCGGAGGGAGAAGCAGGCTCCATGCACCGGGAGCCCGACGTGGGATTCGATCCCGGGTCTCCAGGATCGCGCCCTGGGCCAAAGGCAGGCGCCAAACCGCTGCGCCACCCAGGGATCCCTTATTGAAGGTTTTAAATGTGTTACTTTGAATATAATTGATTCACACATTTTAATAATATGCATTGTGTTTTCTCTATAATCTTCATTATTTCCAAACACATGTATCTTATTTATTTCTTAAAATATAAATGACATATATCTGACATTTAAATCTAGATCAGTTAGAACCATTGTATATCATAGTATCAATGAACAATTTAAATTTAACATTAAAATTGTATTACTTTCAAATTTTATGACAAATTTCTTGTTTTTAGCTCTAATTATTATTAATACATTATTAAATATCTTCAAGCACTGTGATGATAACAGCAATATTTTACAGTATGGATTATCACTCTCTCACTCTTTTTTTTTTTAACTCTCTCTTTTGAACTTTTGGTTATTCTAGTTTTATATTATCTTCAAACCATATAAAAATACTTTTTTCTTCTCCCTCAACCCAACTTTCATTGGGGTGAGGTAGGTAGGAAACCACTGTCTCTTGCCCCACTCCTTATGTCTTGATCCAAAAAGATGACATATTTTTACTAGCATTTGTGGTATTACATTGTGTCAAAAGCAGGAAGTCAGCTTTACTTAATTTACCTGATGCATGGATAACAAGCTCCCTTCGACCACTTTCTTCTATGCAGTAAGAATGCTAGGAATGTCACCCTGACTTCCGAAGCAGGAACTACAAACAATTATTTTGCTTTCCTCCTAGAGAACGGTGGGTGAGTGTTACCAGGTTATTTAAGTTGATATGTGTGATAGAAAGTCCCTTCCTTTTCCCCACAAACTCTGAAAGTCCCAATACTTTAAATATCATTTAATAATTTCTTATCAGTTAAAAAACAGACAGATGAAGGAGAGAGACAGTGACTCTATAAATGATGCTATATGGGAATATTCAATATGCATTCTGTTTTATTAATTAAAATACATCAAGTTCACAGATAGATGAAGTTATGAGTGTCAAATCCACTATATTATCATTGTACAAAATACAGACTATAAGCATTCAAAAAGCACTTCTGTGTTGATACAATGATCTGGGAATAGTGATTACTGTGATTTTCAAGCCTGAAGTAATTCTTTAAAAATGTGGATGTACAATCATATACCATTTTAGGAAAGAGTAGATATCCCCATTCTCATATCTGTGATGATTTCTTCATTTCAACCACATCCACTAGTATTCTCTACTTCTATCACTGTTATGAAGATACATCAGTATTTTACTGGACTACCACCTCTTTTTTCCTTAAAGATCAGATGGCAAAATATTTTATTTTATTTATAATATTCAAGAAGTTTTTCAGATTTAATAAATGGTGAAGAATGATGTTCTGAACACCTATTTCACAACAACTTACATCAATGTTATAACCACAAACAGCATCTCCATTTAGATTTTCTTCATATATTGTATATCATATTGTCCTTTATCTCCCATGGAAAATTAGGTATGCATGAGTCCCACTTAATCAAGAAGGGCATCTCGTATCTTTGTTGCAGTAACAATCAGCCACACGATTTCATACACCCTCCAGGAATTAATAAATTTCATGGAGTGAGTGGAGGGTAGAAATACATTAATATTTGCTAGCCACAAATCTTAAGTAGGGTCACTGTAAAAACAAAAACACATATTGAAATTAATTATACCTAAACAAAAATCCACCCACTTAATCTTTTGAAGCATCATAGCATATAGCGTCAACCCATGCTATAGGGCTGGTAAATCTTGACACAAATTGTGAAAGCAAACAAACCACAGCTGGCTGTGCAGGTGCAGTCCAGGTGGGCCTTGGCAGATGATTTTGTACTGTATGAATTTTAGCTTTTATTATCTAGGCTGCTGTTGATATTGTAGATTCAGCTAAAATAGTAAATTACTTCTAGGCATCATTAACTTCCAATTAAGATTCATTTCCAAACAGGTAGATGTTCAATCTAAAGATCTTTTTTTTCCCCCAATACAGCTAGAATCCACATGCTTTAAAGTGTGCACTCACATACAACAGTTGTGCACAATCTTTGGAGCCATGGGAAATCAGATTTATGAGAATTGCTAGGCAGAAATAAAATCATCTATCTTTTGTCTAGGCCTACCAGAAATAAATGTTATAGTTCCAAACTCCGAAAGGAAAAGAGTTACAAAAAGTTTATGCAGGCATTCTGCTCCCAAGAGGATAAAGCATAAGTGCTCACTCATTAAGTGTGAGCTGGACAGAGTGACTTTATTCCAAAGAGGAAGATTTGAAAAGCAGGGTAAAAGAATAACTTCAAAGTCAAGAAACCTGACACACACTGTCTCAACCCAGTGATCAAGGTTAACATTAGTAGTGATAAATCTCATTGGTAGTATGTATTCCTGATATGATGTGAAGAAAATGTCAATTCATCTCTGTGCCTTCCTCCTCCAAACTCATAGTCCCACTTTACTCATGATATAAACATCAAGTAAATCCCAAGTCAGGGACATACTGCAAAATACCTGACCAGGAATGCTCAAAACTATCAAGTCATCAAAAGAAGAGTCTGACAAACCATCACAGCCAAGAGGAGCTTAAGAGTCATGGCAACTCAATATAATGTAATATCCTGGATGAGACTCTGGGACAAATAAAGAACATCAGGAACAATACAAGGAAATCTGAATAAAGTAAGACCTTCAGTTCATAACAAAATATCAATATTGGTAAGTATTGATATTGGTACATTAACTGTGAAAAAAATATCATACTAATGTTGAATGTTAAGAAAAGGGGCAACAAGGTATGAGATATATAGGAACTCTAAATCCTCACAATTTTTCTGCAAGGCTAAGCCTGAAACCCTGTATTTCTATAAGCTACTAGTGTTGTTCACACTGCTGGGTTTGCTCACTTTCTTTTTTTTTTTATTTTATTTTATTTATTTTATTTTTTTTTGCTCACTTTCGTCTAATGCAATTTCTCTCAGAAAGTGGTCCCCATGTCAACAGGATCAGCATCATCCAGAAATTGTTAGAAATGCAGTCTCCTGTTACATCTGCATCTCAAAGTTGGGAGTTGGGGCCCAGCAGTCTGTTTTATTGCAAGCTCTCCTGTGATTCTGATCCTGCTGCTGTGGAATTTTTTTCTGCTTGACCAACAGGCATCATGGAGGAACTCCACATCAACCCACCAGAGATAACAAGGCAACAACATTCCATAGGCTTCTTTACCAGCACTTTTGTGCTGTCCCTGATTCATAGCATTTCTCTTCTCTTCTAAATAGCTCTTTTTTAGGCTTACTTCCTTTGCTTTAGCAAAATAGGTAAGATCATATCTTTAAAATAAACCTCTTTTCTTCTATATCTCTCACTCTGGTTCTGGTTCTCTAACCATTTGTAAATAATACACTTAAAATAACTTTGAGCCATAGATGATTAATTCACGTAAAAATGATAGTCTTGGATGAGATAAGGTAAACATCTTCTTTATTCTTCTATAAAGATAAATGATTGACCCAGTATCACTATTAAGTAGCTCATTTAATGTAATACAGGTGTTATTTGTCTACATTGCTAGCTTACATCCCTGGAACTATTTTACATGGTCTTAACTGAACATTGTGTATTTGTATTTGGGATGCATGTTGATATTTAATAGGATACAGCATACAACCTTGTTCTTCCTCTTCAATAATGTCTTCTTTATAGTTTGTCTATTATAATGCACATATATTTTGAAATAAGCTGAATTTATAGGTTTCTTCCTAAAGAACATACATGTTTATTATACCAGGTCTTACTACCCATGAACATGGTATGTAGCTCAGTTTATTTAGATCTTTTATGTATTTATATCCAAAAGGTAAATTTATTTCTATAATAGATATATATTTATTCTAAACGATAGCTTTTTGTATTTTCTGTTTATAGTTCTTGTATGAATGTTTCCTATGTGGATCTTATATACCAAAATGTGCTAAATTACCTTATTGTTATTCTTCATTAGATTTTTTTGGCTTAACCAGCAGAAAATAATACAATCTGCAAAATTAATGAGGGTTAACATGTCTTTGCAATTTCTCTCTATTCTTTCCTTATCCTTATCTTATTCTTCTGGCTAGAGCCTCAGTATAATTTTATGCAGAGGCAGTTACAGTAGGCATCTTTATGCGATTCCTAATTCTAGAGGAATTGTGATTTATTACAGTACTATTATAGATACCATTCAGCACCGTAGAATGTTTCTTGCTACTACTAGTTGCTATTATTTTTTTAAATTTCAAATGAGTATTGACTTTGACCAAACATGCACTCCATCTCTTAGATTGAGCAGTAGCCCAAAAGAAAGAATAAAAAGAACGGGAGGTTGTAATATGCAAAGATAGAATGGCCCTGTGGATGCTCAACAAAAGACTGATTTCCAGAGGAGGCCCTCAATATCAGACTAGATGTCCATCATTGTCTCTCTGTTATGTCTCTTAGGTTCTTTTTTTAAATTTTTTTTGTTATCATCTCACTCCATGTGCTGCATTCCAGATGATTTCTTGATATCTATATCCACATAACTGATTTATGACTTTAATTAATCTGCTGTTCTGTTCATCGAATTACATTTCCAGCAATCAGTTTTTTACTTCTAAAAGACCAAGTTTTTCTTTCTCAGGTTTGCCTAATCATCTTGATTTCTACCACTTGCTCACAATGTCAATCTCCATATTCCATGAAGTCTTTTAAGTATACGTTTTTTAAAAAAAATCTTACTTGTATTACAGTTCTAATATCTAAAGATCTTGGTGTCTAATTCTGTTGTTTCTACCCCTAATCTTTTTTTTTTAAGATTTATTTATTTATTCATGAGAAACATAGAGAGAGAGGTGGAGACGTAGGCAAAGGGAGAAGCAGGCTTCCCACAGGGAGCTCAATGCGGGACTCAATCTCAGGACCCCAGGATCACCAAGTCCTGAGCCTAAGGCAGATGCTCAACCGCTGAGCCACCCAGGCATCCTTCTACCCCTAATCTTATTCTGTGAAAATTCTATGAGGTCTGGGTCAAGATTGTGTTAATCCAAAAAATATTTACACTTGCTGATGCTAAGTATTAGAGGGTTATTGCAATCTGGAATGTTTTAAAATGAACTTATTTGGTTGGGGGTTAAATGTCTATGCAAGTAGCTAAATTTTGATTAGTGGATGATGGTAATGTGCACATTTCTCTAGTGGATTATTTTGTACTGCAAGGTTGTAAGAGCTGGGATGAGTTGGTTTTTTCTTTTCCTCTCCAACCAAAGGGAATCATTTAGGAAATGTGTCTCTGGTATTCAAATTTAAAATTTTCCTTAGGTGGCTTGTTTCAAGGACTTAAGCTGGGAGATTGGTTAGGAAAACAGGAATTCCAGTTTACTCATACCAAGCTATGTTCTGTATATAATCATTCTCCAGTTGTAGAGTATGTATGTTGGTTATACAGAAACTGGCCTTTTTTTTAAGATTTATTTTTTTTATTTGTGTTTTTACTTATTTGAAAGACAGAGAGAGAATGAGGTGGGGGAAGGACAGAGAAAGAGAAAGAGAGAGAATCTCTCAGGCAGACTCCTTGCTGAGAGCTGAGTCCAAAGTCAGTCTGGGTCCCACAACCCTGAGATCATGACCTGAGAGGAAATCAAGAGTCCGACGCTTAATTTACTGAACCACTCAGGCACCCAGAGATCTTGCTTTCTGGAATCTCAACTGGGACAAAATTCAGTGAGGCCAAGGGAAGGATAAATATCTTCCCTACTCTCACATCACAATAATGAAAAAGACAAATAAAAATCAAGATTTTCCTTTAGATACAGAGATAGCAGCAAACCAAGTTTCCTCGGACAAAAGTAAAAAAGACCTTAATCAGTATCAGATACAAGGTTCTTTTTTGTAGAGAACTTAGCCTTGGGGTGAATAACGGTTGGGATTCTCTTTGGCTGGTAGTACAGATGTATAAAATACATCACAGCTATTTTGTATGGTTTCTAGAAATCATCACTCTTATGAATGTCTGCAACATATACTGTTGACAATTAAGCTTAAAGCATGAACCTTCAGGTAAATGACATACCCAGGATACTAAGCTCCTCTGCATCATCCCTAAGTTATTGACTGGTGTCATTAGCACATCTGCTGGTCAGGCACATAGCCAGAAGGAGTCTACTGGAGAGTTAGAGAACAGATGTGTGTGTGTGTGTGTGTGTGTGTTAAGTGAAAGTGGTAAATAGATTTTTTTTTTTTTTTTGGAAAGACTATCAGAGACCACTACCTTGATTAGGTGGCATAATTTCACAAAGGAGCCATTGAAGCCAGGTGACTTGCTCTTTGACAAGGGTTTTCGCTGTATATAAAAATCAAGTCCTTTTTAAAATAAAAATTATTTATTTGAGATAGAGAGCACAAGAGGAGAGCAGAGGGAGAGGGGGAAACATGTTCCCCGCTAAACAGGGAGCCAACTCTAGTCCTTTAAAGAATTTGAATCCTTTGTCTATAATGTTGTTGTCTTTCAGTTATTGACTTTGGGAGATGTGCCTGATATTTGCTCTCTACTAAAATTCTTCTACCTTTCCTACCTAGGAACTTCAATTTCAAAACTACATGAGCTATTCTGGAAACAATGTCAATTTCTGCTGTAAGCCATCGGAATGAAAACATCTAATTTCTATCATTTATACATTAATCAACATTTTTGGTCAAGATATGATACTCTTTGTGTCCAGGGCTTTTATGAACTTGTTCTTTTTTCCATGTGTTTAATGGATTGCAATTTACTTTGAGTGGGAGAGTAGTCAATATATTTAATTTGCAACTATAAACAGAAAGCCAATAGTAAACTCACTTTAGTAGATTTCTCTGAATTTGTTAATTTTTTCTCAGTTTTGTTCTTCGAACAGAGAAAGCTCATCCCTGTTTCAATAAATTTGCATTTTCTGTGCTGTATGACTAGTTAAATCTTTTCTAGCATTTCCATTTCAATGACCCCTTCTCATAATGAAGATTTACCTTGGATGGCACTTTTCCTGTCTATCTTTCCATGTTCATTCTCTATATCAATGTAAATATGTACTACTTTGTTGGTGCATATGACCAGTATATAAACGTATTTTTAATTGTTTCATATAATTTCTTTCCTCCCCACCATTATGAAAAATTCTTAAGTATATTTACCGTGTCTGACTTGATCATCAATTTATCCCTAGATCCAGAGTTATTCAAAGTGAGCAGTTAACATTAAAATCATTATTCAATAAATGAATGAGTGAGTGATTTTAATGTCACAGATTTACTTCTGAGAGAAGGTACCATTTAGAGTGATTATAAATCCCAGTTGTCCCACGTGTAATTATTTAATTATTATTAATAGCATCACTTTTCATTTCTGATTATCTACATAGACTATTTTGCATACTGGCAAAACTGAACTTGAGGTGTTGTTTTTCTTCTTTTGTTTTCTACTCTCTTTCCTTGAGGAGAACATTAAGGCTATTCTAAGGGTCTAGCTGGCTGGTAATAAGAGTGGAGTATGAATTCTATTATTTGCATGGTATAGGAATGTGTTTTTTTTAAATCAATTATGCAGATTAAAAACATGCTTGGGATTTTCTAATTTGTCTTATATCATTAATGCAGTGATAATTGGTATGTTTTCAATTGCATTAAAAAATATTGCAACAAATAAAAGGGGAATGAATTTGTTCACATTTTGGGTGTATAATAGGGTTATTTCTTTTCCATAAGAACTAAATGTAAATGCAACTATTGCAGAAGAAACTCGGATTCAATCTCAGTCAAATCAGGATTAAAAATTTAACAAGGGCCGACCTTTGTACTTTAATTTTTTGGTGTAATTTAAAACAGAGTATTCTTTATTGAAATTTGGCATATTTTTATGTTGCTTATATGATTTCAGAATATTTTATATGGTTCACGCTGGTCATTTTACAGCCCCTTCTTATATAGTTGTGTGTTCTTGGATTTAAGTAGATTCAATTATGACCATTTAGAGACCACTTTGAGGGCAAAATAAAGTTTTTACAATCAGTCCCCAGAGCATTTTTTTGGCCACAGGGAACAATTTTATGAGGGTGAGAGCAGGGCTCTTTAATATGTTGCTTTCCCAAGAGGTGGCTGCAGGCTTCGATATTGACTTCATTAGGGTTAACCTTGGAAACAAAAAATAGTGAAATCAAAAATAAACTTTAACAAAATAGAAGCTATTTTTCTCTCATATAATTGAATAGCAGAAATTGGCAGAATGAGGCTGATATTGTAGTTCCTCAACAGTCAAGAACACAAGCTCCTTGCAGTTCATCATCCTAACATCTCTGAGCTTGCTTATGATGATCTAGGATGGCTGCTGGGGATTCTATTATTTCATCTGCATACCAGGAAATAGGTGCAAAAGGAAAAAGGAGCAGTGGACCATGTGTGATACCAAATGTTTTTAATGAGGACATGACACTTCCATCCATCTCATTGACTAGAGCTTGACCATATGGTCACACCTTTAAGAGAGGAAGGTTGGAAAAGCTTGCCTAAGCAACAAGGAGTCATTTACTCTTTTAAAAAAGAGATGTAGAAGTGACCTCCAGTCACAAGCTGGGTGGCTCAATTGGTTAAGTGAGCAACTCTTGGTTTCAGCTCAGAGCATGATCTCAGGGCCCTGAGATGAAGCCCTGGGTTGGGCTCCTCACTCATCAGGAAGTCTGTTTAAGGATTCTCTCTCTGCCCCTCTCCCTGCTCACATTCACACTCTCTCTCTATCTCTCTAAAATAAATAAATAAATATTCTTTTCAAAAAATAAATAGATAAAAATAAAAAGGAGTTGTGTTATTAAAGAAAAAAGAGAGAAAACAACTTAGGGTGGACAACTAGCAGTTCCCACCACAGTTTATAGCCAGCATGGTTTCACAGAGCAATAGGTTGAGGGAAATTAGCAGTAATCTCTCACTGGTTCTCTAAATATTCTTTCCTTTAGCTAGAAAGCTAAGACCTTCTGCCTCCTAGGGACATTTCTGGGAGCAGGGAAAATCTGCTTTATATTTCCTTATAATTCCTTTGCATCCCTTTTATGTAATAGCTAATCAAACTGATAAACATGATATTCTTTGGAACATGCTTTTATTAATGTATACAAAATACTGTTGTTAAAGCAAAAAACTAATGCTACTTAGCTTGCTTCATGAGCAAGCTATTCCCTACTTTTTCTCTCCAAGTGATAAACACAGTAGGAAAGGAACCCATTTGCAACCTTCAGATACAATATTTAGAGACTAGGAAAACCTGGCATGCAAAATTTCCAAAGTTCACTTAAGTTATCAGGGAAATTCTGAAACTTGTCAGCCAAATTGAATTCTGGATTAATTTCAGTTATTGGTGATTTGCAGTTTTAAATAAATAGGAATTTGAAAACATACACAAAATGAATTATTGGTATAATTCAAACAAAAGTCATACACCATTTAATTTCAAAATGATTATGTGGAGTATTATAAAAAAGAAGCATAAGCAATTAAGAAAATAAAATCTGAAAGTAATGAAAAAAGCATATTTATGTTAATTTGATGCTGTTAGTTCAATTCCATAATAGTCATAGCATAACCACTAAAAATTTTATGACCAGTTTTCTAAACTAAAGATTATATCTTAAAATTACATTTCACAAAAAAAGTTGTTTAAATGCATAAATCCAAGCTCATATTTGCAAATGAGTGTCTTACTCATGTATATGGGCAATGTTGTGTGGCTTCTTGCTGACCGTCGCTGCAGTAATTCACACTCTCCAGCTTCTATAATACAGCTGTGAAGTCAGTAGGGAGTCATTCAATTATTTGTGATTTTACACATCTGTCAGTTAAATCTGAACATCAAATGCAAAATTGTAAGCAGAGGGACATTATCAGGATTTGTGACTCTCCCTGGAGGATGTTGGATCTGTATACCAACAAAAGATCCATAAATGATTATTTCTATCCATAAGAGATGTATATTCTTTTTCTACTTATGCTTATGCTATCCCAGAACTAAGAATATTCAGAGCAGAAGGAGGTCCTGTAATCATGAATAAATGAAAATGGATCTTGCAGAATAATTTGGCATCTTCTTTTAAAAATAAGAGATTTCTGAATGCAGCATGGAGTCACAATGGTTACCACTCCTTCATTTTAAAAGTTTTACATGGCCAGAGGAATTAAATATTGATTGGATATTTTTCACATCCGTAATAGTTTGGGTGACGGGTTTCAAAATGAGCTAAGTATGTCAGAAAGTTGAGGACATATATCTCACTGACCATATAAAATTTCTTGTTTTTAGTGCAATCCTTGCAGGGTCACCTCAATTTCAGAAAGAATAGTTATGGTAATTACTATTCTTATCACTTAGACTCTTCAAATCATATATATATACTATGTAATTTCATTTTCTGCGTCATTGTGAAAAAATATGGAATATTTGTTTATTTTAACATTTGAACACTTCCAGATTACAACAGCTTGAAGTTTAAAGGATGCATTGTTTCCAATACATAAAATTTAAATTTTTAATGGCTTTGATATGTTCATTCTTCTAACCTGTTTGACTCATTTCTTAATCTTTATTTCTTAGCATCACACCATAAGAAGATCATGCGTCAGGAAATTTTGATTCCAACCTTCTGTTTTATAAATTTATTTAAGATTTACTTTATAAGGTCAATTTACTTCATGATATCAATTTCTTCCCTTGAATTTTAAGAGTTATGACAACAGTTCTTAGCATAGTTGTATGTATATGTATTACCCTATTGATAAATAAGCTGCTAAGACTGCCAGTGTCTTCCCCTTCTTTAGTAAATATTTACAGAATTCGTGTTATTATATTGGAGTCTTTTCCATGATTAGACCATATCATATACATAGGTGTAACATCAACTGCCCTTTTCTCCCATATAAACAACCCATTTATAAAAATGCAGGAATTCTATAATTAAAAAAAATTCTTCCTGAAGAAAACACCCAAATTAAAAAATAGATATTATATATATAGATGGTACTTACTAGAGTTCTTAGAACACAAAAATGCATCTAATAATGAATATTCTTTTCTTCCCTGGAATTCTGTGTTGTTTAGTTGTTGCCACTGTAGATGACTTGAACAATTGGAAAAACTCCTCATAGCATGGATAATTAGAACTAGGTGGTGAGCAGATTTGGGCAATTATCTTCCATGGAAATGACTAGGACATCATGCTCCAGTCTTACATAATCAGATAAAGGTAATGGGGCTAAAGACTAGTATCTCTAGTCACACTTTTTAACTAAAAACTTTACCTACTCTTAAATATCTTCAACTCTATAACTGCATAAACTTCCAGTTTCAAACTCAGACTATCTCTGTCATTTACAAATAGATCTTACTATTTAATGAGCGCCAATATTTAGCAAACCTAAATAGTTATGCATAATACTTGCTCCAAGTTTTGTAAGGTTATTTGACTTAAATCTTTGAATTTAGCCTATGATGTCCCATTGGGGTTGGAAGAACAAATTTTGATTAGCCAATTTATTTCAGATACAATGGTTTTAGGTAGGAAGCTAAATTAGGCCACTGTTAACATATCTCTTCTAAATCATGATTCTCTTAATTTAATTTGTGTTTCTCTAGATTATGACAGATTTTTAGAAAGTTGGTTTGATCTTTCTTTTTTCCCTTTCTTTCTTTTTTTTTTAAATAGACTCCAGGCCCAGCATGGAGCCCAGTGCAGGACTTGAACTCATGACCTTGAGATCAAGACCTGAGCTGAGATCAAGAATCAGCCAGTTAGCTGACTGAGCCACTCAGGCACTCTAAAAAGTTGTTGTGATATTTAAAAATGTGGGCATGGTCCTAGTGTGTCCACTGCATCCTACTAATTTTGGTAGTGGGCTTTCAAGTCCTCAGGAGAATTCCTGCTATTTTCCCTTTATTTCAACCTTTTTTCAAGTTTCATAGAAACTTATTTCTATCTGTCATCTCCATGGTAGTATTAGGGTCAGTTAAATCAGCTACTACTTCCTGGAAATGCCATTCATATAACAAAGATACATAAATATCCTCAGCCTGGAGAGTCATTAACACAGTATTATAATAGTCTCCATCAATTACATTGAATGACATGTGTCCATGTGTCCATCACAAAGCCAGTCTTGTACTTTGGAAGGTAAACTTCATTTGTGAGATAAGAGTGTATAGTCGCTACCCCTTTGAAAATAAGTTTGCCAAATCCTTGTATTTCCTTGGTGTAGCCCATTAGTTATAATTCCACCAGGAATTATCTGTTCACAAAAAAATGGTAGCTACTTGGAGGTCAGGGTCTCAACTGAAATAATCTAATTCATTTAACTGTATCTAGAATTATTGATGGTTTCCCTGGTCATTAATCCCAAGATCTGTTAATAATTGTTGTGGAGGCATCTGCCAGTATCCCTCTGAAGTGTCTTAACTATTTAAGAGAATACACTCAAGATTCCATGGCACATGTCCTACGTCCTCAAGTACCTGAATACTTTAAAAAAATAATTAATAGTCATAATTGAGTTCATTTTTGAATAAATATAACATCTATTCAAGTGGTTGTAACATATGATTTTATTCTACTACTCATGTCTCTTCTTTTAAGGATATAGTTTTTAGCAATTTACTAAGAGCAACCAGAAAACATAATTTTTCACAAATCTCCCTTTTGTTATGTGCTGCATATACAATTACTTAGCAGTTTTCTTGGATCTATTTCCTCCAATTTCCATTGATAAGATTTGTCATTCATAATTTGCTGTATAGCTTATGTCATTTTCTACTATAGATGAGAAGGAAGCCATCTTTCCATCACATTATCATCATGTTTTCCCATTCTTTTCTTTTTCTTGCTTCAAAAAAATGCTTTAGCTATTATATCGTATGTTTCTGAAAGGAAATCTGGGATACAATGATAACCAAAGATAACTCACAGTCAAAATGTCAAATCTGATTCACAGGAATCAGTGCCAAACTTATCCTGCTTTGCCTTTTCCTCACAGGTAATCGAGATGCAATGGCAGAGTGGAAGAGTTTCAGGATCACCATCAACAGATTGAAAGATTCATATACAACTAGAGAATAGTATAGCAAAATTCAATCTTGCCAAACCAATGAGAGTAGCTGGGGTGGGAACAGTGTTCAAATTTTTGAATAGTTGGATTATTTGACTTGATTCCAGGATCACTGACTGCTCTGATTAAGGGGATGGTGTAGTAACTATGCTTATTCCCATGAACTACGTTTTAAGTCTAACCAGTATGTTAACTTGATAGGTTTTTTTGTTTTGTTTTGCTTTGTTTTTTGTTGTTGTTTGTTTGTTTGTTTTACTACAAGCTGGCTGATATAGCTAATTATAGTCCATCTGAAAGACCATGGGTAGTTTGTTACTAGATGTGGTCAGAATTGCTATCATTGGGCAAAGATATCAGGTAATTCTAAGGCCAGGAATACTAAACATGTTTTACGTGTATTAAATCAGGGGAAATAATACCAAAAAAGTTTCCTTGTAAAGTAGAAGTAATATAGTAAAAAACCTCTAATTAGGCAAAGTTAATGAAAAGGATCACCACAAACATAGACAGATTGTTTTATTGTTCACAGGACCAAATGTAGGGCCAACCACAAACCTCCCTCTCCCCATTACTATAGGGTTTGAACATTATGTTTCATTGTCAGCTAAGGCAACAAGCTGCTCATTTAACTAATGAGAGTGTCTGTATTAAAAATCATTGATTTTTTAGAAATCAGAAGGAATGGGACCTACTGGTGGAGTGAATAAACAGAATAAATTGGACTGCCAGCATTCGGGTAGACTCACAATAAATAAGGATTAGAATTTGTTCTAACCTAATCGGGATTCTAAGGCTTACCAGCTAGCTAGAAAACTAAGTTGAAGGCAGCCATGAACTGTGACTTGAACTTATATATGTTCTTCCTGGGGAGCTCCAGCAATTGCAAATGACAGTTTCTCTCCAGGGGCACTATGTGTGACCATGGACTGTATCTCTCACATCGAAGCCAAGTATTAACTTCCCTCCTTCCCTGAAGTGTGATGACTTATTCTTTAGGGATGATCATAGGAGAGATTCAATTATTAAAAGAAATACCATTAATAGATTGTGTAGCCTACAGATGATTACAAAGATCTTCACAAGGGCTACACTAGGTTAATTGGCAGAGTTCCCTATAGAGATTGACTTACTAATATACACCCTATCTTTACAACAGAAGTCACCCAAGGAGACTTTTTCTTCTGACTTTAAATGAATTGATAAATGACACCACTTCAGCCCTGGGAGACACTTAGCTCATACTCCGCTTAGTTTAAAAGGTTGTTATGGATGAAATAATGGTCTAGGCTTCCTCCCTACCAGACAAGGCAGAATGCACACAGTTGTTAATACATCTTGCTATACGTGGATTAATGCTGTTAGGCCCATGCAAAGGTCAACATAGAAACAGGGAGAGAGGCATCTGGCTTTCTAAGGTAACCCCCCCCCAAAAAAAAAAAATTAAAAAAATAAGGTAAACCCATATGATCTAAAAGGGGACTTGTTCAGCTAGTTTGACCTGAGACACTGGAATGCATGATTGAAGCCAAAAATCCAAGTGGACCTTATACTTTTTGGAGACCCTTTGGTAGTAGATTTAATTAAATGTTTTATGGACAAACTAAGTGGATTTTGTTCCATCTCTGCTATACAAATTAGAGCAGCCAGCAGAACAAAAAAAAATCCCCAGAAGCCAAGACAGAATACCAACAAAATTGAAGTTTGGGGTGGAAAATTATCCATAGAACTTACTCATGTCTTCATATTTTGCAAGTAAGTTATAAAGTGCCTTTCGTTCTGCAAAACCTATTCAAGAATATTTGTATAGTGAACTGTTTTGGAAGATAGCATCTTCCTCAGTAACCAGAGAGACATTTGCTTATAGCCTTGGAGATAGAGATAATGTTACCCTTTAGAGTCAAAGGTTATAGATAATTACATTTATAACAAAATATTCTGATTCCCTGAAATCAGAATTCCTTTTCTCTCAAACAAACCCCTCTGCAGGGACATGTGTCATCTGGCTGTCCTAATATCACTCTGTAGGAGCTGGGGCTCAGAGAATAAATTCAAAACTCAGGCTATTGCCTTTGCTGTGAACAGTAACCTTTTTTTTATCTCTGACCAAGAAGTCTCTTGTCTTTTACCAGAATCCATTAAATTATGGCAAATGTGTTTGTTGCAAGTAGAGTAAAAGGTCTAACTCTCCAGAGATATTTACAACTAAAAATTGCACTGGATGATTCAGCAAAAACAGCAGCCCTACTCCCACCCATCACCACCCTCCATGATCTTAACTACCAGTGTCTTACTTACTACAGCTACCATTAATTTCTCATCTGTAGATTCTAATAAACTAATGGAACATCATACCCATCAATAGTGCCAGAAGTGTGCTTAACCTTCACCCAGGAAAGACTATTGCTATTCTAAATAGTGTGGAACAAAATGCTTTTAAAGGTTAGAATTGCTAAGTGGCAGAAGAAGTGGTCATTTATGGGAACAGTACAGTCTTAGCAGAGTACATCTCTGAGGAGTCTGGTGTTCATCATTATTCTCCAATGGTATTGGTAACAAAGATTGAAAAGAGAATTTGACTTCTCTATGGAGCAGCTAGTTGGAACTGGGCAGAGAAAGGAATAAGTACATGTTATTATTAAAGAAGTTGATGAGTATTATATCAAATGAAGTCACTGTTTATAAAAGCATGTTCTAGACATCTGGAATATGGATATGTTCACAAACTGTTACAGTATAGAAATACTAATCAGTGGCATCTAGTTTCTACCCAGTCACTGAAAATATGTAGTTAATGGTCAAAGATCATTTCTGCCAGGAAGAAATAAGAATGATACTATAATTTTAATTGAAGTTTAATGTATGAAATAATACTTTTCATTATTCTGCAGTATGTATATATTGTAACAAAAGTGTTATAAGTTCATTTCTAGAATTAAATGAAAATCAAACTTATATAGACAATGACTCATAGGATGAAAGAAGCTCATTTGAAGCCTCTATTGAATATAATACCTATATAGAATTATTACCTACGAAAAAATTAAAAGTGACTATAGAAAGGTTACATAACCTAGTACAATCTTAACAAAAACCTAAAACAAAGAAATTGAGCTTTAAAAAAAAAACTAATAAAAGTCCTCAGGAAGAATATAACTGCTATCACCATTCCTAGAAGCAATAATTCCTGATGTCCATTATATGTTTTAAATCTAGATGTTAAGAGGCTTATTCTTTTGAGTGAAATATTACAAAAACTGTCTTAAGACAAACTATAAAAAGACAACTGAGACATATGCATCAAGGGTATATTGACATAAGTCAGAATGTGTATTGAGAAGAAAAGAATTACCCAGAGATCTGCAATTCATACTGGTCAATTTTCATTGAAAATATGCTAATGACAGATCAATTTAACAAGTGTTTCCACGGTGTTTATTAACAGAATGTGTCCAGTTTCACTACAATTGCTAATGAATGACATGCAAACCTGTAATCCATAGATGGGGGTGGTGCATAGCTCCCTGGAATATGTCACAGAAGCCATCGACATACATAAGCTGAATATGCCTCATTATGAAAAAAGCTACTGTTTATGTACTCGATAATGACAGATATCACCTAGAAAACCCATATATTATATCTAGAACTCAATATTTCCTAATGGGTTAGGTATGAAAATGGAAAACTAGGTCTATAGTCTAGACATACTATTGCTTCACCTGGTATCTCATGACTACTTCTGTCTTTGAAGTTATAATTAAAGTGTGATATTGTGTATGATCTCAGATTATTGTATGTGATTTGATAATCTGAAATGTCACATTGTGTCAGTGTATAATCTACTGAAAAGCAGTGTGCATTCTACATGGCGTAAGCTTTAAATGGAGAATTTTTCTTTTGTTGGACAAATCAACAACCTAACTTATTCCTGAAAATCTGTTTTATTATAATAGGCTAAAGATTGTCCCCTACTTGTTTTTTTCCATCTTTACCTTTTTATTTATTTTATTTTTAAATAAATTTATTTTTTATTGGTGTTCAATTTGCCAACATATAGAATAACACCAGTGCTCATCCCATCAAGTGCCCCCCTCAGTGCCCATCACCCAGTGGCCCCCACCCTCTGCCCACCTCCCCTTCCACCACCCCCAGTTCGTTTCCCAGAGTTAGGAGTCTCTCATGTTCCATCTCCCTTTCTGATCTACTTGTAAATGAATAAAGCCTGATTTTTTTTTAAAGAGATTATTTTCCTATGCCAACAACTTTAAAACAGATGCCTTCCATCTTGCTTATTGTTAACAGAAAACTGACACCTGGTAGAAGAAGTTGTATTTACTTTTCTTGAAAGAATTTTTGTTTGGATTTTATTGAATTACCTAAAGCAGTACAGTATTTTCAAATGTAAAAATAAAACATTTGGATGCATCTCTCACACCAAATTAAAGCCCTCCTCTTTATGAGCTTAACGTTTTATAAGCCTGCCAGCCATAGAATTTGGTTCTCATAGTTTGATATGATTGTTAACTACTATTTATTTGAGAAAGTTGATCAACCTAATTTCTCTTTTCTTGGGATTCTCTTGTTTTAGGTTAGATACTCTAAGTGCAACCACCAAGTCACTAAGTACATATGGTACAGTGTGTTTGGCACAGGGTCCGTCCGGAGACTAGTGTTGTGAGTCACTGAAGAAGAAAAGAAAGAAGGAAGAGTAGAAGAAAAAATATAAGGATGGAAGGAAAGATGAATATGACAGAGAAGCTAACAGCACACCATGTCCAGCCTTCACATATATGCTGCAAAACTAGAATTGTGGAGTTTTATCTGCAGCCTCTTTTTATATGCTCTTCCTGGAATATATGAGCCTTAAAGCACATTTTAGGAGGTTTGGTTATTTTTCCCTAGGCTCTGAATTAAGGGCCAGTACAATTTCATATTCCATAAAACTGCCATCTAGGGCTCCAGTCTCTTCTTTTCATGTCCTCTCCCTAGTCAGTGGCTCACATTTTCTGCTCCTTGGCTGTCATTATTGATACACACTTTAGATTTGAAGTACGATTTTTTCCCCATTCTCTAACAAGATTGTGTTTCCCTCAATAATTTTAAGCCTTACTCTAAGATGGAGCCTCAGAGTAAAATTGTTCTAATTACTTTGTCCAAGCCTAGGCAAGAAGAAGGGAAAGTGGAAGATTCAAGTTTCTCCCCATTCACTCATATTCAGTTTCTTGACCAAAGAATAGCAAGGTTGGGATTTTATGTGTGCATGTGTTTGTCTGTTTCATTTGTAGGTTTGTGTATTTGTGGCATAAGAAGCTATCGTGCAATAAGGAATCTTGTAGAAAATATGCTTGCTACAACACCAAATTGTATGCTCACTTCTTGGAACAAATAAGGAATAGAAGCTGTTCAACAGAACTGCTGAATCTCCCTTATCAGTTTCTAGGCACAGAAGAAAATATACCATTTAATATAATAATTTCCTATAATTTACTCATTCTGAAGAACCTTCCTGGAAGCACCCACAGTTTTCTTCGAGTCTAGTGATTAGGCCTGCCTGGGCTTTTACCATATTTTATCACTCTGGATTACATAAAGTGTGAGCATTCACCACCTTCTTCATTGTGTTGTGTGCTCCTTGAGAGCACATTTTATCACTCTGGATTACATGAAGTGTGAGCATTCACCTCCTTCTTCATTGTGTTGTGTGCTCCTTGAGATCAGTGATCTTTCACTTCAAAGAGAGTCAAAATTTGTAGTTCCATTAAATCATCAAAACTCTTTTGAGCTTTTAACGAGTGGCTAATATTTTTTTCAAATAAGCTCTACCCCCATCGTGGGGCTCAAATTCCAACCCCAAGGTCAAAAGTCAAAACTGAGCTTGCCAGGCATGCCTCTTCTCACAAATATTATCCTAGGCAGAAATCCATCTGCCACAAGACATCTTAGAGGTTTGCTGGAATCCCAAGAATTCAGGCCTACAAGTAAAGTAAGAAATGTCAATTCAGGAATACAAAGGCAAGGGAATGTGAACAAATGTAACATACAGTAATCTCTTCTTATCCACAATGCTTATATCATTCACCTCACTTCATCTATTATGTAGGACTTTCGTCACCTCACATCTTTACAAGAAGAAGTATGAATGGAGTACAATAAACACATGATATTCACATGATTTTTATTAAAGTATATATTACAATTGTCTTATATTGTTATTGCTTATTGCTCATAATTTTACTGTGCTTAATTTATAAATTAAACTTTTTCATAAGTATGTATACGTAGGAAAAAAGCATAGTATATACAGTATTGGGCATCCACAGGGGGTCTTGGAATATATCTGCTGCAGATAGTAGAGGACTTCTCTATTGACCTATTGTGTGCCCAACCCTTTATGTACATTCACTGAAGTAATTTAGCATTATAGTCATTTTTTTAGTAGTAAGAGTTAAAGTCAAAATAGGATTTTAAGCCTTTGAGTTACCTCCTAGTACACCCATTGGTGATTTAAAGAGAAGTTGGAGAACAAATTCACTAATATCAATACCTATTGAACAATTAAGTAACTTTAGGGAAAATTATTATGATCGCTGGAACAACAGTTCAACCTTGCAAAAAAATGCGGGTTAAATTGTAAAGATTTCATTAGCAAAAATAATTACATAAGACCATTTTCTGGAGGATTATTTTTAAAAAAAGTCAAAGCGCCATCTCATCTATACACAAAGCAATAAACATTTTGCCCTATTAGGTAATGTCAATTGACCTCAAACAATCAAAGAAATAGATCATGAATGTTGAGTGTGAATAGCCGCCTGCTACTTCATAATGGGCATAGTCAGATGGAACCCTTCTTATATTTCCTTAGACACATTTTTGAAAACATGTATTTTTATTCTTAATTTACTAATACTTTAAAATCAATGTAGCTAATTATTCACAACAACTTCTATAGCAGGACAATTACCCTTGCAACTTCTAAAACTGAGTTGAGCGGCAAAACAGAAACTGATAGTAAGTCTAAGTTTATAATGTAAGAAGCTGCATAGTTGCCTTTACACCTCCCTCACATCTATGTCTTTCATTTGCATCCTTAATGCTAAATACCCTCCATTGCCATTGACAAGTGCTTAAATAAAAATTCTACAACAATTACTGCAAACCATGTATTCACTGTCTTGCACACTTTGTCAGTTCATCAAACAATTCTCTACGGCACAGGAACCACGAAATAAGCTTCTGTAAAAATGCACAGCTCTTTTTTTAAAACTGTGGTTAAAAGTAGTTTTAGGTTGCAAATTATATTAAAATTAGATGTAAGGAGCTATATAAATTTATGATGCCCAATTAGCTTTATGCAAATGCAGAGTATTTAGGCACAGAATTCAATCTAGATTAGACACAAGAGGAGTTAATTATCTTTATTCTTACTCCAGAATGAAACTAAAATAGAGAATTTTCCAAATACATATATATTCTGCAAAAACATGGTGACTATGCCATCCATTAATTCTTTCTAATATATCTTAATATGTAATTCAGAAAGAAAGAAAATTATCCCACAGAAAGGATTGAAAATGTGTGGTGTGTGACCAAAAACAATCCATAAGTGCATGGGTAAATCTAAACATATGTTGATGCTATAAAATCGGAATGTCCCCGTTAGTGATAACTAGAAGACAAAATCAGAAAAGCAGACAATACTGTTAGTAAGAGACAAGAGAGGGAAATTCTTAAATACAGTATTATAAGGAAGGACATCAAATTATTTGAAAAGAAGGTGGAGAAATTTGTTCACTTGAACTTTTAGTGAAACAGACATGATAATTTCAATAATAGCCACTTAAAAGGTAGAAATAGAGGATATAATTTCCAAGATGCTACAAACAACATGTAATGAGCATGTAATCTGCATAACACAGAAAAGAAAAGAGTAGCAGGGAGATGAAAAATAACATGGGAGAAATAAATCCTAATATGTAATATTCCCATATCAATGAAAATGTAAGATTACTTAATACTGAATAATAATGCAAATACAAATAAAAATAGATTATGGGATGCAACCCAAATGGTATTTAGAAGAATATTTATATTTTTAAAAGCTTTGGTAAAAAAGAGCAATTTATTGCATTTGGACAATTTATTACAATTGAAAAACAAATAGGCTAAAATATTAATGAAATAGCAATCTTATTTAAGTAGTAAGAAAAATACTATACACAAAGAAGGAAACTGTAAGTAAGTTACTGAAGATGGCTGAAATATAAAACAAATACATAGTGGAGATGATCAACAAAGCCAAAGACTGCTCTCTGAGATAAAAAGAGCAACCAGTGTCTGTTAACAGCAATTTCATGATGTCAGTGTCAAATACTCTATCTGCTAATATTCCCTTGGACACCTAAGTGACAAGAAGATTTCATGTTCTTCCATTATCATGCTTTATATAACTCACAGTGATTTAGTCCATCACTTCATATATCCTTCCCTCCTACCAAGCCTTCTGGGTCAAAATAGTACAGCAGGATTTTCTGCACACATACAAAAGTTCAAGTATATCCTCTTAAAGGAACAGATCTGAGATGGAATTGAATCTAGAAACCATCCACTTTGGTTGCATCGGGTGTAAACCAAACTAGTTTATCAGACATTAGGACATAAGTGGTCTAAATATGATAGTGGCTATCAGGACACTGGATTTTGCATTCTGAAAGAATATAGCAGTTAATGAAATGAGGGACAAGCAGGGAAAAAAGAAAGGACAAGAAAATTTACAACATTGCCAATAGCTAACACCAAACCGTGGTTGGTTCTGACTCTTGAGATTTTGCCGTGCATAGATATGGCTCCAAGAGATGGAGTAAACTGCTTGAGATGGGAACCAGTAGTTCACAGGATGAGGCTTCGAAATCAAATCTAGCCAACAGTGGGGACCTCACTTTTCCCCATGAAATACTCTTAGAGGACAGGAACCTGATTCTGATTTTTGGTATGTTTTGACTTGGTCTCACCCTCATTACTCAAATTTAGAAGCCTTCTCTTTTTAAGATTTCCAAAAAAGAATGCTTGACAAGTTAGACAGGAAGCATGTATCTCATTAGCTTCTAGCAAATGTCAGATTTATTTACACATTCAGAGAGTTAATGATGCATTTCTGGATGTTTTCTTATAAGTAATAATTTTCTACCTAATTTTAGAACACCTTGAAAGTTATTTTGTGACTTGTGAAGATGCAATCTTCTAATAGTTTCAGAAAACAAATACTTTCTGTGAATGTGTGGAAAGTAATATTTGCATATATTTATTTATGAACACATGGAGAGCCGTATATAGTATTCAGTCCATTCTATATGCTGTGTACTTTATATACTCTTTACTACATAAGTGATTTATTCTATAATCTATACTATTTATATTATCCATACTCTAAGCTCTAACACTATTGCGTATAATATTTTTCTGACAGTTAGAGGAGCTATGCATGATGAGACTTCATAGGACAATATAAACCTGCCTCTTAGAGCCACTAAGTACTAATACCATACTTCTTAATTTTGTCAGAAACCATGTGACAAAAAGACAATGTTATAAGTTAGTTATTGCCACACAATCCATCACTTATCTAGTCTAATTTTTTAAAAAAAGAGAGAGAGCAGACATTTTTAACATTACAATTTTATTTACCCACTCACTTCAAATGGTTAGCAATAAAAAACAGCAATCAACCCAAATTTTCCCAAGCAGTTTTATTAGGATAAAGATTAAATGCTAGAAAATAGGAACGCCTGGGTGGCTCAGCGGTTTAGCGCCTGCCTTCGGCCCAGGGTGTGATCCTGGGGTCCTGGGATCGAGTTTCACATTGGGCTTCCTGCAGGAAGTCTGCTTCTTCCTCTGCCTGTGTCTCTGCCTCTCTCTCTCTGTGTCTCTCATGAATAAATAAATAAAATCTTTAATGCTAGAAAATAAGGACAAACAAAAAAAAATGCCTTAGGTTAATTGAAGTTTAGCTCATATGCATGGAACAGTTGAACAGTCCAAGGAGCCTAGGCAAGTGAGGCTTTGCTTTGTGATTTTTCTCCTATGGATTGCTTTCTTCCCACGTAATACTCTACCATTCTTACAAATGTTGCCTTCCTCAGAAGGGTTGATATTGTACTTCTGTCACAACAACGTTTCAGTCCCTAGGCAGGAAAAAGAGAGGAGGAAGAGGGTAAGGTCTTTTCAATACCTCTCATTTCTGTTCATATTTTATTCATGAGATCTTAAATACAGAGGCAAAGATAGCTGTATGAGGATGAAGAAAGTAGCTCACAGCTGTGCAGCCTGTGTCCAGAAAAGAGGGAATGGATTGGGGGTGACATATTGCAGACTGCCAAAGTCCTTCATATGGCCACCAAATATCCGAGTACACACTTCTTCCAATAAATTTAACTCACTCTCTAGCTGAAGGACAAAACTCAAAGTCTTATCCATTGGCCACATTCAGCTCCAAGCCTCTAACACGTGGCTAATGGACATTGCTACCCATTATATCCAGTTGTGGTTTCTACTACCTGACATTTGCAAACAAACAGACAAAGGATCTGCCCTCTATACCCATCCTCACTTTCACACCAACATCCGTATACATGCCACCATTTCTGGGAACAGAAACATGAATGCAGATGGAGGCTTAAGTAACATGTATCTAAATCTTTAAAAATTATAAATTAAGAAAGTGGATTATTAAATAAAATATCTTTGAGCCACCTATTTGAGAAATTCAGATTTCTCAGTGTCATTTTTCTATCTCTGAAGTGGTAACACAGAGATAAATGCGCCCACCTCCTAACTCTTTTTGCTCTTCCTTTTTTTTCACATTCCTCTTTTATGGTCAATTGTGTGACACTCAGCCTGCAAGTCCCAAGCACATTCAAAGCTGCCCATTAGCCAATTCTTGGACTTAAGCCAAGACCAACCATGGAGTGGGCAACTCTTAGGAAGATGATGTGGGTAAAAAGTCTGTAGAAAACCTGGAGGCCAATGTGGGACTGTTTGGACACTGCATTCTGGGTTCCCAGGCCTAGAAGTGGAGCGTGGGGTCCAGTTGGTCATCACTGGCATTTGACCTATAGAATTTTCACCTTGATGACAGGAGCAAGGCTGAAGAACAGAGTCAGGCCTGACAATGTGTGGAGCCCAAGGCAGCACTCCCTTGTGCCTGTGTCCAAAATTAATAGTGTAAACAATATATTCTGGTGGAACAGGAACAAGCAAATACTACATTAAAAAAAAAAAGAGCCCACTGAGAAGATAGAATTAATAGCAAGTCTATCAGTCCACAACAATGCTGAAATCCTGGGCAGAAACAATAAAGGCTGGTTTTGTTGAATGTTGTGTAAGTCCACCAGTTAGATTCACGCTGACCTGTGAGAAAAATCACCTTGTTTTCAGTCTTCCTTGACACTTGATTCTGATTTCTGGAAGGTTCTTTATTGTGTCAATAATCTCCTATAGTCAGATCTGAAGAAAATTTCTATTCTCCTTGCAGATGCTGTTTCACAAGCTACTTCTTGCAGTTGCAATTCTACGAGGTTGAAAACTGTTTTAGAGATAAACAATCAGATTTTTGTAGACCAGACTTGTAATTTCTTATAATTATTCTTCAAAATTTTATTCTTTCAAAATTTATTGGGCTTTTGATCTATTTCCTGCCTCTCAGTACAGTATTTGAGGAACAAATCACAATGTTTGCTTATGAATATTGTTCCAATGCTGACTTAAGATTTTATTTTGTGGGATAAGTTTAGGGAGCCAATTTGTTTGAAAGAGGTACCTTGAAGATCTCTTTATACAATAAGCTGGAATAAAGGCAACATTCATTTTCTTATAATCACTCCAAGTTTAGGTAACTTTTCTTGGCTGAGGAATCATAAAAGTGGCCTTGACAAAATGTTCCAAATAACATTTTTATTTTCCTGTTTTTGAGGAATACAAAATGAGTTAGATTTTCCAACTTTGTAAAGCCTCATATTTCTGGACTTTTGCTCTCTTGTTTTGAAAGTAAGTCAAGTCTTGCCTGAGGTGTTTTCTTGATTGTAATTATTTGCATAAAGCAGCAAGAATCAAACAATATACATTCACACGATGACTTGCTACAACCATTTCCCCAGAGGCTGGGCAACAGAGGCTCAATAGCCATGTGTACTGCTTTACAAGTTATCAGAGACAACAGGTTACCAATGATGATAGCATAACGAGGGTCACAGCTGTTCCGATCTTCATGGGTCTTTATTGCCTAACCATTGATCCAGTGCCACATATTTTAGGATTCTGTTATAGTAACAGCCCACTTGGGATTTTAATGTCTGTTTTATTTTGACTAAAGTTCAAGCAATAGCAAGAAGTCTTCAAATATAATAACATAAATTAAAGAACTGCAATTTCAAGTCTCGCCAGTGACTCGGTGCAACCATATGCCCAGGAAGACTGGGGGAGTGTATTTGATGATAATAACTGGCATAGCACTTTAAAAACTGAAATGCCATCATCACTGCAAAAACGGACTCTACAAAGGTCAATAATGGTCACCTAATGATTAAAATCAATAATATCCTTTTGCCCAAAACCTCTTTCCCTGAATTCATTTCCTACTCTTTCATTTCCCTTTCTTACAACTCTCTGCATTGGACAATAACTCTCATATCTTGAGCATCTGGTCTCTTTTAATTCATCAGAGATTCAACTCTTTAACCCTTCCTGTCTTTTTCACAGTTTTTGCCCTAGCTTTTGCAAGCTCTAGATCTCTTTGGTTGTATATTTTTCTTATCCTATGTTGCCTGGTCAATCTCTAATATTATCACTACTTCCCAGATTTCTCTTTAAATCTCCACTTCGTGATGTGATGAGCACCTGGTGTTATATTATCTGTTGGCAAATAGAAATTAGATTTAAAAAATAATAAATTTCCATCCCTATTTTAGATTGAATGAAAGATATCCCTACATAAGATTTCCACTTCCCTAGTTTAATTTCTCAGTTTTCCTCCAGAGTCAATAAAAGAACAGTGTCTACTCTTCCTAGTCCAGACTGTGTGCCATTCCTCATGGTATCTACTTCTTCATTTTGTCTAAAATCTTTGTTTTGCTATTTATTTTTGTCAACATTGACACATTATGCCATGTTTATGTCAGATGTTCAAAATAAAATGTCCATAGAAACTCAGTGTCATGTGAAGATTCCATTCTTTAAGCTTCCATACAACTCTACATCTTCTTTTGGGATTCAGACATTGACCAAATTTATTGTCCCTACTCTACTCTTCAAAGAACATCCTCCCATAAAGTGTACTGTGGAATACTAGGATTTGTCTGGCATTATTCCATGCACCTGCTATTTTGCAAATCATGCTCCTCTTCCTGTTTCTGTCTCTATGATGAGCAAGTCTGTTCAGAGCCAATGCTTTCCGAGCCCTCCCAAAGTGATACAAGCATCACTGAGAAGACATCAGTGTAGACCTTGAGGTGGTCGGTTCACGTTGCTTTATGTCCCTGCAATCCTAGTGTGCACAATAGTAATGTACAAATTTGTCATCTGTACAAATTTAGCAGTGGTTGCATAATTCAGGAAAATTAAATTGAAAGAGAAAAAATTAGAATTGTTCTAAGTTGCTTTGATAGGTCATAAAAATGCACACAGACTACAACATTAAATATGCTTATGCTGTCAAGCCCCACTTTCAAGATTTGCTTTCTTTCCCTTACATCCCATATCTATATCCAATTTTTTATTCTCTCTTAGGCGATGAGTCATCATCAGTTCGATTTTGTCTATTCGTTAGCTTTTTTGCTTAATTCAGTGACTACAATTTTGTTTACAGATTTTTTTCACATTACAGAATTTTAGTATTTCTTCTCTTTTTGTGTGATCTTTCTTCTCAGTGTTTCTAGCCCATTTTTTCACTTTAATCATGCTTAATTTAAAATCCTTTTCAGATTCCCTATTGTGTCTAGCTCTTTGTGAATTATTTATTGTGTATCATTGTTTTCTGTTGTATCTGAGAGCCCTGGAATGAAGAATCTTCCTATAAAAGATTTTATTTATACTTTGTAATCCATATGGTCTGTCTAAATTCTGACCACATTTTAAAATTAATTTTTGATCTAGACTTTGTACAATTCATTTCTGATTTATAAGCATCCTGCTTCATTACTTCATATCTGAGACACTGTAGTAAAATTTATTCTCCTTTCAGAGATAAACCAGCCTTTCCTCAATGCTCATCTAATGAAGATGCTCAGTGTGATCCCCCTGTGAGATGTGCTGAATGTGACGGTCTATGGCATGGCCAGTTTTCTTACTGGAACTTATGTGCAGATAACCTTTTGATACCCACTGAAATGTTTAGCCTTAATTTCCACTCAGAGTTCCTTTTCATCCTTTTTCTACTTGTAACTTGGAATTAATTTCCTTCTTCTTTTGATTAATTACATATTCTTAGAACATTGACTAAACTTTTTGAACTTGGCCAGAGTAACAACTTTTTATATTTTTTAATGCAACTCTACCCTTTACTCCAGTCCACCATGTCGACAAGAATCCCCTCCTTCCCAACTGAGTGCATTGTGTTTTCAAACATACAGCTATTAATCTTGATTTTTTAAGAAGAAATGTAACCCTTACCCACATAGCTTTATTTCAATCCAGGCTCTAAGCCTTTGTCCTCATTAGTACATTTCAGCAGATCTGAAATACACACTGGAGAATAATGCATTATGAGATCTAATAGTCCTAAGTTGGACTTGGCACTTCAAGATGCACAGAACATTTTAGGAGTGCAATCTAGGTCCCATCTCTTTAAAGATTTCTCTGTCCGCATGGTAGCTCAAGTGCTTCCTGACATTTTTAGAGATTAGATAACAATTAGATCCAACAACTATATACACAAACATTAGAGCACAAATAGTCTCAGATGCACTGACATATAAAATCACAATTAGAGAAATATTTTCCTGTCTCTCCAAAGTTCCTACTATGGGGATATGATGTAAATTTTTCATTGGAAAAATGTCAAAGTTCTCCTTTTTGTTTATTGATGTTTTCATGCATCTCACTTGGCAAAGTTGTCCTAAATTTCAGTTTTGTTATTTTTTAACCCATCAATAGCTTACAATAAGTTGGGATTTTCAAATTAACTGCTTCTGTCACTCGGGGTGAAACCAAAATTTGAGATCAGCACTATTTTTTATGAAAATATTTAGGTATTCTAATAAAAGCAGATATTATGGGTCAGTGGGCTGCAGGAGAGAAATCAACATTTTTGTTAACTCCGATCTAGTGTGTAAATTTGGGTATTTTGTCTTAGCCAAGCTACTAGATTGTAGATTTTTAAATATAAAAGGAGGTTTTCTGACATTATGTCTTGTGGATGTTAGTTAAAACATTTAAAAATCTGTTAATTAAATTTTAATTATAGTGATGTTAGTTTAGAGCCACATGAATGCCACGGATTGAGAATTCAAGCCCACAAAGTGTCACTTGGTATGAAAAGTTCAGAGACTTTCATTAGGAAACTAGACATATTAATGTCTGTTCATCTATAGGTTACATAGTTGATCTAAGAATAATTACCTTTCCCCACCAAAGTCTTAAAAATCAGTAGTACATGATTTTATAATTTTCAATCTTTCTTTGCCAGGGGATAAAACAAATAATTACATAAAAAGAAAAAAAAAAGTGTTTATTTGTTGGACGTTCTTGTTGGGTGTTCTTTTTAAGAACCTATGGGTACTGTTGAAGAAAAAGTACTCTGTTGGCTAAAAAAACAAAACAACAACAACAACAAAAAAACCCACACACTTGAAATTTTTTATGCCTTGCATTAGTTTTGGTATAAATCCGTGAAAATCAATCATATATAGAGAAAAATCATCATTTTTTTCTGCGACAAGAATATCATACTTAAGTAGAATAGATAGCTAATAGGCAGAGAAACTGTATAGACATTTTTCCAAAGAAGACATACAAATGGCAGACAGATTCAGTGGGTAGTGGTTGGAGGAAATGGGTGAAGGTGTTCAAAAGGTAAAAACTTGCAGTTATTGGGGCAGCACCGGTGGCCCAGCAATTTGGCGGCCTTCCACCCGTGGTGTGATCCTGGAGACCCAGGATCGAGTCCCACGTCGTTGGGCTCCCTGCATGGAGCCTGCTTCTCTCTCTGCCTGTGTATCTGCCTCTCTCTCTCTGTCTGTCATGAATAAATAAATAAAATCTTAAAAAAAAACCCACAAAAACGCAGTTATAAAAGAAGTGCTGGTTAAATAGTGTACAGTATGGTGACTACAATAATATTGCATTTATATTTAGAAGTTGCAAAGGATTAGATTTTAAAACTTCTCATAAGAAGAAGAAAAATAACTATGTGAAGTGATAGATGTTAATTACACTTGTTAGTGGTAATCACTATATGCATATGCCAGATCATTATGTTCATATACTTGGACTAATACAATATTATATGTCAGTTATATTTCAAAAAGGAGGGAAAAGCGTAAATACTTAACATTAGTAATTCCCTGAGGCCTCATATTGGTAATATGGAGTGCAATTGATTAAGATAGTATATGCCAAATATTTCCATCATAAAATTTAAGTTTTTGTTCCTTTTGTCATTATTAGTCAATAATGTAATAATTTTCAACTCTTTGAATATCTCAACATTTGTAATCTAGTGATTTCTCATTAGCTTATGGTTTTTGCCTGAGTCATTTATTACAATGATGATTATTAAATAGTGATTTTTCTATTATTTCTTCTAAATTTTTAATCAGCATTCTTATTTAAATAAGCCATTGTCCCTCCGTTAATATTTTTATATTAAAATCATTATTTTGCTAAGTGATTAAGTGTGCTTTAACATAACTACTATATGGTCTTTCATATAAAAGGAGTTTTGATTTGTTCACAAACCTCTTATGCCCTGATAATGTGCTTAGTCCATCATTTTACCATGTTCCTCCCACATGACACTTTATATCAAAAATATCTAGCAGCTGTTTGAATATTTATAAATCACGAAGTTTAACATTTATGGAAATTCCATGAAGTTTTACATAAGTGCATTAACAAGCACGTACACTTTTTAAAACAATAATTTAAAAGAATATTGAAATAGAAATTAGGGAAATTTCCTGTTATGGAGTGAAGCAAATCCTTCAGCTATATTGAAATTGAAAAGTAACATCAAATATAACTTATTGAACACAAACAATTAGTATCTGACATAAAGACATACGTCAGAGATATTGTGGGTTCATTTCCAGATCATTCCAAATAAAGCAAATATTGCAATAAAGCAAGGCAAATGAATTTTTTTGGTTTCTCAGTGCTTACAAAAGCTATGTTTATTTACAGTATACATTAGTATGAAATGTGCAAAAGCATTATGTCTAAAAAGAATGTATACATCTTAATTAAAAAATAATTTATTGCTAAAAAAATGCTAACCATTATCCAAACTTTCATCCAGTCCTAATCATTGATCACAGATCATCATAACAAATATACTAATAATGAAAACATTTGAAACATTATGAGAATTACCAAAATGTGACACAACGACTGAAGTAAGCAAATGCTGTTGGAAACCTGGCACTGATAAACTTGCTTGATGGGAGTTGCCACAAACCTTCAACTTGTAAAACATGTAGTATCTGTGAAGTGCTATAAAATGAGGTGTGCCTGTATAGATGAAAGAAAAGAAGCATACATGTTGAGGAAGTAATAGCCTTCGGGAATTAGACTCATTTTTTCTTGGGTTCAACTGAATGCAACAAAAGATGTTTAGCTATTTCCCTACGCATTCCCATTCCAATTAATCTTCAAACTGTGTACATATTCCTTCTCTCACAATATGCACTACACTACATTTATGGAGAGGCTATCCTAGAAACATTAAAGCTCTTCCAGGAACATTGCACATTCAATAAATGCTATGCAGCCGACCAGCCTGCCTTGTGAATGATCTTTGTGTACTCTGACCACTTCTACTTTATCACCAGAGACATCACAACGTGCTAGCATAGATCACTTGGAATTTGAGTTGAGGATTACTACAGGCCTTTACAATACTTTTAAAGTTACATCAATAAAAAATATTGTTCGATACAGGTTTTAATGAATACCCTTTCATCAAGTGAAGGAACCTTCGACTTATGATTTGCTAAGTGCTTGGTTTCTCTTTTTATTTTTATTCATGAAAGGGTGCTGACTTTTTGTCAAATATTTAAATGCAACAGCTGAGATTACTCTATTATTTGGTAAAACATATAAACACACCGTTCCACTTTCTGATACTAAGCTCTTTTCTGTTGTTGGAACAAAGCAAATTTAAATATATATTTTATGTACATACATTGCAGGTTTCAATTTGGTAAGAGTATATTCATGTTTTCTGCATAAATGTTCATAAATGAGTCTGCTCTGCAAGTTTATTTTCTTGTACTATTTTTGTCCAGTTTTATAATTGAGGTTATACAGGTCTAATAAAGTGCGCTGGAGAGTCTTTCCTTTTTTTCTATTCTCTAAACAGCTTTTGTAAGATGAGGATTGTTTGCTTCTTTAAAGGCTTGTTAAAACATCTCCAAAATTATTGGCAATCACTTGTTTTTCCCTAAAACTTTTGTAGGAAGGATTTCCTTTTTGGCCACTGATTCATATTTTACATTAATCATTACATATTTCATTTATATAAATTGAGAATATATTTTCTAAAATATTCACATAGGTCCATTTCAAATACATTGCCATTAGTGTTTTCATTGTCGTAAAAGTTTCAAGCAGCTCCTACTAATCTAATTATTCTATTTTCTAAAGCTAATTTTCCTTCTTTGTGCTTTTTTAATTTTTTTCCTAGCTTGCATTGATAGATCATGTATTTTCACTCTTCTAAAGAATCAACAGTTTGGTACCCCACCCCACAGAATATAACATTTCTATTTCATTAATATCTGCTTCTTATTATTTTCTTTTTCCTACTTATCTTTGACTCTATACATTTTTCCCATTTTTTTGAGTTGATAATAACACAATAGTACCAACAATAATAACATAATACATTTCATGAATATTTGAACACCCACCAAATGCAGACCTTGTTTGAGATATGGGGACACAATGTTTTTGAGAGGAGAAATGAACACTAAAATATTGAACATATGAGTGCTATTTTAGTTAGTGCTGTAGTAGTTATAAATCAATGCTGTAACAGAAAAATATAATTTGTGGAGATGAAGAGAATGCATGAGACACTTTGTTCAGGTAAGAAGGTCAAGAAGTTCTCTGGAAAGATATGGTAGGTTGGTATGGTTGCTGGAAAGGATGGAGGGAAGGGACAGGTCCTGCAGGCACTGGGCACAGAAGAGCCACATGAGCCGGAAGACCATCACAAGAGATTCAAGTCTGCAACAGAGTAAAAGTAGGGGAAAGTGGCTAAAAAATATTAAAAAAAAAAAAAAAAGGGAGAAATGGGCAGAAGCCTGACTCCATTGGACAAGGGAGGGAGTTTAGATTTTGTAATAAAGCAGTACAACCATTGAAAAAAAATGTTTAAGCAAGGAAGGAGAAACCATAGGAGTAGGAGTACAAAGAGGAGACTGGTGCCACTATTTAGATGAGACAAACAGTGGTTTGAACTAATATGATATCATCAGGGAATAGGCTAGATGGGCTGATTAGAGTAATATTTTGAAAATATCAATGATAAGAGAGTACTCATATTATTACAAAGCTGGACGTGGCGGTATGCAGTATATTAAAATTTTGTATCATCCTTCACTTTCAATATTCCTTCAGATATTGCTTTCTTGGGCAGCACGGGTGGCTCAGCGGTTTAGCGCCGCCTTCAGCCCAGGGTGTGATCCTGGAGACCCAGGATGGAGTCCTGCGTCGGGCACCCTGCATGGAGCCTGCTTCTCCCTTTGCCTGTGTCTCTGCCTCTCTCTCTCTCTCTCTCTCTGTCTCTAATAAAAAAATAAATAAAATCTTTTAAAAAGATATTGCTTTCTTGCGCCTGGATAGTAGATTTAGATGCAAAATCATTCTTGGTTACTTTTATGTATTATAAAAGCCACTTTCAAAAAAAAAAAAAAAGAAAAGAAAAGAAAAGAAAAGAAAAGAAAGAAAAAGAACAAAAGAAGAAAGAAGAAAGAAAGAAAGAAGAAAGAAAGAAAGAAAGAAAGAAAGAAAGAAAGAAAGAAAGAAAGAAGAGAAAACCCATTTTCAAACATTGAAAAAGCCTAGCTAAGATTAGTGTCAAAATTATGATCTATTATCCAATATAAGCATGCCCCCTTCTTTGGTTTGGGTCTGGCCTGAGAGTTAATTATCAGGGCATCAGTGAAATAGAGCATTGTCACTTCCTGTCACTACTTTTCCTCACCTGACTGTGCTGCCAGCTTCCCTGATGGAGAATGGGGAAGGAGAGGAGACAGCGGAGTGGGGAAGTTGGACTGGTGTTTTTGTAATCCACCATTGGTGTCTTCTGCATGGCAAATATACTCAAATTTCTATTTTTATTCTTTCATGAAGTACATTGTGGCTTATCTGAAGCAAACTTCCTCTGACCTGGAGACCTCTCACACTACCATTTCCTTGCAAAGATGTTATCCTTTCAAGTTAACCACTGAAGACACAGATTTTGTTTCTTCTGTAGAGCACAGAAATGTAGCATAGCCTCCCACCTGCAACAGGTCCCTCTGCTCTGCCCCACAGGTGAATCTAGCCAAACCAGTCTAATACTTTGAAACTTTTCCAGACAAAACAAGATACGAATGTGTCTTTGCCTTGATTGAATTCTCCAGAGGGACAGACCATATGCTCACAAAACCCCTCTCAGCACACTTCTCTTCTATAGCAACCTAGACAAGCCAAAAATTTTTGACTAAGAAAGCATCTGGCTAGAGCAGAAATGGCAGAGTTGCATCCTTGGAGACTGCCACCCCTTTTGACCCCATCAAATCTCT
This sequence comes from Vulpes vulpes, assembly GCF_048418805.1. Taxonomy (NCBI): domain Eukaryota; kingdom Metazoa; phylum Chordata; class Mammalia; order Carnivora; family Canidae; genus Vulpes; species Vulpes vulpes. The sequence continues at coordinate 39,162,592 of NC_132785.1, forward strand.
TGAAACTTCCTGATTTAGTATTGAAATAAGGAAAACTCTCCACCTGCACAGAAAGGAAACATAGGTAAAAAGCCAAAGGCTGAAAATCGTTTTCAAGTCCAAGACATTCTCCTCTCTCAATCTGCTGGGTCTTTAGTCTTGTCCACATATACTTGAGGTATGTGAGGATGTATAAAGATGGCAGGCCTGGTTTTAGAACACCTTTTAGCAAACACTAAATATGTATTTCGTCTACGTCTTTGTGCTTTTCTTAAAAACAATAACAACAATGTTCATCCTTTAGCATTTACCTTCTCAGTTTGGAGAACCAATAAAATTATCACAAATAGCAGAAAATACATGTAGTACTGTCACTTAATCCTCAAATTAACTATATAATTTAGTTTTATTTTTCCTACTTTTCAGAAGGAGAAAATGACACAGGAAATGTGAATTACTTATGCATATTTATTTATATACATATGTAGTAAACAAGGATAAAAACAGACTCTTCAGCTTTTCTGCCAAGAAGATAATAACTTAGGATTCTAAAATCTTGGATTGAAATATTAATATCATATCTCTGAAATATGAAGACCTATGTTAAAGATATGTATAAAGATACATACATATATATGTATATATATATATATATATATAGTTGTTTGCTTAAAAATCATGTGGTCTCAAAGTGAGTTCTTGTTTTACTATATAAGTTATTCACACAAAGAAAAAAATTGAAACTTTTTTTAAAGATTTTATTTATTTATTTATTCATGAGAGACACACAGAGAGAGGCAGAGACACAGGCAGAGGGAGAAGCAGACTCCATTCAGGGGGTCTGATGCGGGACTCGACCCAAGGACTCCAGGATCACACCCTGGGCTGAAGGCAGGCGCCAAAATGCTGAGCCACCCAGGGATCCCAAAACAAATTTTTAATTTATATATTGAATCTGGTCTTCTTTGAGGATGTGCAATTCTTCCTGACTTTAGAGATGTCCTTTTCCATACTCTTACATATGCTTTCCTCTAAATATATAAGAAAGGAAATATTTCCTGAAGCTGTGATAAATGCATTTAATGATAGCCAACTATAATCTCATTTTATCTTATCTTCAGAAAGGAGAAATTATAATTTAATAATTGTCTGATTAAATATTTTGGAATTATTCTCCAAAGAAAATAAAGCATAATGAAATAATCTGTTTTAAAAGTTATCTGTAGTCAAGGTATGTAGTATTGTTTTGCTTTTTTTTTTTTTTTTTGAAGAGGGGTTGGAATTTAATTCTGAAAGGCTGTATGATGGCCAATCTAAGGGAAAAAAGAGAAAAAAAAAGTAAATCCAGGCATTATACATTCTTTGTTCATAAGAACTCAATGTTCTGATCTGAAATACTCACCACCCACTCTCACATGTCACCAAGAAGAAAACGTCTGCTGCACTGCTAGCAAAATACTTGTTCTGCTAACCAACAATCATTTTTTTTCAGAAGCCCTAGACAAAGAATAATATAATTTATACCCTATTTGAGCACATGTATTTTATTTTCATTCAATCACTACCTTATTTAAAAACATGAATTTAGGGGCACTTCAAGGTATTATGCTTTGTATTCCCCAATGATGCACTAAAAGCTGGTAGCTTAATATTTCATATTGAGAATATTTCCTTCTCTCAAAAAAAGGATTTAATTATCCTCATATATCCAAAATCAGAGGGAGGTGTGTGAGAGGAACCAGCCAGGACTTACTGTCAGAAGGTCTCTGTCAGATTTCCAGCCCTGCCACTTAACCACCACAGATACTTCACAAACAGAAAATCTTTTAGAGCTGTAATATCTTCATTTGGAAAATGGAGACAGCAATAGTTATCTCTTGGGTTTACTCTGAGTACAAAATGATAACACTTTTACAATTGCTTTGCAAACTACAATGAATTTGGCATTATTAAAATTTTTCAAAAAAGTAAATTACACAATTTTCAATGTTTTGTTAACTATTTCTGGATACTGAAGTACCATTCTGTGTCCTAAATCAACAATGTACTAAATGGTACTTTAGCGGTCTATTTCCAGGGAATAACTCTCACATGGGTATTATCCAGTTGCATATAATGAAATGTGATATATAATCGAGCATTACACATCTAACTTATCATCTGGGAAATTGGAATTGTCAGTCCCTGAGAAAATAGTTAAGACCCATGCTTCCACAGAAATATATTGAAATTCATTTCTTGAGTAAAGATACATGTGGGAGAGGCAAAAGATAAAATTGCTTTATCCTTTTTTTTTTTATGTTCAGGAATGAAATCTAATTCCTGGAAGAATATAGTGTAATGTGTAAGGAACAACACAACTGTTGATGCTTGAAAATGTTATTTCAGCAGCAATTAGAAAATAAAGAACATTCTGAAAAAATGCTCTGAAAAGTAAGTGTTCTAAGAATGACAACAAAAGAGGGTCTATTTGAAAGTATGATATTTTATGAATTACTAATTAAAAGGACTCTCAGCCATATGAGGTTTTAGTACTTTGTAGAGTTCCAGCCAAAAGTGGGTTCTCTGAGTAACCAAACATGTGTCTATATTTTTTTATAACTCTCAAAATTAATAGGCTGTCTCCTAGAACCATGGACAGCACAAGAGAGACGTAGTCATGGAGAATTTATCTTTAGTTCTATTGCAAGTGAATTAGGCATGGCTACAAAGGATTGGGTTGAGTTGCCTCTTGGTCTTCAGTGATTTGCTGTAATTTAACAGTACAAAACATAAATAAATTTATCTATGACATAAATAAATTTATTTTGTGTCACATGAGGAATTTTTTGACAACTAAATTAATTAAGCAAAGAAGCAGTTTACAAATTCTTGATGTTTTAAACATAGCCCAGGGGATCCCTGGGTGGCTCAGCGGTTTGGCGCCTGCCTTTGGCCCAGGGCATGATCCTGGAGTCCCGGGATGGAGTCTCACTTCAGGCTCCCGGCATAGAGCCTGCTTCTCCCTCCTCTTGTGTCTCTGCCTCTCTCTCTCTGTCTATCATAAATAAATAAATAAATCTAGAAAAAAAAAAAAAAAAAGAAAAGAAACCATGGCTTATAGTTCAATTTAATCAAACTATTTGTTTTCTATGCTTACTAGTTTGTTTTTAATGTATATTTTGTGTTTCAAACTCAGTAATTTCCACTCAGATCATTCATCAGGTTTTCCAGGAAAACAAAATGCATTCACTCTTGGTGTTGTACATTGTATGGGTTTGGATAAATGTATAATGACATGTATCTGCCATTGGAATAAAATATACAGCATTTCCACTGCCCTAAAAATCCTCTGTTCTCTGTCTATACATACTTTCCTTCCCTAACCCCTAGCAACCACTCATCTTTTTACTGTCTCCATAGTTTTGCCTTTCCCAGAACTTCATGTTACTGGAATCATAATGTATATGCCCTTTCCAAATTGGCTTCTTTCATTTAGCAATATGCATTTAAGCTTCCTCCAAGTGTTTGCATGGCTTGATAGAACATTGCTTTTTAGCACTAAATAATATTCCGTTGTCCAAATTGCCACAGTTCATTGATCCATTTCCCTCTGAAGGACATTTTGCTTGCTTCAGAGTTTTGTAACTATGAATAAAAGCTGCTACAAATATCCGTGTGCGGGTTATCATCTGAACATCGATTTTCAACTACTTTGAGTAAATATAAAGTAGGCTCAATGGTACGTTAGGATCTTTTTAATTTTGTAAGAACAGTCGCTCTTCAGAATTCTATTTCTCTGTGTTTTCAAGCTCTTTTTTTTTAACTTTTCTTACATTTCTTTTTAAATAAATAAAATAATGATTTGTAGTGATAATTTTCTTGGCCAAATAAAGCTGATATAAAGATATGGATAACAATTTAAAAAGTCTCCCAGATAGTCTTTAGGCTAATCTTATAAGTGTGAGATCTCTGAAACATTAAGTTCTCAAGTTTATAAATTCTCACTCAAGATCTTAGGAAGAATGAGGTTTTTTTCTCTTTCTTTAGTTTTATTAAGTGTCTCACTATAAATGTCTGAGTTGTTTTTCCAAATATTAAAAAAAAAAAAAACTTGTCCTGAATCCTTCACTACAAGCAGAAGAAGTTACATTGATATTACCTGTTTGATCTTAGTTTCTAATTATTTATGATCATGCTCGTGCCAAAGGCCTACTTATGGATTTTCTTTCCTATATTCATATGACTAAATAACTCACTGCCCCTAACAACATAGTAAGACAGCCTAGGGGATAATATAGTCTTATCACCTGTCAGCTACATGGTCTTGAGAAAAAAAAAAAAAGTACCTACTTCAAAAGATTTTTTTAAGAATTAAATTAATACTTGCCTAGATTGCTTAGGACAGTAGTTATAACACTTAAAAGACCTAAAGAAAGATTAGATAGTATAATTTTGCCTTTTGTCAGTTATTATTATTGCCTTTCCTAGTAATAGAAAAAATTTAAATACACTTTGGAGCTTGTACTTGGTATGGGTTGAATTGTGACCCCTTCCAAAAAGATATGTATAAGTTCTGACTCTCAATACCTGTGAATGTGGCCTTATTGGAAATGGGGTTTGTAGATCTAGTCAGTTTAAAATAATGTCATAATGGGGGGGTTTATTCCAATATGACTGATATCCTCAGGAGAAGGGGGAAATTTAGACTCCCTGGAAAGAATCCCATAAGAAGACACGGAGACACACAGAAAGAAAGATAAAACAGCCACATGCAGATTGGAATTATACTGCTGTAGCCATGAAATGCTCAGTGCCACTAAAAGCTGGAAGAAGAAAAGAAATACCCTCCTCAAGAGGTTTTGGAGGGAAGCATGACACCAAACAACCAGATTTCAGATTTCTAGACTCCAGAACTGTGAAAGACTAAATTTCTGTTGTATTAAGCCATCCAGTTGCAGAACTTCATTATGGCATCCCTAGGAAAGGAATACAGTAGCCTTGTCACTGAATCTTGTTCATCTGTCTCTGCTTCACCTGAAGCATTTGTATCCCAAATGGTCTAACAAGGAAGAAAAAGATGAGCTTTCTACGTATGTCACAAATCTGTCTTCTGATATTCTTTTACATTTTCATAATGCCCAGACCCCCTCTGCAATTTGATAAATGTTTTAGAAACTATACCATGGCTCACAAAGCAGTCTCCCTTAGTAGCCTGAGTACTTCTCTTCACTGCACCTCTGTCTCTGGCACTGAAAAGTGTATCTAGAATATACCCATTTCATGTTGAGATCCATCACATTTCTCAACAGGTTTAGAATTAATAAAGGCTCAATCTCACCACTTGTTTTAATCTCATTATGGGGGAGCTAAGTGTCAGCTCCATATTGTTCAGTCATTGCATTCCCCAGAAAGTTCATTGGCCAGTATTCAAAGAGAATCTGATCCAATTTACTCTGGTATGACAGCATTCTCACTGTTGCTGCTCTAAAGATCCTTAACTGTTTCTCACTGAGTGCCTTACTAAAATTCTAACAAATAATAAATAAATCATAAGCCTGATTGCCTGTTTCCAAGTTTTTGATCATTCTGCTCCATTTACCTCTAATACAAATACTCAAGTCCCTGCCTGCCCAAATTTCATCTGATTACTCCTACTCATTATCATATTTCACATTCTATATTCCTCTGATTTCCATTTTCATTGTGACCTACAATCCAGAAATCTCTGTATTCAGACATGGCCACCAAGTGTCTCCAAACAATTACATAAAAGCATACCTGGCCCTCTCAGGGGTAGTTCATTTCCACCAACTGAAATGGTTTTCCATTAGTGCTTTGAAGGGAGATGTTCCTGGTTCTTACTTTTGTAAATTAAGGGTTTGGCTCCCTGGGGGAGGTAGGAGAGATGAGAGAATAGGGTTTCACTTGTGGCTTCTCTTCCCTTGTTGTAATCAGCCCCATAAGAAAAGTTTCCCTAGACTCTCTGATCTCTGTGAGCTCCTGGCAAGAAAGTGCCCTTCCCTTTCATCTGGCCCTTAGTGACTTCTCCTTCCCAACTTTTATCAATTTAACATTTGAAAGCTTTATCTTCTTAATGGCTTATAGGATCTGGAAAAATCAGCCCCAGGTCGGCAAAATCTTGGCCTTCTCTCTCCCCAGGTTTCAGTAATTACTCCATACACTGTGATCTCAGTTTTCTAATATTTCTTAGGAGAAATATCTAATTTTCCATTTGTTTGGCTTTTCGTGAATTGTCAGCGCCAATGGGAATCTTTCCAGCTCCCTGTTCTCCAAGCTGAAACCTAGTTGTCTGGATTGTTTTAGAAAACTACGTGAAATCTATTTCTTAAAAAAATTCTTCTACAGTTTCATATGGACTTATCAACACTATACATAGCCCATCTTAATCTTTTCCAATGCCTGTGCTATCGTGTATAGTTAATAACTCTCCTTCCTACTTTTAAAAATAATATTATTTTAATCTTTTGAGAAAAACTAGTACTCTCATTTCATCCAGGAGCCTCAGAGAGGGTTTTGTTTGATATTTGTTTTTGATTTTAAGTTAGGCCAACATCGATGATTTATTGGGGCAAAGTTGAATAGTAGGGGAGGCATTTAATCTCTTTATACTTTTAAGCCATATATTATTGTCATTGTGCATTTGTATTTACTTCTCCTAGAATTGAAAGAGGATTTTGCCTCCTTTTGACCTCAGAAGATGGATTCTTCTTTCCAGCCTGTCTCTGGGCCAGGCAGAAGACTCAGAGGGCAGAGCATCCCCTGATGGAAACTGAAACTACCCCCTCAAGCAGTAAGGACTGCCCTGAGCCAGCAAGATCCTGCCCCTCTGGACTTCAAGACAGGGATCCTTTGCCCACCTGGACGTTCTCACACACCTTAGCCCCACATTTTGCTAATTTCAACCTGGTAGTATTTGGGGCACTTTGGAGATAGTCTTCAAGACACTAGTCTGCCTTCTTCCCAGTGCTGGCCTCAGTGAAATAAATTCCTTTCTTGTTTCACTGTCAGTCCTTTCTCTACTTTTGAATTTTGTCCGTGGTGGGTGGCCTAAACATGATCTGTTTGGGATCCCCAGCCAGGAGCTCTTGCACCCCTGCTAGGGTGAAACACCTTTGAGAAAAGGCATAATTCCAATTTAAAATTCTTTCCTATGCAGTGTCTTCTACAAATGAGGTATTGAATAGTTATTGAATTTATTTAGTTTGAGTACTCATGAATCTTTATCAAAACCAAAAGTCCCCATAACAGCTACTAATAAGAATATTTATTCCACTTTTTCTGCCTATCTTTCTTTTTTTCTAGTGCAAACACCTACAAGATTGATAGGCAAACATTTGATGGAACTCAAGTAAGTTATATATTGAATATAATAGATGGCATTGCAAGCATGAAACAATCCAGTATTCAGTAATATTTATGCCATGTTAAAATGTGGTTATTGCTACATGGACATCTAGCACAAAATAAGCACCAAAAAAATAAAGAAATTTATCTAATCTGCTCTAATTTTTCTTAATATCCTTTCACAAAATTATCAAAGTTAGCAACACATATATCATCAGAAAAAAAAAATTTATGATGCAGGTCCTTTCAGGTCAAATAACCCTACTTGAAACACAATAAAGAGATTACAATCAGTCAAAAGGCACCTTAAGTTCAGGCTATAAATTAATGAGGGTAAAAAGGTTAATAATAAATAAGAGAAAGGAATAAAGGGACAGATGGAATGACAAGAGAAGCAAATTTCATTTTATTTCTATCAGAGCTAGACTTCATCCTGTTCTTCTAGCATTCTGCTTCCTTTCTTGTTCAAAACACAAATAATGAAACAGATTTGAAAAAGATTCATTAACTGATGTTATGTTTGAAAAGCTCTGTGATGATGGTATATCCAGTAATGGAGGTGGGAGTGGGCAAAAACGATCCTAGAAAAAAATTATATTTAGAGAAATAATGTGGATATTTTATATCAAGTGTAAAAAGATGTTGCCCAATTAAGCCACCTTTCATGGCATTCTAAGATCAGATTTATTTTCTCAATACTGATTCCCAGCTATTCTTAATACTTATTTTTGTCCCAGGTTCTTTCTTTACATGAAAACGATTGAGACAAATAATTTGCTTACATGGAAATGGGGCTGTAAATGTTGCTGGTCTTGAAGATTTCCCAGGTATGTTTCTTCCTGACTTCTTTATTTTTTTTCTGTTGGTTGTCTACAATTTATATTTTTATATCTATTAGAAAAAAATTAGGCAATGTGTAACATCACATATGCTTTAGATGGACCAAAATTGTTTGCATATTTAAAAATCATTTTTTCTCTCTTAGAAGCCAAGGAAAAGTGAGAATTTTTTAAAGGCCTAGTTTAAAGAAAAGAAATACAGTTACTAGAACAGAAATAACCCCTACATTGGGAAGAAAATGATACCTAGAGTATGACTGAAAAACTTCACTTGGAAAGTCTTAGTTGTAGGTCAAAGAGGATCTCATGAAGTATCAATTCAAATTCATAGAAAATAATCCCATACATGAAAATACAAAATGGTATGCCACCTAAGGATTACATAAAGGGGGATCCATCTGGTTTTAACACAGGAACCAAAAGAAAATTATTCTTTTCTTCTTCGCCATGCTTATGTTTGTTTACTTCCTTCTAACTATAAAAGTCCTGTGCTAGTGGTTCCCCTGCAATGGTCTTTTGATTCTTCAGGTCCCCAAACATCTTAGCACTTGCTCTTGCCTTTTCTTGCCCCCTTTTCTTAGAGCCTATAGTGCATGGTACTACTCTGTCTGGAGAGCTGTTGTGATTAGGCAGGTATTCTGAAACCAAGATGGTGACACAGGCCTATCTGAGTATCACCATTCTCCTAAGCAGAAATACCCAAGTTTTTGAATGCCCCCAATTCCGCAGAGGCAGCTTCTGAATTCTTAATGTTTCCAGACAAGCCTGCTTCTGAACTCTTCCTCTCCTGAAAGCTAATTTTGCTGAAACTCTTGCAAAGAAGTTTTATGTTATGATTCAAAAATCTGTAAATCCATGTTGATCCATCTCAGCATAGTCATTGTCCAGTGACATTTTCAATATAACTGAAATGGTAAATTGGTATATTTTCAATATAATTATGGATATTAGTTCTGAAAACATGTTTTACTGGGTTAAAGACAGCCTCTTATAAAATTCTATCAATAAAATCAGAATGGAACACGACAAGTAGATTTAAGTTTTAACTGTACTGCTGCCTTAGTACTCATGTGTAGGCATTAGGACAGTGCTTTCATGGTTTCACCTTCCCAAGCCCATCTATGTATATTTAATTATCACTGTATCTCTTTTAGACAACATTAATTTGCATCTTTAAAAAGGCTGTTCCTCTTCCTGTAAATGCTCTTTTCAATCTCTCAACATACACCAACGTACGCTTTTTCTTTATTTTTTTCAATATGTTTTTATTTCCATTCCTGAGCACCTGTATTAAATAATGTTGGCATGACAGTTTCGCTTTTCAAATCATTGTACTGTTACTATAAAGATTGTCACTGTTTAGTTTTTACTTAAATGATAAGGAAAGTACCAACCAAGAATAATAATGCCAGTTCTTCAGTAAATATTCACTCACTCAAATTAAAGATCTGGACTCAAATTTGCTTTCCACATCCACATGTAATGAATTCATATGTTCTTAATAATCATTCTCTGATAGACTGAAGAGAAGTTTTAATATAGCCTGGCACATAAAATTAAGAATCAGGAAGTATTTGGGTTATTTCCCCCAAATTTGGGTGAAAATCATTTCATCAATTTTATTTATTAAATACATACTTAGTGCTTCTTATACTCCAGGTAATGGGCTGGGTGCACAGAATATAACCATGAGTAAAATATGACCCTGCTTTGGGGACTCTATGGTCTAGTAAAAAAGAGAGCATGAATAAAAATATTTACAGTCTTGTGAGGCAAGTACCAATCAGTGTTTCTAATGTGCTGTGGGAAGCAGTGGAGCAGATGCATGTCCCTGAAGGTATCAGCAGCTCCTCTCATAAGAGACACCTAAAGAGAGATCCCTGGGTGGCGCAGCGGTTTAGCGCCTGCCTTTGGCCCAGGGCGTGATACTGGAGACCCAGGATCGAATCCCACGTCGGGCTCCCGGTGCATGGAGCCTGCTTCTCCTTCTGCCTGTGTCTCCGCCTCTCTCTCTCTCTCTGTGACTATCATAGATAAATAAATAAAAATTAAAAAAAAAGAAAAACATCCTCTAAAAAAAAAGTGAGAGAGATACCTAAAGACAATCCTTTCTTGCATAAATAAATTGGAACCTCAGATTTCTTGAGACTCGTATGAAACCAAAAAGTTAGATTTATCTTTCTTACTCCCTGACAATCCTTTTCCATGCCTAGTAGGTTACCTGGAACATATGGTTCGGAATAAATATTTTCTGAATACAGGCTTATTGAACAAATAACAATGTGAAAAGCCTTAAAAACCCAGTATTTTCAAAATATTTAACTCACTTCTAAACATGACATGAATGGCCATACCATGCTTTATAATTGTTATTTATCTCTCAGTGTGACTGCTATATCTTTTAGGTACAGAAATATTAACGGATTTGATTATGGGGTACTGCATCAGAACCAATTGAGAATGTTACATAATATTTGGTATGTGTACTACAATATCTTTTTTGCATTATATATGAAAATAAATATAAATACTTTAAGTAAAAACCATAAACAAATTTTAATAATATTAATTAAATGTAAGGAAATTATATTTATTTTATATTATATATTTATAAATCCATTATTATATATACATATTTTATATACGTCTATGTATACATGTATATGTGTATATTTATTTTATGTGTAATATGTATTGTACTTTGAAATCCATGTGGCTCAGAGGGACTAAGAAGATAAAAATTTGTGCTCTCTGAGTGAGTCATGAATTACAATTTGCCCAAATAGAACATTCTTTGAATTCTCTTCAGGAATAGCAACTCTTGCCACATCATTTTCCTGCTAGTTCACAGCTGTCAGCTTCAAATCCAGGATCAATTGCAAGATGGGTTCATACAGCATAGAACATTCTGAGCAAAAATGAGCAAAAAGACTGTTAAAGAAGGCAAAGCTGCAGGTATTTTAAAAATTGATTTGTAAGTCAACTGTGGTCCACTTTAGGGGTATGCATATAGAAGCTGATGACAAACTGATGCCTCTGTTTACCTGAGAAACACAGAGACACTCAGGGAAAAGTATTTTACTTCAGTTCAGTGGCTTTATCATGAAGCTTAGATATGAATGATAAAAGGTAATTTTATACAGCTAGTCACTGTTTTCCTGACCATCTTTTTTGTCAATGTCATATTTGCATCATCCCAATGTTTACTGTAGATAAGAAAATGCACCAATTTTTTATTTGACGGTTTTTATATTTCATTTTAGTATTTTATCTAAATGAAGTATTGATTTCCGATTTTAGAAAATTGATCAAATAAAACCACTCTTCTATTTGTAAACATTAATTAATATCATAGCATTCCATTCAAAAATATGTACTTTGAATTAGACTCATAATATCCTTAATCTGAAATTGTATTAATCTAGGAAACATTTGATTTCCTTTGCTGTCCTCTTCAGTGACAAATTTTAGGAAACTCTCTCTAATGGACCTTGTCTGTACATAACTTATTTAGATCAAATACTGGAGGGTTTTTTTTCCTTATGTAATGGAATTTGAAGATTTCATTTTCTTTTAGCAAGTTACAACTGCAACTTTTCTTTAAAAAAGGAAAAACAGAACTAAATCCTTGGGTCCTTTAAAAAATTAATCTTGAGAATTCAATTTCTTTTACCTCCTAATGTCTTAAATTTCAATCATCTCTTTCATTTTTACAGGACAAGAACAGCAGTTTTCTTTAAATTGCTAAGTTCTATCTAGTTCAATACATTTTCTACCTTAGGCTTTTCTTGAGCATTCTATGATTACTAAGTTGTAAAAAGAATAAAAAGGCACTTTTACTTCTTGGCTGGATGAAAACAATAAGTCATTGCACCCTGGCTTACTGTCAACCCTTAGCGAGGAGGTACAAACAGCAATTGTCTCTTGTGATCCAACCTGACACCTTCCATAGATCTCTAAGGTCAACTAAAACATCACCTTATTCCCTTTTCATGTTGCATCATTTGTAGGCTTAAAATTTAATTTAAATATGATCTAAATAATCCAACCTAATACAAACCCAGAAAAAAATGTTTCATTTGAAGGGTATATTTCCTTATTATCTTTAATAGGTAATAATATGGCAAAATATGAATTGGAAGGTAGAATTTTAAAAAAACATCAAAAATTCTCTATATGACAGCTTATTAAAAAACTACAATCATATATTATTGACCAGTAACGTCACTATTTTAATGCTACTGCAAATAGAGTTAATGTAATTGAGATATGAAAACGGAACTACAATATGCAAACCCAGCTGATCAGATATAGTGTAACATCTAGTAAGAGCAGGTTGTTACATGGAAGGTATTAAGAAAGCATGCAATAATTTTCCTTAAAAGATGTATCATGCTCATAACTACTATATATGAACTTATGTGATCATTTCTTATCTACCAACTAAACAGTAAGTTTCATAAGAGAAAAACAGTTTAAGCATGATCAATATTTTATCAGGGCAATTCCTAATGGTGGAGAGTTCATAGACAATAAATATTTCTTCAATGAATAAAAGAGCCCTGAAGAATTTGATCAGATTGCTAAGGGATTTATAAATTTTGCCATATTGGAAAACATCAGAGATACTGAGTTATATATTCTGGGAAAAGTTAAGGGAAAGGTACGAAAGAACCCATAGTAGTTTGCAAATGTTTGAAGTTATATAACAAAAAGACAAAAATGGACTTGTTTTAGTCTCTTCTAGTGGTTAGAACTGTGATAAAACATTAGAAGTTTAAAAAAAAGATAAACTTCAAGTAAACATGAAGGCTTCCTAAAAAGTGGGAGGGTTTACAATTTAATAAGCTAACAAGAGATGTCTATCAAGCTCCCAAGCAGAGACCTACACAGAGAAAGAATATTTACCAGTTCACTCCAAATACATTTTCCAGATTAGTTGTGAATCTGAATTATAAGAACATCCATAGCATGCGGGCTTATGATTCGTTGATGCCATCCTCTAATTCCAAACAAGAAAAGAAATTATTATAATTCACCAAACTTTTTAAACAATTAATTGACATTTTCAAGGAACTGAATATTTTTAGAGCATATACTAAAGTTAAAAACTTTTTTAGAGCTTATTTAAAATAATTATATAAAGTAAGAAGACTTCACTACAAGAAAAATCAATTAGTAAATCCAACTGTAATCATACGTTTAGTTAAAATAAGAACTATCACCTTGATGATGTTCTGATTCACTAGTGAATCACAAATATTTTGAGTCCATTCCCATGTCTCAGACAAGGGTCCTGAACCCAGTCAACATTTTCTCCCACAATGGTGCCCTGCCTGATGCATTTGCTAATTGGTCCTTTTCATCTACTGATTTTTTTTAACTGGTGACATTCACACCCTGCATCACTGGCCCTTACCTTTGAATAAAAATAATTGACAAAAAAGCTTGTGTGCAACTATACAGAAGGCACTGCTGTAGCCTCTTATCATTCTCATGTCCTTCTGGAGCTCGTATCTCTGAGATATATTTTGCCCTGCCTCTGCCACTCAGACTTACAATCTGACAGAGACTTGTTTCAAACTGACAACCTAATTTCAGAGGAATGATGATAGACTGTGCTTTTCATATTTCCAAATCAACTGAATTTTCTTCATCAGAATGCCTATATAAGTTTGATCATAGTGGTAGTGATTGTGAGGTTGTGGTAAATAATACTGCTACTGGTCAAATAGGTTGGTGCCCTTGCCTCAGTGAACCTGCAGGAAACCTATATTTCTATGCCCCTGAACTTGAACACTGTCATAGGACTTATTTTCAACAATATATGAATGGAAGTAGTCTTTGTCAGCTAAAGCAGACATTTTTAAAGCCAGTACATGGTTCCTACGTCCTGCTGCCACAAATTTGCAATGTTTCTAAAAAGAGGCTATTCCGTCAGCCTTGTACTGAAAGTAAAGACACCATACAACTGTAATTCAGACAGAAGTCAACCTCAGTTTGGTATTCAGAGAAAATTATCTGTCTTGTTGTGAGCCACTGAGACTCAGAGATTGTTTCTTACCACAGCATGTCCTGCTCTATGCTGATTTATACAAAGCCATAAAGCTTGAGACTTTTTTTACCCCACAAGTATAGGAACATTTATAAACGAATCGTGTCTGGCATTGAAAACAATGTGGAGAAGCAAAGTGGGCAGGAGATTCGATTTGAAAAATATGAAAGAGAAGTCCCAGGGTAAGTCCAAATGAATTCAACTTTGGTAGCGTCAGAAGTAATTTGTAAGCAACTTAGTGTAAAATGTGTAATCACCTTGAATGAAAAACAGGAACTTTACTTGCTAATTTATGTGGTTTAACAACTGAATATATTTTAAGAAGACACTTTGTTGTAGATAAAGATGTTAGGATGAGGATTTTTGTCTTTGGGAACAGAAAGGAAGTGACAGCTTTTAAAGACAGGAACAGGAAGAAATAACAAAATTTTGAAATGTGTTGCATGAACAGCCTGGATGTGGGAGAAAATAAAAAGAGTAAGGTTTGTTAGTGATGCCAAGGTAAAGTGATTGAAAAATGAATATGCCACCAAATGGCGAGAGGGGGAAAAAGAAAAAAGAACACAGATAAGGAAAGACAGATGAACACAAGAGGGATAGAGGATAGCAGATAACTTTTGCTTGTGTACAAGCACTTGGCATAATTAGCTTGTTGCAGCAATTAACATGTAGTCCATCCTCCTTCTCTCCTTTGTATCTAGAAAAGAAGAGAATGTCACTGCTTGGTATCGCTTTGAAAGGATTTATTTAGTTGTGCAGTCAAAATAGCATAGCATTTCAAAGAATCTCATGAACACATACTTTATAGATAAGTAGAAATATTTTTAAAAATTGATGAAATAGGGGCACCTGGGTGGTTCAGTCGGTTAAGCATCTGATTCAGCTCAGGTCATGATCCCAGGGTCCTGGGATGGAGCCCCATATCTGGCTCCCTGTTCAGTGAAGAGTCTGCTTCTCCCCTGCTTGTGCTTTCTCACTCTTTCTCTCTCTCTGTGCCAAATAAATAAATAAAATCTTTAAAAAATGATAAGATACTAAGAAATCATCGATCTTCATTATTTCAAGGGGCACCATTTCAAAAACATCAGTAGGAATGGGTAAATTGAAGATTTTTTTACTATAATCTGAATTTACCTGCATAATTCCTCATGTGGATATGATAGTCCATATTTTTATTTGAATTTAAACATAAATGTTGCTTCAAACAAGAGAGTAATAGCCAGAGGTGTAAAATAATAGCCAGAAGGGGAAAAAGTGAAAAAGACTAGTATGTCTTTTTATGACTAGGATTTCATGACTCTATTACATAAAAAAATGCAATGCTAAAAAAATAATTAATATGTTTAAGAGAGCAAAACAGATTAATGAAAAATTTATAACTACATAAAGATATTTCTAGTAAATTTGTGATAGCATGTTTTACTTTAAAATTTTATATTTAAGGAATGATTTATACTGGGATCCCTGGGTGGCGCAGCGGTTTGGCGCCTGCCTTTGGCCCAGGGCACGATCCTGGAGACCCGGGATCGAATCCCACGTCGGGCTCCCGGTGCATGGAGCCTGCTTCTCCCTCTGCCTGTGTCTCTGCCTCTCTCTCTCTCTCTCTGTGACTATCACAAAAAAAAAAAAAAAAAAAAGGAATGATTTATACTTCCCTGTTTTAACTGACATTTATTTTTTCTACTCAAATATACTAAGTGGATTTATGCTAAAATTACTAATAGTGTATAAAAGCAAATTAATAACAAGTTAATAGCACAAACAATGGATAACTCTTGAGATTCTACTATGTATTAGAAATTTCACTCTCATTGTATATGCATGTTCTAATTTAATCTTCATTAGACTCCTTGAAAAAAACAATGTATTGGTTACATGTTTGGACTCTAGACTCAGATTGTTTATGATTGTCTTACTGCTCTGTTTTTTACAACTGGGATATTTATTTTTATAGCTAAATGCACTATTAAATTTTATCTTTTATCTTCAGATTTCTCTATAAATGGGGGAAAATTGTGCAAAGCCCTTAAGTTATTGTAAGAATGAAGTAGCTAATGCAGAGATAATTTGACATACAAATAATATTAGCGATTATTATGGTCCCCACCCATTCAAAAAAGCAGACTCTAAGATTAAGAAAGGTAAATTCCTTTCTCCAAAAGTGTATAACAGATTATACCTTTCATATTCAGACTCCAGGTCTATGGACTTTAAAAAAACAAGCTCTTCATTATAATTATTGTCCCATTTAGACAATCCTGACCTTGAGTAGTTAATTTCTATTTTATACATTTTCATAGGAGTTCATTTGGAACTTAACAATCCATGGGTATCAATAAAGGATGGCTACCAAAAAATGTCCTCCCTGGGCGCCTGGGTGGCTCAGTGGTTGAGTACGTATGCCTTTGGCTCAGGTTGTGATCCCGGGGTCCTGGGAACAAGTCCCGTATCAGGCAACCCGCAGGGAGCCTGCTTTTCCCTCTGCCTATGTCTGCCTTTCTCTGTGTCTCTCATGAATAAATACATAAAATCTTAAAAAAAAATTCTCGCTGCTTCCTAAAAAGTTAGAATGACTTTATAACAGAAATGAATATATGTAATATTTGTATTTTCAGTATGTTCATATATCACTCCATATACACAAATAAATGCGTATTGTGAATAACATAATCTTTCTAATACCCATAGCCTCATGATCAACGTTCAGCTTCTAAAAACTGAGACCCATGTACCAATTTATTGCAAAGCAATATGTGTTTCTAGAATAAGTTTGGAACAAATTGTGAATTATCTAAATGCTGACTTGAGAAAATGGATATAGGGATGCCTGGTGCTTGGGTGATTCAGAGGTTGAGCTTCTGCTTTCGGCTCAGGGCCTGATCCCAGGGTCCGGGATCGGGTCCCACATCGGGTTCCTTGTGGGGAGCCTGCTTCTCCTTCTGCCTGTGTCTCTGCCTCTCTCTGTGTCTCTCATGAATAAATAAATAAAATCTTTAAAACAAAGAATGGATATATTTAACAAAATGGTGAACATAAAATGAAAATATCTGTTCTGATCCTTAAAAGAAATATTCTTCTGATTTCTGAGCTAGTATACAGATTTTCTGCGGTTTAGATAAAAATGGTTTAGAGGACAAATATTATTCAATCTTTTCAATTTGATTGCATCTGAACCCTATGAGTTACTCACTACTATATTTATTAGTGATAATATATTGATTATACATGCATAACTTAAATTTATACATATATGATACATATTCATATGTAAATATAATTCATACTTATTTAATAATTGTTTACTTCACATGAATTCTGTATGCTGGATTGAAGGTATTGTGAATAACTAATTTATTATAAAGTAGACCCAATGGAGAGGCTCCTGGGCCCCTCAGTGGATTATGCATCTATCTTCGTCACAGGTCATGATCCCAGGGTTCTGGGATAGAGCCCTGGGTCAGGTTTCCAGCTTGTCAGGGAGTCTGCTCCTACTTTTTCCTCTGCCACTGGCTCATGCACTCAATCATACTATCTCATAGATAAATAAAATATTTAAGAAAAAATAAAACATAAAATAGAGCCAATAGCATAATAATGATTAAAATTTTTGTATTTTATTAATTTTCAATTTACAAGTTTTGAATGTGTCACTTTTTTTAAACTGTATTTATCTATTCTAAGAATGATTTTTGCAATAGATTCTATGATATGGCTCTTGTTTACCTTGATATATATATAATTTTGTTTTCAATCCAAATAATTAAATATATTTGATTTTGAAAGCCTTGAAATCTTGTTTTTTTATTTAATTTTTGGTGTTATAAACAGAAGAAAAATAATAATGAGTTATATTATCTGCTCAGGAGAACTATATGGAGTAATATACATAATTAAAATGCAATTTTATAAAAAATGTACAAATATTCAAAGTTTGCTATTATTTTTACATGGGTTAAGGGTAAATTAGTCCTATCAAAGAATTCCTCTGAAAATAAACATTTTCGAGATGGTATGACTTAGAGTTCTATTTAAATTACTAAAAAGAATAAACACAAACAATTTCTTTCAAATATTAACTAAATAATGCAACATGTAGCTTTAGTAGTAAAAAAGCAGAACTGAAAATATATTAAATGTATTATTTTTCCCATTCATATTAAAATATGTATACTATACATTGGTGACCAAAGTAAAAATCATATGAGGGTTATTTCTTCATATAGATAAATATTTCAGATACATAACTTGATGTTATGTTGTTATGATTTGTACACACAAATGATGTACAGAGAACTCTATTACTGTTATTCACAGTAATGGCAAGAAAATCCTCTGGAATTTTAATTTTGAGAAGAAAGGTATTTATTAACACTGCTTAATCATTTCATGAAGCAAAGATGGAGCTAATGGAGAACACTGGCAAGGGATTAGTTTGTAGCCTCTTCAATGTTTATTTAAACATGTCTGGAAGGAAAAAAATTAGCTATATAGTTTTAGTGTCCTAGAACAAGAAGAATGAAATATTTATGAACTGGAAGTTATGTCCACCACATTTAATACCTAATAATTTAGCAGAAAAGCAACTAATTTCTACAATTCCGTGGACTTTCTGCTTTTTTATTATAAGATTGATTGATTGATTTTAGAGAGAAAGAGTGCAAGTGGGAGAACAAGGGGAGAGAGAAAGAGACTCTCAAGCAGATTCCCTGCTGAGCACAAAGCCCAAAGCAGGACTCCATCTCACTACCTGAGCCAAAATCACAAGTCAGAAGCTTAATCAACTGAGCCACACAGGAAACTCTGAGTTTCTGCTTTAAATACAGATATAAAACCAAGTGTCTTCACTAGTAACTCCAGCTATTGTTCAGTACCAATCACATGGGGAACCTACATAATTACACACATATGTGAGTGCACATAGGAAATATATGTATATCATTAATCTGTGAAAGAATATTAAATTAGTATTAATTTTCTTTGTTATAACAATTACTTATTTCAAATTGTTACTTTTACTTTTTTTCTCATCCAATTTGAATTTTGTGAAAATTAAATTGTGCCTAACAGGTTTACCTGAAATTGGTCAAGACCAAGAAAAATAATCCTTCTCTTCTTCTCTCTCTTTCTCATCACTTTAACAAAAAACTTGAAATCATATTATAAACTTTAAGCCCATTTTTCTTTTTTTAAAGCCCATTTTTCATTACAAGTTTCAGGGAATAGATTTTCAAAGAATTCAGAAATATTACTAGGTTACAAAATGATTGTATTCAGTACCACAGTCGTCATGCTTTATGCAGTGTGTATGTATTGGTGAAAAAGAAAAAGCATAAAAGGGATGCATGGGTGGCTCAGCCGTTGAGCCTCTGCTTTCAGCTCAGGGCATGATCCTGGGTCCCGGGGTGGAGTCCCACATCGGGCTCCCTGCATGGAACCTGCTTCTCCCTCTGCCTATGTCTCTGTCTCTCTCTGTGTGTCTTACGAAAAAATAAATAAAATCTTTATTTAAAAAAAAAGAAAAGAAAAAGCATAAGAAGCACATGACATAGTAACTAGAACCCTATAGTTGATTTAGTCCAAAATTCATTCTTGTACATATAAAAATTTTTAAACACCATGATAAATGGTGATCTCTAAATACAGCACAATACTTTCCCCTAAGAAAATACAATGTACTAAGAATTTAACTATGTTTTGTTAAATTTTATGGAAGCGCATAAGACTTTGAAAAAGTAGGAAATGAAAATTTATTGTATTAAAACCATTGTTATTAGACTCTTGTTACATCATCTACCATTGTTCTTACTGCTACAATGAGGATAAAAGCCATAAACTAAAAAAGAGAGAGAAGTCTAAGTCCTGGATGAACTTCATGATCTTTGCACCAACCCTAAGCTGTAGACCCAAAACATCTTGGTACATGAAATAAGCAAACCTCTGACTTATAGACTCATTTAAGCCATTTTTTTTGGGGGGGGGAGGTCAGATTTCTCTGTTGTATGAAGAAAAATGCAATCTCAACTGATTGATACTGATATAGATATCTATTTTGATACATAAAAATATTTTAAAATATTTACTGGATCAGTGCAATAAAATATGTATTAGCTATTGCTTATCTACCACTATAATCATTAAAAAATAAATTGTGTATATTTCATTTATCTTGTTGATTAATGTTGTTATTGGGTAGCAAATCTTCTGGTAACAAATCATTTTTGCCTCTTTATCCATTTTGTAGGCTATAGATTTTATAGGTTATTTCATACCAAAGCATCACTTGGCTCTTAATTAGAAAATGATAATACTTTGAGCTGTTTAACAAATTAGTATTGTAAGTGTGTGTGTGTAGTTATAATTTGATACATGCCAACACAAAAAACCTTGTGTAGTTGCTAAACTCTTCTGTAAATATTGATAAATCATGCTTCTTTACAAATTTACATAAATCCCTAATAATTGATAAATCATAACTAAACATAATTTTAACTCCCACATTTGATTAACAGACCTCTTGTGATTTAGAACTGATTGATAGAGGGGATCCCTGGGTGGCGCAGCGTTTTGGCGCCTGCCTTTGGCCCAGGGCGCGATCCTGGAGGCACGGGATCGAATCCCACATCGGGCTCCCTGCATGGAGCCTGCTTCTCCCTCTGCCTGTGTCTCTGCCTCTCTCTCTCTCTCTCTGTGTGTGTGTGTGACTATCATAAATAAATAAAAATTAAAAAAAAAAGAACTGATTGATAGAGGTAAATTGTCTGCATTCCAAAAGATAAATCCACTGTATGAAAAAATAATGCACTTATGAGATAGCAGAATATAAACTAAATTTAAAAATCCATATTATAAGTAAGAGCAATAAATAAAAAATCATATTATAAAGATAAGAGCCTTATTCCAATTTTGTAATATTTCTAATTATAAATTATTCAATTTGCATACTAACAATATAACTTATTAACCATATGGACAAATTTTGGTGAATTAATTTTAAGCTTCTATTGTGGACATTTGACCAGTGTTAAAGGAGTCCTTGATAATAAATGCAAACTTATATTTGGCAAATGTTCAACATTTTCTTGAAGCAAATAAGAGAGGAGACATTAGCAAAGTATAATGATCCCTCCAATTTAATGAGATATTAAGAAAATAATCTTAGATGATGTAATTTACTATGCAACATCACATGCATATATGCCTGCCTACAGTTTATATGACTGTATATTGAAATTTACAAATCATAACAATAATGTTACAAAGTTGTATTGCTAATAAAAAAGTGTACTTAAAAATTATTTTGCAATAAGGAAACCACAAAATGTTTCAGATATATTCAATATTCCATTATGATAATTCAGTAAACAATTTTACAGAAAATACATTCAAATATTTTTGTTGTCAACCAACCATTTAAATTAAATAACATGCATTATTTCAGCTAATATCTAGTTAGCAAATCATCAGATCACTGAACCAGGTATCAAAGAAAACACATTAAGAGAGTATATCTCTCTTGGAGTCAGAGGGAAGAGTATAAAAAAGGACAACACTGTTAACACTCAGTCATTGAACTGGAATCACTTGGATGAAAAGAAAGCCAGTACATTAACAATCACATCAATTCATTATTTACACTTCATTAGTTAATCAGTTCTCCAATTTCCTCCTCCTTTGTGGCAAAAGAGGATCTTAGAAAAGAAAGTGCCTTCTATAGAGTGGGGCCAAAGATTGAATATTATTGAGCTAGGGAACTGCTTCTCAACATAAAAAAAGAAGTTTAAGTAAACACAGAGTAGAGGGAACTGGAAACATTTGCCCAGAGATGTTTCATAGTTGCTGTAGACCACTGAGTTCTTTGAGGCTCAAACACTTTATATTTCCCTCTATTAATCCTTCCATTTATTTCACCCCCGTTTGTGTCACCATTATGTTTAGTGTCTTTTTAGTTCACAGATGTCTGGACAAAGAAAAGCCAAATTTACCCCTACTATGATCACAGATCCCGGATGTCCAGCCTACCACTGTAAATAGATAAGCCTTTTAGTGTGTCCTAAGCAGGTGTTTATGGATTTTGCAAACACAAGGAAAGTGGATTTTGCAAATGAAAGGTTAGTCTGTAACAGAGTGATTTACTCTAAAGCAGTTATCCACTCGCTCCCTCTTGAGAAAGAATCTGTTTTCCCTGGGAGTATTATTTCCCATTTATCCAGGTAATTTGATTTGTGCATTGAAGTATGCCTGGAAGTGATATGAGCAGAAATTGTAAATGAAGCTTGCAGTTTGGACTGATACCTTATACCCTGCTGGTCTGCCATAAAAATGGTATGTTCCATGTAGCTTTGACCCCTGATGCCTAAACACACTTGAAAAAGAATTGACTCATATGCCAAAGCCAGGTAACTGGATCCAAGCCATGAGAACCCTGTCCAAGCCCAGCTAGATCACAGTCTGGAGCAGTGCTTCTCCAAGGGAACTGCTGTGCACAGTGAACAAGGGAGAAAAAAAAAATGTTTTCGATAGAAACACATTATTATTTAACCTTAGAAAGATTTTTTTTTCTCTCCATGAACTGTGATATATTTAATTGTGAACATAAGGTAATGCCTAACAACTCTTTAGCTTAAGTTTATGGACCACTATAAAATTACATAGGAATACATACTTACGGTAGCTTATTTATGATAGCTTATTTATGATACAAAGTATGGATCCCACAATTTAACAGAGCATTATAACAGATGGAGACTGTGGTACAATTATTTTTAGAATTGGTTTGCAATGTTTATTTTTGGAAATATTAGATACTGTTATAACTTCCATCTGTAATTTTTTATTTAAGTAGAAATTGTTTTATTTCTTATGGAAATAAGTCTTAATTTACTTCATGTGAAAGGGTCCTTCAACACAATATTTTCATTTATATCCTATCTAAATTTACACTAAATGCATTTACACTGCCTGCATTTAGATCACATGCCTAAAATACATTGAAATGATATCTCATATTAAAATGATATCTCAGATAAAAGTTTTCTTCTTAAAGCCTAAATTGAAATAAGGCTCATCAGGTAGTAGCACTGAGTTGGGACTTCCTGAGAATTAGGATTGACGGAGGAGTCTAAACAGAAAAAAAAAAAAATCTTTCAAGGAGATGAATCATCTGTGCATTGGGTGTAAAAGTATAACACAGCTGGTAAATTGTAAGACCTTAGTATCCCCCATCTCATACCTATCATATTTTTTAATACGTAACGCTGATATATTCTCCTTCATATATACACTGTGAATAAGTGTATGTTCTAAAACATTATTTTTGCTAATTTGAAGCACAGTCTGCCTATGCTAAAAAAACTACACTTTTGCTCCTCCTTTTACTTCCAGATCTTAGACCCTAAGTCTCTGATAGAGAAATTCTATAGCTTCTAATCAGAATAAAGTCTGGAGACTCCAAAACAGAGGAAATAGAGCTAGTGACTGACATTACATACTAGTATCGGAATTTAATTGCACATGGGATTTTGGAGCATCTAAGAATCTATGATAAATAATATCATTGTATTGGTATGGGGGAAAGTTTTAAGTCTTTTGCAAGGTAAGAAAATAATCAGAACTGTGCATTGGGGAAATGTTTGTTGTGACAAAGTAAGTGATACATTTGTGACTAAAAACTGGGTGCAAAGAAACAAGGTAGGAATTGATCACTCTCTAGGAGGAATTGAGAAAGCTTAATGTAGTTGATGGTGCAAAGGAGGAGTAGTACAAATTATGCTATTCGATTGATTCCACAGAACTTGTTGTCAGGAGTAGAGGGGAGGAAAAAAGTTTTGAATGAAACTGAGATTCTCAGGTAGCTTAATTTACCCAGACAAGACAAGAGTTTGGGATGTAGATGCAGAAGAATGATGCTGCACATTTACTTAATTTGCGTATTTCTCAAATATCTATAAGACAAATAAATTATACTGTCAGAAATTATGTGGTCTTTAAAAGCATTTATTGATATTTTCATGCATCCAAAGGCATTCAATTCATTCAAATATCCTGTAAATAAGAACTTAAGCCCTATTGGAATTTATTACAATTCGTAATGAGATGAAGTATTCGTACACTGTCTTACATTCCATTTTATTTTTTATTATTTTTTATTTTTTTACATTCCATTTTAAATTCATATAGAGGAAAACAAATTTTACAACTCTGATTTCACACCAAACTATACATCTTCTTCAAATTAAATGGCTAGTTTAAATAAATCCTTAAAATCATGTTTAAATATAATCTGATACATTAATGTTATGTTTCAATTTGACTAACTTTCATACTTGAACTAAATCCATTTCAAGGACGCACATTTATGTGTGGAAGAAAGGGAGTGCTAAGAGGTGTAATAATTTTCCCCCATTTATAGCCATGTGAAGGCTTATTTCATTACTAGCTGAAGACATGCATTAAATAATAGATGATAAACTGCATAGCTTTTTGTTTCATACATTGAGGTTTTGGTTGTTGCTCTTGTTTGGGTTTGATTCTGTTTGATTTTTGCCAGATGAATCTTCTTTCTATATTCGATATCAGGAGCAGATGAAAAAAAAATCTGTTCACTGTTTCATATTATCCTATGTTATCTGATTACTGTTACAGAGCTTGAGGGAAGATAAATGAAATGAAACCTGTATAGTTGGAGTTAAAAGATAAGGGATATATTCAAGGGGAAATAGAGAAGTGGATACATGGATGGATGGATGGTTAGATAGAAAAATATTCTTAGTGATATAATTACAATCAAAGATCTTGTTTTCTACCTCTCATTATTTAAACCTACAGTTGATTTGGGTACTTCAAGCTGACGAGGCCTCTTTAAAATGAATACATTATAATATAATCACAAGTGACTCATTTATGAATCTACTACTAATAAGAATCTCCACCTTGTTCTCTACCTTGAGAGGCTGACAAGTATGTCCTAAAACAATGAATGTTCTCACCCTTTTGTTTCCAAAAGGGAACCCCAACAGAAAATGGATAAAACGGATAACTATAAATTTGAGATATGTATTCCTATGATTTCCTTCTTGTGGCACTGCCCTCTACGAAGGTCTCTGTTCCTTCAAATTCTACTGGAAAACCTTAATTTAAGAAAACTTTCTATTCCCTAATTAATCATTGATTGATGTAGTAACTGATACTTGAAAAGTTTATGAAAACAGACCCACAAAGTAAGAATCTGACATTGGACTGCTTGTATAATAAGAATCCCTAAGATAACTTCCTTGACAGAGAAAAGTGGGAAATGGGCAATCCATGGCATTTGGTGGTATCATAATTGTTCAGATTATCACTATTTCAGCATAGGAAGTAGCAAAGAGGGAAGGAAAGGCATTGGGAGAACAAATGTGTACAGTATTTAACTGTTGGGGTAACCAGTAGTGATCATTTCTAACTCCCTTCAGGCAAGTGGGGGTGTTTATGGATTAATGAAATCCTAGATCTATAAATCTGTGTTCCTGAAATCTATGAAAAAACTCAGTCTTGGATTCCTCTTCTGAGGGCTAGCTACATACTATCTTCCCACTAAACGTACTGTTATCACTCAATGTTCCGGTAGCAAATAGATAGTACTCCTAAGCCTCCGAAAATTATAAGCCTCTTAAAAGTATATCACTGTGGGCAGCCCTGGTGGCTCAGAGGTTTGGCTCCGCCTTCAGCCCAGTGCCTGATCCTGGAGTCCCGGGATCCAGTCCTAGGTTGGGCTGCCTGCGTGGAGCTTGCTTCTCGCTCTGTGTCTCTGCCTCTCTCTCTCTCTCTCTCTCCCTCTTGTGAATAAATAAAATATTTAAAAAAGTATATCACTGTGTATGTGAGGCTATCCAGACTCTTCTGATATCCCTAGAAATTATGTATTAGAAAAAAGTGGGATTAAAAGTTTTGAGTAGGATATATCCTTATCCAAGTAGAATAGAACAGGTAAAAGCATGCCATCAAACCCATTGTGCCAAAATAAAAGCAGGTAAATTGTGTACATCATACTTTTGAGGACATGGGAGAACTGTGGTAGCAAAGAATATTAGAATAACTAACAAGAGAGAGAGAGAGGAACACTTCCTAGGCGAGCTGAATCATCATGGACTCATAAACTGACTTCAAAAAATATAAATTAAGAATTTTTTTTTTAATTTATTTTTCACTTAGCCTCCTCCCACAATTTGAAAATAACAGTCACTACATCTTTTTATTTCAATATACATCTGTACAAATAAGGACTCACTGAAAATGAAACTGCAAAACCTCTAGCATATTTTGAAATATTCCTTCTTCTAGTGTCATCAAATACCCAGTCAATTAAAAAAATTCCAATTGTCTCATACTATTTAGTTTGCTTACTTAGTTGGTTACTTTGAGTGAAATAAACTCTACAGATTGCACTTGAATAATATATCTCACTGTGTTTTGGTTGATGTGTTTCTCGTGCTCTCTCTCTCTCTCTCTCCCCTTTTAATATAAATATCACTACATCCCTTCCCTACTTAAAAATTCTCCAGGTTATCATTGCAGTTAGGACGTAATCCAAACTTGTACTCATGGCATGCAGGAAACCAATCCTTCTATATTAACTTGCACTCTCTAGCACCCTATTATAACTAGCCACAGTGGATCTTCTTTTCTTTTCTTTTTCCTTCTTCCTTTTATATTTCCAGCTAAAACAACACAACTTTATTGTCTTAGTGTTCTGAAGGTCAAAAATCTGAAATCAGTTTCACTAGGACAAAATAAAATTGTTGGCAATGTTGTTTCCTTCCAGAGGCTGAAGAGAATAATCCATGTCTTTATATTTTTCAGCTTCTCTTGGCTGCCTGTATTCCTTGGCTTGTGCCCCCATTCTTTCTTTGAAGTATATCCCTCCAATCTGTATTGTCATGTTGCCTTCTTGTCGTCTCTAATCCAATCTCATTCTGCCTCCTTGTATAAACACTTGTGATTTATACAAGATTACATTTAAGGCTTTCTTTCCCTTACTTTGTCCTGAGCTTCCTTATCTGTTTTATCTAGAATGCTCTTCCTTCCGGATAAGTAAGGTATAGGCCCAGTTCTTTCTCAACACTCAGGACTCAGCCCAAATAAATATCACTTCATAAAAGAAGCTACTTCCCATTCTCATTGTTATCACATTATCGTTTTAACTGTCGTCGTATCTATTTTCATTTTCTGGAAATATTTAATCTATGTATACATGAATTAGACTTCTTCTTTGTCTCCTCCAATGAAAAGATAAACACAGGACAGAAATCTTCTTTGCTTGGTTCCCTCAATTTTGACAGCTTCTGAAGCAGTGCCTGGCACACAGTAACCTCTCAATAGATGCTAGTTGAATGAATGGATAAATGAATTAATGAATGAAACCAATCATTTGTGTTTTCTGAGAATCTTAACAATGTTTAAAACATGGCTTATATGGGACAAGGAGTTGTGTCTCCTGGTGTAACAATTTACAAAAAGAATTAGATTCACGTGTTTACATCTCTGAGACATACAGCGGACTATTGAACATCTTTTAGTAAAATTTATATTTTTAGGATCAACATGCTATATTTCAAAAATATTAAACCAACAAGATGCTTCTTAGCTCAAAATCAAATTGTATAAAATGAAATAATAAACTAGGGTTATTTCTTTATAAATTTATTATTATAATACATATTACTTTAAATATCTTCTAATATTTGATATTACAACCAGAATGCAGCACATTAAAATTACTTTAAAAAAGTCTTCTTAAGAAATATTTTTCAAGTTACGTTCAGCAATAAAATGACTATAATAGATAATCCAACTGCAATCTTCAAACTTTCTACCAAGAAATAAATTTCTATTGAGTGAGAAATAAAAAGACTTATTAAAAAGTTCCCAAGTCATTTGTTAAGGATACATTATTTAGAATATTACTTTTAAGAGAAAGGGGGAAAATGTGCTGTCCGTTCTTTTACATTCCACAGCATATTAAATGTTTCAGAGAGAGAAATGACATGAGAAATTTCATTTATGTTAAACTGTGAGTGTTCAGAAAATAACTGACAAGTGATTTTTAAAATCTGTAATGTTTTAATTATATCTATCTATGCACGTTACTGTTGTTTAACTTAACATCTTGAGAATGCAGTATAGAATTGAATTCTATGACTATAGAATAGTTAAGGGCTAAATTCAGGTTTTGCTTTTTCACTATTGTGTGAATCTGGGCAAGATCTTCCTTAACCTTTCTACATTCCAGTTCTCCCCTCTGTAAAATGAGAATGATTTTACTGTTTACCTCACTGGATGGTCTTGAGGATTAAATGAGTAATTATATCTAAAACCCTAAGAATAATGCCTGGCACGTGATAAGCCCTGTATAAATGGCAGCTGTAATACAAGTAGTTCTCATTAAGTGTTACCAATCACATGACCATCCTATTTCAGATAATGACAAATGCTAAGGAGGGAAAACAAGTAGTGTAGGAAAGAAAAAATGCCAAGGGGAGGATATTTTCAGTATTGTTTGCTTATTAAGGTAGCCTCAGAAAAATACCTTAAGATTTCTAATTGGAGATAAGATAGCTAAAAATGAATAAATCACTATCAAAAATGTTTTAGACAAATTATCTATACAATAAAAATAGTATTTATATAATACTATATAATATATTAGTATTATTTTATATAATGTATATCATATGATAAATATATAATAATGTATTTATAAATTTATTTATGATGATTTTCACATAAAAATTTATAACAGATTTGCATGTGAACACCACCTCTTCCAATGGGTAGCTCTAGAACATCTAAGATATGATGTAACCTGAATCAAATTATACATTAATATATTTACCTTACAGTGTTGTGGTAAAGAATAAATAGCTACTCCAAATTGACAAACATAACCTGATCAATATTAAAGAAAATCTTGACAATTATTTTACACACATGCATACACATTTATTTGTTCGCCATTATCTAGATTATAAAATATACTCTACCATAGCGTATATTATTAATATTTCTAATACATAACTGAAAATTTAATAGTTCTACCTAGTTATTATATTGTAACAACGTAAGTCAACACATACCTAGAAGTTCTGCTATTTTGTAAAGTACAAAAAAAATAGAAGATGTCTGTTCTATGATCAAAAACAGTGATTTATCACTAGGCTTCTGTATTTCATCACATTTACATTCTCAAGTCTTTAAGATTCACACATATACTGAGTTGTTCATTCTTAATACAACTGTGAAGATTAAATTGCTGTTGTCAGGTGCAAAATCGTTTATTTATTTATCTATCTATTTATTTATTTATTTTAAATATTTTATTTTTTTATTCATGAGACACACACACACACACACACACACAGAGAGAGAGAGGCAGAGACACAGGCAGAGGGAGAAGCAGGCTCCATGCAGGGAGCCCAACGTGGGACTCAATCCCGGTCCCCAGGATCACGCCCTGGGCTGAAGGTGGCGCTAAACCGCTGAGCCACCCTGGGTTCCCAGGTGCAAAATCATTTAAAATACCATTGTCATCATAAATATGCAATGGATGAGAGAAATTTTTAGATATGGCTTTTGAAATCATATATAAGCAATGGGTTATATGTTTAACATTATCAGTGTTATTTTTATCTCAACAGCACTGAAAATTAGATGAAATATGATAGATAAAATCTACACATTTGCATAAGTATATTTTACTAACTTGTTTAAGCATGAACTAATGATTGAGAATTTATATTATTTTAAACAAATAAATTATAGAAGACATATAGAGATAAAGTAATGAAAACAGTTCAGCACATTCTAGAAAGTGGTCTAATTCTACTTTTTGACCGAACTAATAAAATAATGGAATTTATTCATATTGCTATACTATTGAGCTGAAATATCCTGATAACATGAAAATAAAATTGTATGATTCCAATAGAACACTCAAAATAGACATAAAAGCATAAAATTATTCAAAAAACCAATTATCATCTTATTCCATTATGAGTATTAGGTCTCCAGAGTTCCATTAGAAATGCACTTATTTTACTTGCTAATTTTATTTTTGAGCTTCTAAAATCTCATTTTGAACTTCAAATTCACATTAAACAGACATCTTAGCATACATTATTTCCCCCAGTGGGTAAAATTTGGATGAGTAGAAGATCCAAAAGAAGAAGAGGAAGAAGAAAAAAAATAACACCTAATTTTACCACATTCCAATTTGGTAATATTCTTGAATATCTGAAAACTTTTTAAAATAATTAGAATCATAAACTTATACATGGTTATTTGTCAATCCTCATCCTGTTCTTCTGCTGCTATAAGATTTTTTGAACACATTGTGCATAGTCATCTAATTTTTATTATTTGTCAATCCTCATCCTCATCCTGTTCATCTAATTTTTATTTCATTTTTATTTATTTGTCAATCCTCATCCTGTTCTTCTGCTGCTATAAGATTTTTTGAACACATTGTGCATAGTCATCTAATTTTTATTTATGTGGTATTTATTCCAGCTTCATGTACCCTGCATGCCACTTATTATTGTACCATTGTCTTGCTTAAGTTAATGTTCCCTACTTCACAGCAAATTAAATATGCATTACTTCTCAGGCTTTCCTACTTTCCAAATCCTGTAGCCCTTTTCATTCTATGCTTTTATTACTTACCAACTAATATTCTATTCACAGAGGCCATTTTCCTTATGGAGGCCTATCTTTAACAAAATTTTCCTACTTTCCTCCCCAACATTATAAGCTCTATTTAAATGTTCTTTGGGACTTAGCTGAGTCTCATTCCTACCCTCCTTAGGCTCATCTTGTCTATGAAGTCTGGCTGTTTTAGGGTTACTTATTCCCTAACAGAAGAGTAGAAGAGCCAAAAAGTAAATATTTATGTGAGGAATGTATCCATCTGCAAGAAAGCCTAAGTGAAATTATTAGATTCAACACAAGTCAAATTACATGGAAATCCACCAAATTTCACCCCGCTTCATAGCTATAATTTATAATGTTTTCTAATACTTTTCATTTTATATTTAATCTTTTATTTATTCATTTAATCATTCACTAAAAATTATTCATTCAGTTATACACTCAGATTACTTAGCGTTATTTTATCTTCTAGAGTCTGGCATTTATGTATATTGTTTGTTTGTTTTTCCCCTGCTTATAAGTTCGGAAAGATATTCCTTAATGTAGTAACTCTTCGTTGCAGTACAGAGGACACTTTGGGGTCCTGCTGGTTTTACTCTGTTCTCTGAGCCCCACCTTTAAAATCAGCGACAAGTTTTACTGTTCTTCTGATTCTGAAGAAATTTCTGAGCAAGATCATGGAGACAAATGTCCCCACTCCAGGGGTCAGAGCATAAGCAGAGTGAGGAGGGCAGCCTCATGTGGTGCTAACACGGTATGGATGTCAGGGCCTGATGGGATGAGGAAGGTTGCGAGTTAGGGGAAATCCTTGTCACAGTGACAGAGTCCAAACAGGGTGAGGGCGAGCCTGATGTGAAGTGTGGGAGCCCCAGCATAGTGAGAAGGTCAGGCGTAGAGGTCAGCACTGTCAAATCCAAAGCAGAAGGAGGAGGGCGTCCAGGTAGAGAGCAGACAGTGTGGGGTGGCCTGTCAGAGCGGGGCCAGGCGACAAGGACCTCTGCGTGTGAGATGTGTACTCTGGCGGGGATGTCAGAGTCCAGGTGTGGGCAGGAAGGCGTCTATGTGACCATGTGAGGGGAGAAAATAGAAAGCGGGGATTCAGCTCACGTGTACTGAAATGCAGTATAAGGCAGGGTGGGCACTGAAGGTAGGTGGAAAAACGATGGACTCTTTATTAAGTGGCTATGGAAAAAATGACTTTTTCTATGGAAATGAAATGATATAAAAGTCTTATCACACTCAAACTGATGTAACTTTCCAGGGAAATAATATAGGTTAATATGAATTAGTAAATATAATTGGATAAATAATATGTATCATATAGAATCTGAAGCATCCTTTAGAATATAAATTAGTGAATAAGACAAATTACCCTAGAGATGTTCCTCTTCCTGGGGAGGGGGGAAGATTATGTAATAGAACTAAAACTATTTACCCTAAAAATAAAGAATTGGCAAATAGAACGATATTAAATTTAGGAAGTGTGCTCCTGGGATCCCTCGGTGGCTCAGCAGTTAGTGCCTGCCTTCGGCCCAGGGCGTAATCCTGGGGTCCTGGGATCGAGTCCTGCGTCAGGCTCCCTGCTTGCAGCCTGCTTCTCCCTCTGCCTGTGTCTCTGCCTGCCTCTGTGTGTGTGTGTGTGTGTGTGTGTGTGTGTGTGTGTCTCTCTCATGAATAAATAAAGTCTTAAAAAAAAAAAAGGAAGTGTGCTCCTAAAAGCACACATTAAAAAAAAAAATGTGTGAGGGGGGAGAAAGGGCACACATCAGGAAATAGTATTTCAACAAGATTATTTGCTGAAGAATTAAACCCTGAAATATATAAAGAAGTCCTATAATAATTTAAGAGAAAGGAGAAACATCCAAGTAGAAACATAAGAAACACTGCCAAACATTTTACTGAAGAGAAAACACAAGTGTGGTGTGAATATCGAGAAAAAATGCCAAATTTGAAAATGTACATTAAAATAATACTATTCCTTCCCAAATAGGTCAGAACAAAATTTAAATGTTATGCGACATCAAGTTTCAACTATGTTGTAGATAAATAAACCTGTTGTCATTTCCCATACAAATGTACATTGATACATAAACCGTTATTTTTCTTTTTTTAAGATTTTATTTATTTGGGAAAGAGAGAGAATGCAAGCAGGATGAGTAGAGGAAGAGGGGCAAGCAGGCTCTGCATGCACTGAGCACAAGCCTGATTTGGGGCTCAATCTCACGACCCCAAGATCATGACCTGAGCAAAAACCAAAAGGTGGACACTTAACCAACTGAACCATCCAGGCACCCCAATATTTGTAAACCATTTTTCAAATAGTTAAGTCTTATATAGCAAATTTGAAGATGGACAAACTCTATGACCCAGAAAAACCTGTCCAAGGTAACACACCTAAAGATACTTCTACATGTATCCAGGAGACATCCACAATAATATATTTGGCATTATATCCATGAAACTTCAGCATTGGATATATCTACTGGCTATATCTATAGCACAAAGGATAAATACATGTGTCATAACCATGCAATAGATAACTCTTCAGTAACAACAACAAGAAAAAAAAACAAGAATAATACAGGCATGGGTTTCAACATGAACAATTAATTCTTTTTACATCATAATACTGAGAACAAGACAACATATTTATTGTTTAGGGGTATATACACAAGAAGGAAAAAGCAACAAAATATTTAATATAAAATTCAAGAGAAAGTTTGATCCTGGAAAGGAGAGAGGGAAACGTTGGTACTGTTGGAAAGTAAGTCTAATAATTACTTTTAATATTTTATTTCTTTTTAAAAAATATTTTATTTATTTATTCATGAGAGACAGAGAGAGAGTGAGAGAGAGAGAGGCAGAGACACAGGCAGAGGGAGAAGCAGGCTCCATGCAGGGAGCCTGACGTGGGACTTGATCCCGGGTTTCCAGGATCAGGCCCTGGGCTGAAGGCGGCCCTAAATCACTAAGCCACCCAGGCTGCCTCAATATTTTATTTCTTAATTAGAGGTTTAGTTCAGTATTTTTATTAATATTTATATATGTATATATATATATTAAAAAATGATGGTAAAAATAGTGTACATATAACACCAAATTATATGGAGGCTATATTTAAATATACAGTAAAAGAAATATCTAAAACACAATTTTTTAAGTTCCTATCTGAATTCCTTATAGTACGTATTAATTAATACAGCTTGCTATTTGAAACTTTTTAGAAGTTATTTTTTAAACCATCTTATTGAAGTATTATTGACATGTAAGAAGCTATACATATTTCATGTATAGAGCTTAATGAGTTTGGGCATAGGTACATGGCCATTAAATCATCACTACCATCAAGGCCATAAAAATATCCATCCCCTTGCAAAGTGTCCCATCAGCTCCTTAATTATTATTTGTGTGTGTATGGTCAGAACACTTGATTGAAGATCTGCCTTCTCAGTCAGTTAAGCATCTATTCTTGATTTTGGCTCAGATCATGATCTCAGGGTTGTGAGATCAAGCACACCCACTTCAATCTCCACACAGGGTATGGAACTGCTTAAGATTCTCTCGCTCTCCCTCTCCTCTTGCCCCTCCTCCCTCTCTTTCTCTCTCTCTCTCTAAAAAATAAATAATTAACTTAAAAAATCTGCCTCTTAGCAAATATTAAGTATGCAATACAGCATTATCAACTTATAGGCACTAGAGCATATAGTAATTTCACAGGCTATCACAATTTACAAATTGCTGGATTTCACACTGTCACTATTCGAGCAACTTAAGGAACTTGGAGTGTATTATAAACCATGTTCTATAAAAAGAATGCCTTTTTGACTAAATACCACTGAATAATTTGATAAGGTTAGAAAAGGCTAGCCATAAGTTATTTAATAATAAAGTAGGCCAATCCTAATTTGTTAAGGATAGATGATCTGTCAGCAATTATTCTTAGTCCAAAACCCATTTTGTTGCTTAGGAAACCTGGTTAATTTAGGGAAAGTGGTTAAATAAGTGATAAAGTTCATATAATCAGGCACTAGAAAACAAGAAGTGAAAAAAATCGATTTTTTGAATGGTAGTAATTCACAACGGATTATAACAAAGTTGGTAGGCAAGAAAACAACCTTATATTAAAAATAAGCACTGGAAGATACATTAAAAAATTATCAGAGCAGAAAAGAAATTCTAACCAGCACACAATTTAGTTTTTTGTACATTCCTAAAACTCATGTGTTTTGATAACACTGCTTATTGATAAGCATAAGGTACAGCACTAGATGCTTCTATTTAGTATTTCATCTCATTCATAAGCAGGAAATGTGAGATTATAGGATTTTTATGCACATTACATTCAAATTTTCTCCTGAAAGAGCTAATAAAAATGTTATAGGTTGTCGAAATTAATTTATGGATGTTTCTGAAGGCAGAAAAGCTCTAAATTAACCTTGCTTGAAGGAGAACCCAATGTTCTTATTAAGGCCCCCAGCTGTGCTGAAGTGGGTAGATGTTCCTCCCCCTTCAGATGAGGACTCCCAGTACAAACCTCTTTTCAAAGTTCTTTATTTATTTATTATTCCTTTCCTCAAAGGAAAAGCGGACATGGGCAGTTGACATAAAGTATTTTTCTCCCGATAAACACCTAACTGATGATATTCAGGAATTTCCATCAATATGCTTGTTATATCATGTTCCTTCCAAACCTGTAGGACAGTTTAGTATCTATGAAATCAAGGCAACAACCTCAGATAAAATGCACGAGAGCTTCTCATTTTATTTTTGCAATTTAAATTTTCTCCTTGGTAGATGAGGCCAACTGCCTATTCCATCAAATAACATGTTTGTCAAAAAAAAAAATCAAAAACTAGTGTTTGATATAATAGAAGTTGATAGGGATTTCTACACAGGGTTTTCTATTATACATGGCATAATGAAATGCAGACCCTGGTTTTAAATATTTTCCTGTCTTTGTGGTAAGAAAAGCATAAGAGAAAATCCAGACTGGTTTTCTATGGTTAAGGTAGGAATTTACAAAAGTTTCTCTGTGGAGAAAGAATAACCCTTTATGTTACTTCATTAATTGACTTAAAAGTTATGTGTTTATACACAACTTAGAGCCTTATAGGCCAGTGAATATAAAAGCAATAAACAGTATATACATGATTCCTCTCATCCAGAGCACATATTCTAGTCAGCATGACAGCATAACTTAAGTCTAATTAATAAATAGAATTTAAAAAAAAATATTTTCTGACCTACACATTTTTTAAAGATTTATTTATTTAGTCATGAGAGACACAGAGAGAGGCAGAGACATAGGCAGAGGGAGAAGCAGGCACCTTGCAGAGAGCCCAATGTGGGACTCTATCCCGGATCCCCTGATCACGCCAGGAGCCGAAGGCAGACACTCAAATGCTGAGCCACTCAGGCGTCCTCTGGCCTACACATTTAAATAAAAATGTGCCCCATAGGAAATTGCCAGAGCTAATAGGTAATTTCACCATGATTACAACAAAAAAACAAGCAATCAAATATTCTATTGCAAATTAAAACGTGGGATATAAGTGAAATGAATAGGGTAAAAAGATGGAGAAAATGTAAGACTGAGAGATGAGATGAAGCATTTCTGGAGAGGTAACTTTAAAACGGATCCATTTATGTTAACGGCTTTATGAACATATTAACCAACAAGCAAAGAAGTCAGTATATCGAATATATTCAATGTCATGACTTTGGACGTGTGCAAAAAAAAAAAAGGGTAGAAACAGCTATGAAGGAACAATCTCACGTGTGAAGGACTTCAGATAGGCAGGTAATGGCTATGTTTGAGAAAATGGAAAGTAACCAGTCCAACCAGAACTAAAATGGACAAGAATGATAAAGTTGTAGGCTTTAACAGAAAGAGTCATTTATGGCCTCCAGGGTGGCTCAATGTTGAGCGTCTGTCTTTGGCTCAGGGTGTGGTCCCAGGGTCCCAGGATCGAATCCCACATTGGGCTCCCTGTGAGAAGTCTACTTCTCCCTCTGCCTGTGTCTCTGCCTCTCTCTTTCTCGGCATCTCTCATGATTAAGTAAATAAAATATTTTTTAAAAGGCCATTTAAATAAGTTTTAGTTTCAATCAACATACACTGGAAGTCATCCAGTGGAGTGATGCATTCCTCTTCTTCTTAAGGTAATCCTGCATATCGTGTAGAGAATGGATTGGAGGGTACATGAGAAAAAAGATGACAAGTTAGGGGAAATGGCAGTAATCAAAACAATACTGACTTATACAAGTTTAATGGCTGTGGACCTCTGGAAAAGTGGATAGATACAACCACAAATCTCTAGGGATTGTAGGTAGGGAAATGGAGAAAACAGAACCAAGCATAATCTAAATGTTTTGACCCTGATTGTGGTATCACTTAAAGAGTTTGGAACAACTGATGATAGTATTTAGTTGAAGAAGTAGCAAATATCTCTTCTGGAAACACACGTATATGAATTGGATGTTGTTAACAAGAGTGCTTTCTGTGGAGGATTGCAGCAAAGGTTGATGGACAGAGAAAAAGCAGAGATAGGAAGCTTAGAAGTTCATCATGAGAACAGAAACAATTTAGCAGTTGGAGGAGTAACTGGAACTGAGGGAAGTGTTCTTAGGGTTTATTTTTCCCCTCCCAGGTTAATATGTGATCAAGGTGATATGATAGTGATGATGATTATAATGATGGTAATGGTGATGGTAATGTGATGACTATGATTATGTAATTGTTCACATATTGAGATGGCAGTTTTTCTCGTTTAAGTTAAAAAAACAACATGTAATCTGCATCAAATCCTCATTTTTTACCTCTTGAGAGAACCTTGTCTTTCTTATCCTCCACTTCTACTAAATAATTACCAGCAACTATTCAAAAATTAACAAGAATCATATTTTTAAATATTTTAGAGCTATTTAGGAAGTTAATGAGTACAGCTTTTATATAGTTCTCTGGTCTCATTTTATAATATAATTACAAGTCTCTGTAATTCTGCAATAATCATTTAAAATTTGAAATGTCAGTGTCACTGGCATTAAAAATGTGTTTCATCCATGAGATAGAATTTAAAATGTATTCTGCTCACAAGACTAGAGATGAAAATGTGGTCCACAAGAAATCACTGATAGGTGATTTCAGTGATAACACTGATAGGTGATTTCATCCTCATTACAACTGTGATAACACTGATAGGTGATTTCATCCTAATTACAACTGTTTATCTTATTTATCTAATATCATGCTTACTTAGAAAAATAGTTGGCAGGATATGTATCTTCTATACACAAGGAATTGGATCTTTTGTTTTGAGGTACAATTTGTCTAAATGAGAGACCATCTGTTCATATTGAATGAAATATAATCTGGCAAATAGGGGCAGCCTTTGAATCATTATGTTGTGCATTAACACAGCACAAGGTTTAAGTTCAAGATCAAGATCCAAAAAACTAGTGTTTTTGTGCAACTTTCTTTATACTATAAGATCCTGGTCTATGTTAAACGCTTATCTGGCCTTTTGTGATGTCTCAGTATCACTATTTGTGAGTCTTGTTAGACATTAAATAACAGCACTGAATTAGCAACATGGACACAGACTGGAACTTTCTTCTTACATGTCTGAATATGTATTTATTGTGAAATTTTTCATTTTGATTGTTGTCTATTGCTTTTCTCTCCTTTCTGTTTTGTTTTCCAGCCTAAAAAATAACTGCAAATACGTATTTTGAAGTAGGATGTTGACCACAACAGTCTTACAGTGACCCTCAATTTGATTATACTTTAGCCAGACTTTTCCTGACCATAGGCCTTATTTTTTTTTTAGTATTCTAGAGAATAGTTAATTTAGAAAATTTCCAAGTATAAATTTATTTTCTTTCTCTTTGAGAAATAAATCTTCTAGTTTCTTGCTAGTTTTATAACCCAAGAACACCTTTCTTATGGATCTGAGAGCTATGTCTTTGAATATAATCAAGAAAAATAGCACCCATGTCTCCTGTCTCTGTGGAAGGCTAGGAGCCCAACTTCCATAAATTCTTTCAGAGAACATCAGATGCCTAATCACATTGACCAATCTCCCCCAGCACTCTTCCATCAGCTCACCTGGGTGCTTAAAAATTCTCCTTCCATCTATTTTAGTGGAGTTTAGTTATTTTCTTTCCCACTTTTTATTAGTCTAGATCTCTATTACAATAGTCTTGAATAAAGTCTCCCTCGACTGTTTGACCCTGTTTGTTGCAAATTTTCTTTGACAATGTAAATAGCCTATAGTCTCTATAGATATTATTTTCAGGAAACCCATTTGTTGAGAAAATATGCTTTTTCCCCATATCCCAGGACTCCTAGAGTCTCTCTCTCTTTTCTTCTAATTTAGTTTTTTCTTCTTTTGGCTTAGGACAAAACGGCATAAAGTGTATTTATATTTTACTTTTATGAAAAATAGTATCTATTATCTATTTATTATAATTACAATGGGGAAATTAATACCTTTTCAATGCATAAAATACTGAGTGAATGAATGATCAAAACACTAAGCAAATCAATATATAAAAGGGTTAAATTCAATGGAATTATGTACCAAAGCTACAGGTCTTAACCAACCACATGTAACACTCTCCCTCTCCCTGCCCACCCTATCTTCTTTCTCCCCCTGCCTCTTTCTGTTTCCCTTTCTCTCTCTCTCCTTTCCTCTTCTTATTAGAATGTGAACACTACTGGACTTTAAGGTCTTTGAAGATCAGGATCATTATATCTGACATTTTTTAAAGATTTTATTTATTTATTCATAAGACACACAGAGAAAGGCAGAGACATAGAGAGGGAGAAGCAGGCTCCCTGAGGGGAGTCTGATGTGGAACACAATCTCAGAACTCCGGGATCACAATCTGAACCAAAGGCACATGCTCAACCACTGAACCACCCAGGTACCCCATATCTGACATTTTGTAAGTCTTCCAGTATGCGGTAAATATAGAACAGTTGACAGTTTTTGAAATGAATGATTAGCTAATGAAAGCTAATGTAGTTATTTCCATTGCCTGCATTATATATTTATTACAAACAAAACAAGCTATGTTACCCAGTATTGAATCATAGAGATTATCAGTAAAACTAGGTATTAACCTTTTAAATTCTGAAGTCACAAGTATGATATTAGAAGTAGTTTAAGAATATTTTTAATAATAACAACTGACCTTAATACCTGCCAAGCACTCTTTTTATTACTATGCCTTAATCAGCTACATCTCCACAACAAACCTAAGAAATGGATATATTATTATTCTATTTTAAAGATGAAGAATATAAAGTTCAGAGCCTGATATACCTTATCCAAGTTCACAGTTAGGAAGTGACAAAGCCTGAACTTGAACCTAGACCCTCTGCTTGTTTCAAAGTCAGTTCTTTTATCTCATTTAATTATTGATTATATAGTATGAGTACTGAGCTTTTTAAATTTACTTCTCTCAAGGCACTTGAACAATTTACCCTGACCCTAAATCCACTGAAAATAACAAATGGAGCTTTTCTTTAGTTGGTCAAGCATGAAAAGGTGCCAGCACAGCAAATAACATTGCTACACACCGAGCCCACCAGACTGAAAGAAAGCACACAAAGACTACCAAGCACTCTTCATGATGAGAAAACCACAGCTGCTTCAGAGGAGAAACCCAGCAGGCAAATTGTCGGGGGCCCCTGGCTGGCTGCCCCTAATACCGTTGGAAGTAGGGAGCCACATGCAAACGCACAATACAAAATCCCTTTTGTTGCTGTGGATCAAAAATAGCACAATCCCAGTTGCACAACTGACTTTCTCATTCTTTGGTCAGCAACACCTAAATGTAGGCCAGACTTCGCCAAACGGGTGGTTCTTACTAGAAGGTAGTTTTTCCAAGGACGGCCTACAGAGTATTGGCCCCAGGATAGCAGCTTCGCAAAAAGCAAAGGGGGGTTAAGGAAAAAGCTCTGCGTTTAAACAGAGTTTTCCTTCTGGGAAACATTAGACTCCTGATGACCAGACTGTTGAAGAAATACACATCAAATGGTAATTCAGCTTCATATCTAGAGGATAATTCTAAAGCAACCTGACGGATTATGATGAAATGCAAGTTGAAACTGCCTTATATGGAAAATCCAGGTCTCTTGCTTGTCCAAGTTGAATAAATAAATAAACACTTAAAACAATAAATGATACATGTGGTGGAGATTCCAAGAACAGTGCCAGTCAAATAATTCAGGTATTTTAGAGCTTTATATTTGTTCCTTAATTTTGAATGCATAACCTTAACAAAGGTATCAGAAATCTACCCTTCAGAATGCTAGAGGAAACATTTGCCTTCACAATCAATCATTTTCTGTGTGCTCTCCTTTCAACATCATTTTCAATAGATAAGAGCTTTAAATAGTGAGCCTAGTCACTGTGTATTTTGTACTTATATTTGTTAAAAATGGGCATGTTGGCTTAACTTATAAAAAGCTTCTTAAAATTTCATACTTATGATGCCTGTGTGGTAGTATCTGAGTAAACTAACTAGTGTAAGTAAAGTGTCTTGTGCACCAGGTTACATTTTTATCAACAGGACTGTCATAGTAAGACCCTTGGACAAGCTACATGAGTAAATCACTTATTTCATTCTTACTTTTCCTTGGGAATGTCATCATAATGATCCACATTGCTTTTGTTTCAGATTTACAAGTATCCCAATGCTATCTGGAAAACACACCAGTCATTGTCAATACCACAGTGTTTTAAACAATTATTCTAAGTTTCAAGTTTGCTAGAATACTGTTTTCTCTTATCACTGTTACAGTAATTTAAAATAACATTTTTCAGAATTTACTACTTTTTTAATTTTCTAATAATTGAATATAGCCAAAAAGGTTAAAATACAGTAATAGGGGATCCCTGGGTGGCGCAGCGGTTTGGCGCCTGCCTTTGGCCCAGGGCGCGATCCTGGAGACCCGGGATCGAATCCCACATCGGGCTCCTGGTGCATGGAGCCTGCTTCTTCCTCCGCCTGTGTCTCTGCCTCTCTCTCTCTCTCTGTGACTATCATAAATAAATAAAAAAAAATTAAAAAAAATACAGTAATAGTTTGAATTTTCAAAAATAATTAATACAAAGGAATTAGAACAGAATTCCAAAAGTATAGGCAATTAATTATGTAGTTTTAGCCTCATCACTAGAGATAAGTGCAGTGTAAAGTCCAAATACTTTAGAGGTCAACATTACCTTGGTTTATTAAATTCCCTTTAAT
This sequence comes from Vulpes vulpes, assembly GCF_048418805.1. NCBI lineage: Eukaryota > Metazoa > Chordata > Mammalia > Carnivora > Canidae > Vulpes > Vulpes vulpes. The sequence continues at coordinate 39,204,751 of NC_132785.1, forward strand.
TTGTTAAAATTTGTTAAAATTAAAGTAGAGTACTTTAATTAAATTAGAGTACTTTAGAGGTCAACATTACCTTGGTTTATTAAATTCCCTTTAATTTGTTAAAATTTGTTAAAATTAAAATTTGCATGACTTTGAAATAAAATTTATTTTTATTTTTAATGTAAACTCTTTATTAAAATGTAACAAAAGAAATGAGTATAAATTTGAAGTGTACAGTGCAATGTGATGCCAAAGTTAATAAAATTGTATAATTAACATCCAAATTTAGAAATAGAACATTACTAATATCCCAAAATTATTTATTGTGCACCATTTCAATCATAAAATGCCCATCTTGAACTCGAGCACTTATAGATCAAATTTATATTCATTTTAACTTACTGTAAATGTAATAGGAAGTATGTACTCTTTACTACTTGGCTTACTTTGTTCAAATTATCTTTGAGAAATTCTTCTATGTTGATTTGTATAGTCTTTATTCTCATTGCTTGTTGTATACTACTACTATTATCCATTATACCAATTCTATAGAAAACAGGTATTTTGTGATGTTTTAAGTATTGTGAATAGAGCTGTGTTGAAAGACTTGCATGTATCTTTGGTTGAATTTTTGTTAGACAGACACCAAGGGGTGGAATTTCCAGATCCAAGCGAATCTACGTATTCTGCTTCATAAGATACTGCCTAATAGTTTCTAAAGTGGTTGCACCAATTTATAGAAACACTTGCTATTTTCTGCCTTTTTCTTCATATTCATCATGGTTCATGTGTAGTGGTAGCATTGCACAATTTGCATTTTCTTGATGAGAATGAAGTTGAAGGTTTTCATATATTTATTGGTCACTTCAAAAGCCTCTTTTATGAAGTGCCTGTTCAAGGTTTTTATCAAGTTTCACCTTAGCTTATCTGCTTCTTTCTAATTGGTTCTTTTTCATAGATGTCACTATGCTGGTAAAATTCTCTACTTTTTTCCTTTATTTTCTTTAACATGTTCATCAAAGGTATTTTAAAGTTTTTGTCAGCTAATTACAACACATAGATCACTGCAGATTAGAGTTTACTGTGTGTGTGTGTGTGTGTGTGTGTGTGTGTGTGTGTTTCATTTGGGTCTTGTGGTTAGGTGTGCTTAGCAATTTTATTTTAGTGGTAAATATTGTATTTTTAATAGTCTCCAGATGATGAACTTCCTTGACAGATGATTAAACCTTTCCTCAGATAGGTAGATGGAATGGAAGTTGACAACCATTACCCAAGGATGACTTGTGTTCAATCCACATGGGAGCCCAGGACAGTTGTCTACATTTGATGTGTATTTAATCACCTGGGATTTTAAACTCAGAGTCTAGTGTCCATGAGGGCCCCTCCCTTGATCAATACCTGATTCTAGAATTCTCTCACAAAACCAAGACAACGCTGCCTGACTATCAAAGTCAACTCAGATTTTTAGGTTCCTTCCCTGTAAAAACCTAGATTGGCACATGCCCCACATACTTGGGTCCAAGTTCCCACCAAACACTTTCTTCACAGCCAATAGCTTTCTGCCAATACAAAGATTCTGTTCTTGGACATTTATTCGTACTTTGAAATAGTGAATTCTTCCAGAATAAAAATGGTTACAGTTGTCACTTCACCTCTAGGAGATTCTTTCAGCCCCGGGGTTTGAGCCGCCCTCCTTCCCCCTGCCCGATTTCACTGCCACTGCAAATCTCTGATACCTTCAAAGAGATGATTTCCTTATTTTATTCACCCTTTCCAGTTTTCTTTGGTTGGAATGCCAATCTGATGCACACTACTTCATCCCATAGAGAAGCAGAAACCCTTAATCACAATGCATCCTTAAAAACATATATATATTGAGATACCTGGGTGGCTCAGTGGTTGAGCATCTGCCTTTGGTTCAAAGTACCTCATTGGGCTCTCCACAAGGAGCCTGCTTCTCCCTCTGCCTGTGTCTCTGCCCTTCTCTCTCTAACTCTCATGAATGAATAAATAAAATCTTAAAAACTATTTTTGAAAAAGAGATGCTATGAGGAATGACTACTTACTCTAACTAGTTATTAAATACATGTAATAGAGGGGCACCTGGGTGGCTCAGTAGGTTGAGCAGGGAGCCTGCTTCTCCCTCTGCTTATGTCTCTGCCTCTATGTATCTCTCATGAATAAGTAAATAAAATCTCAAAAAAGGTTCAATTTTATCCTTAAACTTTCTTACACCTTAATTTTTTTCTGATGAAATCAGCTGCCTTTCCTAGTTTTGTTTTATTTTCCAAAAATGGCAGCATTGTTAGGTCTCATGTGCTACTTATCTTTTTGGTCAGATCATTAATAAAGATATTATTGAAGACTGCCTAGGAATTACCTCTGGCTGCAGGGCAAGTGAAGTATGTCCTGTGTTATCTTAGAAACTGCAATCTGTACAATTCTCCCAATGTGTTTGATTTCCTACAAAGTCACCATTTAATTGTGTTACTTTCTCTAAATGAATACTGCCTATGTATTTATAGCAAGCTTTAGGCTGTAAGAGTTAGAAACAGGCTTTCTTGTTCTTCCTAATCAAAAATGCTCTTAAGCAAATGTTAAAGCTTATTGCTTTTGCTTTACAATCCATCAGTTATTTCTTTTCACTTGTTAGAGTAGACATCAGGAAGTAAACTTAACCGAAAGTCATGTATCTGAGTGAAGGTCTGTTCAGCAGTTACAGTTTGATTTACTTAATTCATCTGCATATTAAATTTGTCAATATATAACTATAAGCACAGTATACTTATTTTTTTAAGATTTTATTTATTTATTCATGAGAGAACAGAGAGAGAGAGAGGCAGAGACACAAGCAGAGGGAGAAGCAGGATCCATGCAGAGAGCCCAACGTGGGACTCTATCCCGGGTCTCCAGGATCACACCCTGGGCTGAAGGTGGCGCTAAGCCGCTGAGCCACCCGGGCTCCCCAGTATACTTAAATTTAAATTTGAATGTAAATGTTATCTTCTGAGTTACACATCAGAAACATAATCAGAAACATAACTATTTAAAATATGCTTAAAATGCTTGATTTTAGTATAATATTATTTTCTATAATCCATTCTAATATTCTTTATGGTTATTATTGTTATTTTTATGCACAATTGCTGTTGATGACAATAGAAATATCTAAAAGCTATTCACATAATATTTTATAGCCAAAACACCTACATTTACACATAAGAATGATTTGATCTTATTAATATTTTCATAATATAATCCATAAAAGAAAATGTATATCCCAATTCAGAGACAATACCCTCATTTTTTTTTGTTTATAGATGCTATAAAATAAATTAGATAAATAGAAGGAAATTTCTTGACCTAAGAAGTCTCAAATTTCATATTGTAATACTAATTATGTGCTATCAATAACAGAGCATCTGTTCTTGAATTTCCAGTTATTCTTCATCCACAGATATATTTTTTCAAGATAAAAGACAGTTTTTGTATAATACTATTTATAATTTTACATTCCACTTCTAGGAAGAGATCTTACTAGAATCCTTAATGGTAAAGCATACATCTTTACTAGTATAACGGTCTACAAACCTGAAAATTTTGTTGAGTTCCAAAATCTGTTTTAAAAGCATTTTCCTTACATAGAATAAGCTTTACATGCCATAGTAAAAATGATTTTTTTACAGCTAAAGTTGTATTATGAGTCATTAGGATGAATCTAGAATCTGTCTAATGAAGTTTCTATACACAGAAATAACATTTACATCTGCATATGTAATACACAATGATAATTTTTAACAAAAATTCTAATTTTCCCCTGAAGCAAATCGAATTTATGAAATAAGACAAAACTATTTGGTATGCTTTTCCACTTTTTATTGACTCTAGAAATGCAGCACATTTAGTTTATGACTCAAAGTAGAAATTCCCTGATTATTTTTGCAAAGCTGTCCTATTGGATATTTGTCACAGAACTAATCCCAATCTTAATACTTCAGCAGGAGCAATTTCTAATTAATTCTTTAACTATCCTAGTGTAGCAAGTTGAACACTATCCCCTCAAAAGTCATACCCACACGGAACCTCAGAATGTGACCTTTTTTGGAAATAGGGCGTTTGCATATGTAATTATTACGAGTCTCAATATTAAATCATCTTGCATTTGGAGTGAGCCCCAGATCCCACGACAGTATCCTTAAAAGAAGAAGAAGGCACAGAGGTACACAGGGGAGAGAAGGCTATGTGAAGATGGAGGCAGAGCTTGAGGTTATGCTGTCACAGGCCAAGGGATGCCTGGGGCCACTAAATCCTTAAATAGGCAAGAAGGATTCTTCAATGGAGACTTTAGAAGGAGTATGGTTGACACCTTGATTTCAGACTTCTTGCCTCCAGACTTGTAATAGCACAAATTTCTGTTGTTTCAAGTCATCCAATTTGTTATACATTGTTATAGCAGCCCTAGGAAACTAATACACCTGGTGTGGATTGCTTTGAAGGGTAGCCTTACAAGAGACACTCTAGAGAGTTGTTTTATTAGTGTTACTATAGCAACTTACCTAGCCTGTGTATAACAGATAAAGGAACCAGTCATGGACAAAAAAAAGAGAAAACAGCCTGCCAATCGGTGTCGGAGCTAATACATGTGGGACAAAAAACAAGTTATAGAATTGTACAATCACATGTTCAACCACGAATATTCATAAAATAAGTATTTCTAAGAACCTAGTATATGGCAGGCAATGTGCTAGGTATTAAGGATATAACATATATTTAAAAAAAAGTCTCTGCTCTTAAGGTGCCTTCAACCTATTCAAAAAGGGAAGTAAATAATGTGGATTTCATTCACATTATTAGCTGTTATGAAAACAATATGCACAAAGTGTTATTGAAATCTATCAAAATCCATTATGCCATCCAAAACACTGGTTCTCAAAAAAACAAAAAACAAACAAACAAACAAAAACCCACTGGTTCTCTACTTTAACTATACCAATATCACCCAGAAATCCTTTAAAAATTAGGTAAGCTTGTCTCCTTCCTCAGAATTGCTGATTTAACTAGTCTGTGTTTGTTTGCCTGCTTGCTTTTATTTATAAATCTCTGTGGTTGCTTTTAATAACCAAACTCTGAAATTCTCTTGGAGTGCGGGCTTTCAGGACTGATGCTTCTCTTGCCTCATGGTAATAAAGTGATAAAATGGGTGCTGTTCCCTCATTGATACACGATAGATTGTGCACGTATACATGGCACAATGACTAGTAGTTGCTCCCATTGCCAGTTTGGCATAGAATGGCCCAGTGGCAGGCAATGGCTACACCCACAGAGAATCAGTTCTATGATCTGGGTGAGCAGCCTGTCCCCTCATGTCCAAATGAGATAGACTCAAATCGCAAGCTACTTAATGGTAGGAATCCCATGTTTTCCAGTTCTAGTAAGTATCCAGGAGAAGTGACTTGTCTTTTTAGCAGTCATATCTGGGTCCAGGCTCTTGGCTTCAGTGCTCTTGTTTTTTTGTTTGTTTGTTTGTTTGTTTTTTAAAGATTTTATTTATTTATTCATGAGAGACACACACACACACAGAGAGAGAGGCAGAGACACAGGCAAAGGGAGAAGCAGGCTCCATGCAGGGAGCCTGACGTGGGACTCGATCCGAGGACACCAGAATCACACCCTGGGCTGAAGGCGGCGCTAAACTGCTGAGGCACCCGGGCTGCCCAGTTCTCTTGGTTTTTTAATGTTTTCACTGTTCCTGAGATAATGTAGCCCACATCCACTTTTTTCTATGGAAAATATAGAACTCAGAATCCTATGATATCCAAGGTTAGAGGGTTAGAACCAAGACAAAGGGCAAGGGGCAAGAGAGTTTGAGGACACACACACAAAAAAACAAATTTCCTCAACACATATTCTAAACTACTCTGTAGTATATCTAAAAGGAAGAATGAAGGGATGGAGGAACACTGACCAAGGGGGGGTGGTTCTTCAAAGAGCAATCAAAACAGTGAGAGTAGAATCCGTAGGTGTCAAAAGGAGCGAGCAGAAACAACCACACAACTTCATTAAAAATAACATGTTAAGGGCAGCCCCAGTGGCTCAAAGGTTTAGCGCCACCTTCAGCCTGGGGTGTGATCCTGGAGACCCGGAATCGAGTCCCACGTCGGGCTCCCTGCATGGAGCCTGCTTCTCCCTCTGCCTGTGTCTCTGCCTCTCTCTCTCTCTCTCTCTCTCTCTCTCTGTCTCTCATGAATAAATAAACAAATAATCTAAAAAAAAATAACATGTTGAACAGGAAAACACTGGAGAAAATAGCAGGATAAAACAGGTGCATTTTCAATGTTGTTTAACACTTGGGAATTTCTAAGATCTCTCGGGTTGAGCAAGACCATTATTTCTCTACCATTAATTTATCTACTTATAAAAAGACATTGATAATACCTGGGTCCTTTATTTCACAGAATAATGGAAGAATATAATCAAGTAAATAAATGACAGAGGAGAGACCCGTGTAATTGTAAATAATGCTATAAGTAAAGATATTATTATCTACAGTACTGAAAACTACATATATTATAATAAAGTCTTGTAATGTTGCATTTGTTCTCTCCATTAAACTTTAGCCAAGTCAAACGCATATTGTAATCTGAATTTTTTCAGTAGACATGTGTTCTCTGTCTGCTCAGTGTCTCTTCAGGGACCGGAGGTTCATGAGGCATCTTGGTCCAAGACATCATCAGTTGTCTCCTGGATTACTCGATGTCCTACTAGCTCAACTCTGTGCTACTCTGCCCATCTGCAATCTGGTCTCCAAAGAGTAGTCAGTGCAATCTTTTTAAAATATAATTTAGATTATGTCACTTAGTTCAAAATCTTCCAAAGTTTCCACATTTCACTCAGAATAAAAGTCAAGGTCAAAAATGATGTATAATTTCTGACCTCATGTTCTCACTTTCCAATTCTAACCCCACTAGCCTGCATGCTATTTCTCTAATATGTCAAAGAGGTTCCTGTCGGAGGCCTGGAAGGAGACCTCGTCTGCTAGATATCTTCATACCTGACTCCAACATCCATGCCAGCCCTGCTGCAGCATCAGTTTCAGTGAGTCCTACCCCAAGCATCATATTTTTTTTTCCAAGCATCATATTTAAAGTAATAACTCTGCTATATCCCAGGTCCCAGCACCACCAAGCCCTTTGCTTCTACTCTACCTCTTATCATTTTTGCAAAGTATCACCTACAGAAGTATTACATAATGTACTCATTTTTATGTGTATTAGTTATATTCTAATTTCCTTTTCTCCAAGAGAACAGAAATCTTTGTTTCTTTGTGCACTGCTGTATTTATCACAGGGTATCTGGCTTTTTGCTGGTGTTCGCTAAATACTGGCTGTAGGTGGTCTTTTTTTAAACATTTTTTAATTTAAATTCAATTTGCCAAAATATATTATAACACCCAGTGCTTTTGACCCGCTAGTGGAAAGCAGCCTATCCCTTTTGTGGAGAGTGGCTTAACCCACCACCTGCTCCCATCACTCTCCAGGGGTGAAAATAATAGGACTGGGTTAGTTAAAGAAAATAGAACAGGGGATTTCTCCTTAATTAATCATTCATATAGTGGTATTTGTCACTTTATTGTTTTTATTTTCAGCATTTCTTCTCATGCATGGACCATGAATTTAAGGCTTGATTCTGAAAGTAGGCATATGTTCCTATATATGCAGAGAACCCCCCAGAAAATGAAAGCAACACTAAGACAGGAGCAAGCTGAGGGCACAAGGGAGGGAGGACAGATTCCTAATATGTTCTTAATGTCTGGGGGCAGCTTTGCTCTAGTCTAATTTGACCTTTATTCAAAACCACTCATATGAACTAATAAATCCCCACTTTCTGCTCACTACAATTGAATTGGAGTTTCTGGCAATTATATATATATATATATATATATATATATATATATATATATATATATATATATATATAAAATCACTGATTCCTTCCATAGGGAATAGGGATGGTTTATAGCTTTGGTAGTATTGCTTTGCATCATGGCTCTAGTTGTCAGTTGTGAAGTGTCTATTTTTCTGAAAAGTGCAAATTAATTATAAGAAATCATATCTGATTGATTCCATATTCCCTGTAAATTTTAGGATGATCCAAAAGCTCATTAAAATAATTTAGATACTAAATAATAAAAATAGTAATTCGTATACTTCAAAATCTCAATTTCTTCTTGATCTGGAATATTTCCAAGTTCGGGTTTCTAGTCTCATTTACATCCCTTTGATCACCATCAGCTCTTACTGATCATTTTCATTTAGAAAATTCAGCTTACCTCACTCATTTCACATCTTCAAACATGCCTGTGGCCATTTTTTCCCCAGTACTCTGAAAAGTATGCTCTTTCCTTGACTTTGACTCCTTTTAAATTCACATTTTGTTTGCTCTGAGGCAACACAGACAGATCTCAACTTCCCATTTTCTAAATTGTGCAGGAGCTTTTTGTACGGATCCGTATTACGCGCAATCTCATGCTTGCTTTCTCATTTATCTCAGATTTCCTTTTAGCTCCCAATCCATTTCATGATCCAGTTTAAAATGCCTATCTCTCTGAAACATACAGAGAGATGTGCAATCTCATTTAATTTCACTCCCTATTCATCTGCCCCTTTGCACAATGTTACAACGATTGCTTAGAGGAGAACATTGTCTGCCACTTCTAATGATAATGTTCAGGGTCTTCTGTTGAATCAGCAATCTATGTCACTTAAAATTTAGTATAAAGAGTATTTTCTATGTTTCTTTAAATAACGCCTTATATACAATTTTATTTATAGCTTTATAAATTAAATTATATACAGTTTTATAAAGACTATAATATGCAAATATTCTGTAGTTTGCACAGTTATAATGTTGACTATTTCTTAGTATATTTGCACTTCAAATGAAAATTTATACAATACACTTTCACAATTCTCCATAGTAATGTCAGAGAAGACTTTGATATTAACCAACATATCATTTCACACTTTAGCCAATATTATTCGTGTAATTCTTAGTGTCTTTGATAGTTCTAATTACATTAATTCATAGAAAATCAGCATGCCTTTAAATTGCTAGTACTTGTTTCCATAGCTTTACAAATACACTGCCTTTTGTGTATTCATTTTCTATAAAATATGTTCACATTTATAAGATTGCCCGAAAGTGAAATTAGAAAATTAGGTAGTATAAATGTGAAATTGTTACATATTAAATACATATGCACAGTTACAAATGTATTTCTGTTAAACAAACATAATTTTCTATTGCATGTCAACCCTGAGAGAACCTATTATCTTTTACAGTAATAGATTTGATGTTGAGAGGCGTGGTTCTAGTAAGGGACACCAACATATCTCAGCCTCACCTGATGGCAAAGGGATGTCATTATAATAAGAAATGGGTGGGGAAAAAGTTTGAGAAGAATTTAGAAGCCAACCTTCACTAACTCCACTCTGGTAAAACAGATTATTCCGAGACTGAAAGATTCCTGGAATAAGATAATTGAATAGTTAGGTACCATTTCTATAAAATGAAAAAATCTGAATGCTGAATGCTGAAATTTTATATTTCTTCTACCTCTCTGTTCTTTCAGAATGCTCAAGAGATACTTCACTCTCTAAGCAAGAGTTTGGAACACTCTTCAATGAAAAAATTGATCAGCCAAGAAGAAAGACTCAAATGTACTGAAATGAGAAATTACCATCAAACAGTCCACTCAGATCAGCCTACAGTAAATTCCAAGGTTATCATGCTTCATTCTGTGTTCAGAATTTGATGTCAGGCTTTTTAAAATATTTTTATTCTTAAATATAAGATAAAATCAAGAATTATTAGCTATGTGAGGAAAGGCTCTAATCTGACAGAAAAAAAGCAAAAATGAACAGAAAAGAAGCCAATTGGTGGAAATTATGTAGGAATTTAAAATATGTTGTAAATATCTTCAGAAAAGTAAGAAAAGGTAGTACAATCCAGGTATCATTATATAAGGAATATTTCAAGAATTAAAAGAAGAGGGTCCTGAGTGACTCAGTCCAACTCTTGATCCTAAAAAAAACCTTTTGGGATTTAAAACATGGTACTGGAAATGGAAAAAAAGAGAAGTGTTAATAATAAGTTGAAATATTAGAGAAAATTGAGCAAAAAATCAAGATGAAGGATAACGAGAACAAAAATTATACTAGAGGATTCAACCAGAAAATCCTGCATTCAGGATTTAGGATTTCCAAAAAGACAGGATGTAGAAAATAGAGAAATTCATAAACAAATTTCTCAAAACCAAAGGATGCACATTATCAGATTGAAAACTATTATTAAGTGATAACCAAAATTGATGAAAGTAAAAACATAGGACTGTGTGGAATATCAGAGCACTAGGCACCATGAGAAGATTTAAGAAGCTTCTAGAGAAAAACAATAAAGGTCACAAAGAAAGCTCAAAATGACGAGATTTCTCAATAGTGACTCTGGAAGCAAGAAGTCGATGGAGCATTACTTAAAATACTCTGATGGAAAATGATTTCCAAACAAAAATTTTTATACCTAGAAAATAATAATAGATTATACTAGTAATAGAAAATTATGTATGAGAGTAGAATAAGAATATTTTCAGACATTCAAGATCTCGGTAAATTTTTCCCCCAGGGAGCAGTTATCAATAATTTTTGGAAGATGTGCTCTTCAATTAAGAGAGTACTGAAAAAAAAAAAGAAATAGCATAAAGAAAACAGATCAAGAATAACGGAAAAGTGGGTAAAATTCCCTGGAGGATGGTCAGTTGAGAACCCAAGCAAGCATTTTGCCTCAGATATGGAAGACTTTAGAGGATAACCCATTCAGACCAGACAAGTGTGACTCAGAAAGAGTTGGTTTGAAGATTGTCAAGGATCTTCAGTGCTAATATCATATCCTGAGGATCAACTATTCAGTTCTATCGGGCCATGATTGTCTTTTGCACTTTGCTTGTGGTGACAATGAATTAATAAAGTTCCAGGTTCTCTCTTCTCACTACTGCCTATCTCTCGAGATCCCTAATTTTATCACACAGAGGTGCCTGCTTTTTCCTTTTCCTGAGAATGAGGCAGGCCATGGTGAAGTTAGTAGAAAAAAAAAAAAAACATTTTCATTGAACATGTGTTTTCCTTCATTAAAAGGATGAAAAAATGATCTAATTATAGTCCTGCTCAGTGTTCTGACCTAATATATATATATATTTATAATATATATAATAAGCGTCTAGAGAAAAGAGTGAAGACTTCTGACATATATATACACATAAACATATATATATATATATATATATATATAGAGAGAGAGAGAGAGAGAGAAAGAGAGAGAGACAATGAGAGAGAGATACATATATTTCACACAATCATATATATATGGGCGCCGGCTGAGCCCAGGACAGACCCAGGCAGCCCCCCATCCTCCCCAGAGCCAGGCTCCCCAGTGCTCTGTGACTTCCAGAGGCCTGCACCGGGCAGAACCAGAACCCTCCATTTCCAGGCGGGGAAAGGGCCGAGGGTGCTTGAACTAAACCAAATGCAGACCGTTCTTCAACCATTTCTACCATGGTATTAGAATTGAACATATTGGCCAAATAAAGTTGAAATTTAAAAAATCATGTGTGTGTGTGTGTGTGTGTGTGTGTGTGTGTGTGTAAGGCTTCATTGTGTAATTTGGGGAAATTAATTAACTTTCTTAAGCTTATACTTTCTCATCTCTGAAATGAGGATAATTATAGCTCTTAATACAAAGGGTTTTGTTTTACTAGGATAAAACAAGGCAGTACAAGAAATCACACAAACATACATATCTCACACCTAATACACTGTCAGTACACAGGTATTCTTATTATCATCATTATAGAAAAGTAAAATCTCATTAGCATATTGCCCTTTCAAAGCCTCATTCAAAACCACCTCTACTCCCACCCCATTATACACAAGCTCTTCAGGACATCATGCAGGAACCTCCATGCTGTGGATTCTATTTCTCCAAAGGCACCTCCTGCTGCTTCCTGATCACACCTGACTTGTGGGAAAGGCTACATTGATTTTTCTGGAATGTCATTACTTTGCTTTCCATCCCTAGAAACAGCAATTGTGCCTTTTAAATTCAGGCAAACTGCTGTCTTTTATAAACCTCTATGTCACATATGCACATAAGTTGGATGTGATGCCCATAAGAGTTCTCATATGCCCTGTGCACACAGCACTCTTGGCATCCTGTTGTAATTGTCTGTTGTTTCCACCAAATAGAGCTTCCTAAAGCCTGGAAGATTGTCTTGTTCTTTGTCATTTTCTCTCTATGTTCACTTTTTAGTTGACTTCAACATATATTTATTTGTTATCTCCTGTGTTTCGGACTCTCTTCCAGTTATTTATTTAAAAATGTTTCATTTGCTGTGAGAAATGTATCCAAGCATTTAAAAAAAATACAAACAGTGCTTTTCAATGTCCTTTCTTTCTATTTCCCATTTAATTGGTTTCAGCTCAAATCCTCTTCCTATATCTGGAGCTGGAGGTCAATTGATATATTCTGTTTCCAGCCCCAAACACTGGACCATTAATCCCTTTTGCATTCCCTTGTGTATATCCAACTGTGTACAGATAAAATAGATAAAAAACTTTAAATTCAAAAGTGTATCTCTTGCTTTTGACTCCAAACTAGCACACCTGGATTTACTAGTAGATTCTAAAGATTCTATTTCATACTCTCATCTGTTCTTTTGACCAGTCTTTTGCTGGGAGTTAGTCTTCAAATAAATGTGTAACAGTTCATATTTTGATAAGCATATGAATAAACTTGGCACCTCATTAAAAGACAAATTTTGAATCAATAGATCCAAGATAGAGCTGAAATTCTGAATTCAACCAACTCTAGGTGATACTCAAGCTGCCAGTCTTCAGGCATGAATCTAAGTAATAAGGGTCTACTAGAAAGATCAGGGGTTTGAGGCACAATAGTGGGGGTGACACTGGTGGAGATGCTAACCCCAGATGCCTCCAAAGGTAAATTCTTAGTCCTGAAGCAAGAGAACTTCAATATTCTGGTGCTAAAAAATGTGGATTTCTTAGTCAATGGAGAAAAAAAATTGAAAGAATTATTACATGCTGAATAGTTTTAAGCAAACTTTTAAAAGAACATGATCAGTCGTAGCCCACTTTTGTTGAGCACTTGCTTTATGTTTAGTGAGTCCTATGCGTTGTGCATTTTAAGTACTTTCCATGTATTTTCATTTGATTCTAGTATGACATTTCTTTTACAGATAAGGAAACTGAGACATGAAGATGCTAAGTAACTTGCTCAAAATCAATAAGACAATAAGTGATGAACCTTTGATTTTAATCTAGTAAGTCTGACAATTGTGCTGAAGCTCCTATCAAAGTTCTGCAGATTACAGAATTTAGAGTCAAACGATGAATAGGGTTATGAGAAAACAGAGCCTCACTCCAACCATATAAGCCAAATAATTACAAATTTAAGTAATACCAACAATTAGTTGGTAATCGATTTTAGATTTTGGTGAGTTCTGTTTTTGAAGGTCTTTACCGTTTTTAAATAGGAAGTTCAGGCTGGTTACTTCAGAGATGCCAGCCATATGGCATTAAAGCAGAAGTCTTATGAATTATTTGGAAGCTTCTTTTGATCTCGGATGTGCAAACAGCATGATCTCATTTTATGTCAATCCTCTGGATTTATTTTAGAAGTGTAACCTATTTAGAATAACTTTTGTTTTCTTGGTTCCTAAATGTCAACTTTAAAAGGCCCTAAAATTTTTGATACTTGACACTAGACAAAATAAGGGACTCTGATTTTCACTTTGGCAAAAATCATATAATTAAAAATGGAAATATACATTTTAGATTTTGTGAAACAAGTTTCCTTAGAACAAGCAAAACATTTTATTCTGCAACAATAAAAATATAGAACCCCTAACAAAGAAAGTGCTGTCCTATTATATCCTCAGCTAGGGAGATATTACCTAAAGTATTATGTACTACTGGGAGCATACACTTTCAAAGGGCCATTTGAAAACTGAAAATCTCCTGAGAAATGTGTCAAAGATGACAAGAGGATTAGAAACTTGTCACATTAGAAGTATTTAAAAGCATACACAACCTTTAAAGTGAAGATATAAATGAGGCAGGATGCTGTATTCAAACTTTTGAAGTATAGTCTAACATGTGGAAGAATTAATTTTTATCTATGGCTCTAGAATAGCAGGATAAGAACAGATACCCAAAAGCTGCAGGTTGTCTGATTTATGAGCATTTAAGAAAGGGAGAGATGAACCCCTCCCAAAAAAATAAGCTGCCTAAAGCATTCACAAAAAATCATTTTAGCCATTTATTGATTTGTGGACCTTTTTCTGAAGCTTTCTCTGTGGCAAACACTAGCATAGACATGATAAGCTACCTTCATTGAGATTTTCATCTAGTGCACGAGTGAGGATGGGATGTAGATAAAATCAAGGAAATATGATAATATGATAAAAAGTGAAGAGTACCTGGGGAAGAGGTGGCCAGATGCTGGCCTTGAAAGGCGTGATATACGAGCAGAGTGCTAAAATATGAGAACCTATCTATAAAAAGCTAAAGATCCAAATAGACCATAAGGTGATGACCAGCTTGGAGTTTCAGAGGAATTAAAAGACCAGGGCTTAATTACAATGATGAGAAGGAGAATAATAACTATTCAGGCCTGAGACACAGGTGACTACCTATCCTATACCTTCAACAGTAAGATAAAGTCTTGGGATAGTATCACAATTCATATCCTATAAATAATTCAAAACTTCAGCCTTCCTATTAAATTCTTGTTTAGGGTAAATTGTGATGTTTGCATTATATAAGGCTGGGTAAAATCCTATTGCCCACAGCAAAGTGAAATTTAAAGGAAATTTAAGATCCCTATGGAAGACTGTATTTACAAAATGATGGCAACCGAATCTTCCATCCTACCTGCTTATACAATGTGACCTTGACACTTCTCCTATTTGAGATATGGGCCCTATACATCTGCTTTGTGAATCTCTGCACTGTAGTTGAAGTGACAGGAAATGACTTTCAAATCATTACATTTCATTACATTAGGTCATTACAGAGGTTACATTTTCTGCCTGGTCCTCCTGGGATACCTATTCTTGAAGCTCAGCCACCATGATGTAAGGAAGCCCATGTCAAATGGAAGCACATGAGAGAAGCAGCCTTTGATATCATCCTAGACCTAATCAGCATCTGACTGCACCACAAGCAAGACTCTAAGAACCACCCAATGAGACCAATTAAACTCTAGAGCCACAAAAGAAAACTATTGTTGTTTTAATCCACTAATTCTGTGATTTTTTTTAAAATGCAGAAATAAATAACTGGAACAACCCATATTAATTCCTTACAAAAGTAATCCTAATGAGTAATATCTAATTTAGCCCTGTGATATGTTTTAGAAACCAGATACTTTTTTTTTGTGGTGGCCTAGAGCAAAACAATTTCTAAAAATTACTTTCTAAATTGCTTCAGAAATTTCTATAATTTTGATAATTCTTCTCTTTTGTCCAAAGTCTTCTTTTAAACTTTGCCATTATTAAAAAAATAAAAATAAAAAAAAATAAACTTTGCCATTATTGCTTAGGGTTTCCGTTGTCCATTATTTGAAGCAAATTTGCAGTGGATATTTGTTGTACCTCTTTAGTATAACTATATAATTCAAATGGATTTTCCTGTGATCATCTGCAATTGTATAGTATAATCCACAGCTATTGATTACTTTACCCTGGTTTACATACTATGCTTTTCTTTTGTATTGATTCTTGCTTTTTTATTGCTAATATGCTTTGATATGATTTAGAGCTCTTCGTTCCTTTCTTATTCCACACTCTGAATTGCTATGTTACATATACTCAAGAATTTCAAATCGTAAATATGAATAAAATGATACTATAAATGGAATGTTTCTCATTCATTATAGGTTTTAATATAGCATTTTATATTCAAAGTATTTGAAAACTAATTTAAAAAGCAATAAATATAACTCAAGCCAAATAACAGATCCTAAGTTTACAGTAAAAATAAGAGTCTCCCATAGGGTAACTGAAATGTTTGAGGCCAAAATGATTTAATACCCCGTGGCAGGGATCCCTGGGTGGCGCAGCGGTTTGGCGCCTGCCTTCGGCCCAGGGCGCGATTCTGGAGACTCGGGATCGAGTCCCACGTCGGGCTCCCGGTGCACGGAGCCTGCTTCTCCCTCTGCCTGTGTCTCTGTCTCTCTCTCTCTCTCTCTCTGTATGACTATCATAAAAAAAAAAAAAAAATACCCTGTGGCTTTTCTAAAACAATGTTGCAATTACTTAGCTATGCATTTTAAAAACTATGCAAATATAGAAAATTGAGACCATATTGTGCTTTCTATCCCTCCTGGAAGACATAATAGTTAATCATAATAGTTTGTCATATCTGTGACAAAATATATTCTCCCTCTCATATGAGAAAATGCAAAGAAAGAAGACTAAAAATCACAGAAAGAGATTCATAATCTGCTGTTCTCTACAGATTCATCCTCTGGCAAATATAATTTAGAATTCTGATAAGGCCACAAGACTAGAATAAAGCCCACCTAAACTTTAAGAATAACTACTCCTTCTGTAACTAGAAGACTAACATTCATACATGCCTGAAGTAAAATGGATCTAAAAATAGTATTGAAATCTGATTAGAGATGTTCAGATGAAGGATATGAAAAATATTCTGCCAAAATCCATTTCTCTACATCAATAGTTCTCAACCTTTCCTTATACATGCATGGATCAAATGAAGGCAATTTTTTTTTTTATGAAGGCAATTTTTAAATACCAATGCCTGATGCCATTCCCAAAGTTTCTGCTTCAACTGGTCTACATTGAGACTGAGCATCAGAATTAAAAAAAAAAAATCCAGGCTTTTATATTTAACCAGAGCTAAGAATTACAATTTCACATTGTCATTGTCTTCAATACATGGCCCATTAATCTGTGATTCTGAGTTTGTCGTGAAAATACAGGGGAGTGAGCTCAATGTGTAAGTTAAGAAAACTTTGCTTACCAGGTCACAGGTCTTCCTTCCATTCCCTCTCTTTCTGTGACTTCCCTGTGGATAAAGTATATTCCCTCTGACCATTGGTTTGGGCCTTTGATTCATAAGGACAACATAAACCACATCCAAGAAGAGGTTTTTTGTGTGTCTGTGTGGTTTAACATGGCCTCTTGTCTCCTGTCATTCATTTTGAAAAGACTCTGCCTTAGGTACATTCAGCCCCTTCACACAGGTCCCAGGAAGAGTGATACTTGAAGTGACTAGACTCATATCCAGCTGACCCTAAGAGCTGCGAGTGAGAAGTATGTGTTTATTGTTATAAACCACTACCAATTTGAATTTTTAAAAAATGTAACAGTATCTTAGCTTTAGCAGACCAACACAAACTTAAACAGAGCTCTTTACTCAAGATTCCTAAAACTATATAATAACACCTTTCTTAAGAGTTTTTCAGGAAAGGCCAATATCATGCAATTTCACAAATTTCTTTTTCATTATAGAACTTTTGTTTCAGGAATTATCTCAACTCATTTTCAGCAGAAAATGCAAAATGCATAATGAACAGTAAACAAAATATTGTATGGAACTCTATTAGAGTCATGGGTGATAATGTTATAAACTAAAATGTTACCATTTGAAGATAAATGTATACCATTTGTATATCATTTCTATATTCTAATTATAAATTAAAATGTAATTAGAAAAACAAGGGGGAAGCTGAAAACTTGGTAGAACGGAAGGCATCAAAAAATTGTGTGGGCCACATCTTGGGTTTGTAGTTAAAACTACAAAAATGAATAAAGATGTAACCTAAGTTTTTAAAAATAACTTTATTGAGGAATATTTCACATATCATATAATTCATCTCTTCCAGGTGTATAATTCAATGATATTATGGTAAACTCACCAAGTTATGCAGCCATCACCATAAATCAAGTTTAGAATATTTTGAAAAAAATCCCTTATGCATATTTACTGTTGATTTTTCTTCCTCCTGTTCCAGCCAATCACCAATCTACTTTTTGTCTCTAAATATTTGACTATTCTAGACATTTGAAATAAATGGAATAATATAATATGTGCTTTCTTGTATATAGCTTTTTTCACTGTGCATATTTTTGATATTCATCCATATCATAGCAAGTATCCATAGTTTGTCATTTATTTTTATAGTTGAATATTGTTCTATTGTATGGTCACAGCACATTTTGCTTACCATTCAACAATGGTGGGCAATTAGATTATTTTCACTCTCCCACTATTATGAGTAATGCCAGTAGGAACATTTGTATGTAAGACTGTGTGGATGTATGTTTTCATTACTCTTAGGTAGATCTCTAGAAGCAGAATACTGAAGAGAAGTAACCTAACTTTCTGGAGTTTTAGTCCATTAGAAAAGGCAAACACTAGAAACACAATGGTGTGATCATGTCTGTGATCATGGTGTGCAATAAATTCAATGGGAGCAAAGCTACAAGTTCCAGAAAGTAGCATTTGAATTGAATGCATATGGATGAATAAAATTTGTTGAACAAGAGAGGGTAGAGAGGGTTTTCCAAATCAGTAATTATAGGAAGAATAAAGGTATTATTTGTGAAAAAACATGACAGACACTTCAAAAGAAGACAGGATATACATTGACAGGTGAAGAAAGGGAGATGGGGCCACTGTTCAGGGATACACAGTGAACTGGCCCCAGTATTGCAATCTGATACAAGGCTACATCTATTGCAAAGGAGCGATTTCCTTTTTTAAGCACAAAGATACTATTAGGTAAGCCTGCTGTCCACTTGGGGTAACATTAAAATTATCTGTGGGGCTAGGAAGTATGCTTTTAAAACTTTTCACAAGCGCCTTATATTGGGTATCTGCACACAGAAGTTCTTATATATGTCATTGACCAAAAAGACTTTTACTATTTTGGTTTAGTGGTTTCCACATTTACTCATGTATAGTAATAACAGAAAATGAACAGGTTCACATGATTAACTAAGGTAAGCATACAGCTTCTCCTGGAATGAGGCATTGCAGAATTCATGTCCCCTTGCTCTGTCCCTGAGTCGGGATGGCATCACTATCTCACCACATTTGTGGAAGAGAGATCTCTTCATCAGTAGGTTTTTAAAAGCATATCTTAGCTATTAAGCAGCATGATGGGTTGAAGAGGCTGGCCACAGGCAAGAAGACAAGTTTGAAGTTGTCAGAACATACGAAAAGAGGTAGAATAAAGAGATTGAATCTGTAATCCAGGAAAGTCATGCTGAGGGCCTACCCCGGACAGCAAGTGCAGGAAAGAAAAATAGAGATTCAATCTAAAAACTATTTAGATGATAAAATTGGCATGGATCCCGAAGAAAGAGAGAATATACATGACTCCTAGGTTGTTTGATTTAGTAGCTTAGTTAGAAGGGATACCTTCACTAAGATGAAATGGAGGAGAAAAACTAACATGTGCTAGGATATTTGGGATGATAAATGTTACAATCCATAGTGAAGAACAATTGTATATGTCATAACCTAATCTGAACTACTAATTTTATATGCGGTTGCAATTGAGGTGTTTTGAAACATCAATATCTGATTCATACAGTGACATTAGCAAGATAGCCAAATAGCTTTTTTTTTTTTCTTTTAACCATCATGCCCTTATGGAGTATTTGTTTTGACAACCACCATGACAAGAACACATTTTTGGGAATCTGGGAGTTTAGTGAAGAAGCTCTGGCACATTACTAAAGCATAACATCTGAGAATAGATGCACCAAAAAGTATAAAAAGTAGTTTCACTTTACCTACCTTCACTAATGATGGCAGCACAGCTCAAGTCCAAAAGAGACCCACTCAGGCCAGAACTTGTCCCATAGGGAAACGTGAGAGCACAAGGAGTGCCCGACTTCCTCAGACTTATGGGACACTGCCCTATAGACTCAGTTTTTTGTGCCCTACACAGAATACTTATGTGATAGGCATGGGCTGAGTATTTGGAAAAGTCTGGAAGCACAGTTACTAGGACTCAGAATCCATCAAAGGACCACGGATCTTACTAATCACTGTATGAACTCCACCAGGAAGCCTGCCCAGAACAGCCTAGAACACCTTGCCTGCAGATCTCCCTCAAATGGCCACAAGCAGCCCCTCATCTACCTCCCCAACAGTTAGTCTCCTGCAGTGGCTTCGATAGTGAAAGCAGGCCTTTACAGACAGTTCCTAAGCATGCAGAAAAAGCCAATCCAATTCTGCAGGATTAGAAGAAATTTCCAAAAATCTAATAAGAATAAAAATGGTAAAAATATATAAAACACTTTGCTATATCCTAAAATTTACCTGTAACCAAATTCACATCATCTTATTGTGTGGCTTAGCAAAAGAATAAGAAGGAGGAAGAGGAAGAGGAGGAGGAGGAGGAGGAGGAGATGACCTTGTAGCTAACAAGACTCATCTTTCTAAAAATAGTAGTCACAATTGATCTTTACAATATTAATTTTGTGATAATCTGGAAGACTGGTAGAAATAGCCAAAATTGTTTTTGAGGGACACCTGAGTGGCTCAATGGTTGAGCATCTGCCTTCAGCTCAGAGTGTGATCCCAGGGTTCTGGGATCAAGTGCCACATCAGACTTCCTATGAGGAGCCTGCTTCTCCCATTGCATATGTCTCTGCCTCTCTCTTTTTCTCTTATGAATAAATAAATAAAATGTTTAAAAAATTATTTTTGAAAAAGAGGTGCTCACTAGTTACTAAAATACATGTAACAGTGGAGCACCTGGGTGGCTCAGTAGGTTAAGCTATCTGCCTTCAACTCAGGTCATGATCCTGGGATAGAGTCCAGAATCAAGCTCTGCTCTTAGCTGGGAATCTGCTTGAGATTCTCTCTCCTTCTCCTGCTGACCCTTCTCCCACTCATGTGCTCTCCTTCTATCTTTAAAATAAATAAATAAGTCTAAACAGAACAAAACAATAAACAAATCTTAAAAGAACTCTTATTTTATGAGTGGCTATGGGTGCTATGCGAAGTGTGTGTGTGTGTGTGTGTGTGTGTGTGTGTGGTGAGTGTGTATGTTTACTGCCATCAAATCTCTTTTTATTTTTTTTTCTTTTTCTTTCTTTCTTTCTTTCTTTCTTTCTTTCTTTCTTTCTTTCTTTCTTTCTTTCTTTCTTTCTTTCTTCTTTCCTTCTTTTTTTTCTTTCTTTCTTTCTTGATTTATCTATTTATTTACTTGAGAGAGGGAGGAACAGAGGGAGAGAATCTTTTAAGCAGACTCCCTGCTGAGTATGGAGCCCATTGTGAGGCTTGATCTCACAACCTCGAGATCATAATCTGAGCCAAAATCACTAGTCAGATGTTTAATGAACTGAGTCACCCAGACATCCTTGTTTATTTATTTTTGATTCTATATCTTGCTTAGTGGTCTGTTAGGTCTGTGAAATCAGTTTGGGAGTTTTACAACATTTTCTGCATGTTGTCCTGCTTTTAAAAATATAAGAATTATCTATTCTTGAAATTTTGATAGCAATACCACTAACACCATGTGGGAAGGGTGAATTAAGGTGTTCTTTTCACAGTAGTTCTTACTGAGCTTCAGCCAGAATACTCTATCAGGCCTTTCTTTGAGTTACATGTTGTTCTAGACAATTTACTCATTCTCAGGGTCCTTTTCCTTTTTGTTTACCTGACAGCTAGAGAGAAACATTCAGTTCCTGCCATCTGCACTCTGGTTGGCAAGGGTATCCTAGTCAAGAGAGACATTTCACAATTTTTTTGGTTTTGCTTCTCACCGCAACTACTCAGCTTCCCTCTGAATTAGAAATTAACTATGGGAATTAACAATAACAAAAGATGTTCACTTTTCTTTCTTTTTTTCTGCTTCTGGAGAGATGATTAGGAGATGTACTTAAGGGGACAATATGGTGGTTAACCAGATTTAACCTTGAGGCAAACTGCCAGGGTATGAGTTGTGACTGTAACTCTAATTAGATTTTCTGCCCTGAAGTTACATAATGTCACTGAATCTCTATTCCCTAATCTATTAAGAGGATAATACTTCCAACCTCATTAGCTTGTTGTGAGCTTTAAATGAGCAGATATTTGTAATGTTCTTAGAATAGTACTTTCCCTTAGAGTAAGTGCTCAACAAGTATCATCTAATTTACAGTTATTTAATAGGAAAGCATAAAATTTTAATAGAAGAGCAAAAAAATAGGAGTGTGAGGATAAATCATTTCAGCCATATAATATGTGCTACACATATAATCTTACCTTCAAACATATTTGCAGAAATGTATAAATATTATTTTCTATAATTTAACTGCATTTTCATATTCTTTTACTTTTTAATTGAAGGATCACCCATATGAACTTAAAAAGCCAAGTATACACATACAGTTTAAAACACTATAACAAAGAAACCACCCGTGTAACTACAATATATCAGAAAAATAGAATGCCAACAACCCAGAAACTTCCTAATGCCTTCCCAATTGCTACTCACTTCCCGCCTCTACCTTGCAGATTTATTTTGTCTTCTAAACCTGTTGTGTGGTTTTGCCTGTTTTTAAATTTTAAATAATGGAATCATATGGTATGTGTTCTTTTGTGTCTGGCTTCTTTCAATCCTACGTTTATCATAGTCTTAGGTAAAGCAATGATAAGTGATCCCCAACTCTCCAAAATGTGACTCGGTTTTTACAAGTGGGATGGAAGTGAGCTAGGGAGAAGTTCTTTTTTCCTCTACTACCTCATTTTTCCCCAGACTGGATTTCTATTTTAATCTCTTATTTTTCCAGACTAAATTATTTCAATAAACTCAGGATTTCTTTTTTCATTCCCTAGAGCAGTTGTTATGTTCAGGCGATTTACATAATTCCAAATGCATGGGGTTAAGGGAAGGAGTGAAATAGTACAACTCATTGTTGCTTGCTGCACAAACATTGCTTTTATATCAGCCTTGACTTCTGAACACTGATAGTTTTGGCTTTCGGAAATTTAAAGGCCAAGACTTGTAGACAAGTTTAATAACTCCTGTGTCATATCTATACTTGAGGGAGAAAGAAAGAAATTATTTACTACTTCAAAAGCATTATTCTGTTACATGTATTTTTTAAGATTTTATTTATTTACTTAAGAGAGAGAGCATGAGAGAGAGAGTATGAATGGAGGGGAAGGGCAGAGGGAAAAGAAGCAGGCCCGATATGGATGCTTAGCCAACTGAACCACCTGGGTGCCCCCAAAAAAGAGTTCTTTATGATAAGCAATACTGTAAACAAATTAAAATATGAATAAATTAAGACTTGATGGAGATATTTTAGTACATGAAATAAAGAATTCATGTGGATTCAATACAAAGGACAACTACAAATATTTTCAAAGAAAATTAAACCACAATTGAAATGAGACAAATATATGCGTAGGAATGTAAAAATACATAAACCGAAGCAATGATAGGAAAAGGTATTCAATTTCAAAGTGACCAGGGTAATGACAATTAAAACAATAACAACTATATTTGCAAAAATTTTAAAGATTGATAGTATCCATGTTATCAAAGATGGGGTAACTGGAGCTCCCATAAGATATTGGAAAGAGTGTAGGCTCTTGTAGCCTCCAGACCGTTTGGGAGTATGAGAAAAATTATAACTTTGTAAACCCTTACACACAGCATTGCCACTTTTAGAAATATATCCTACAAAATTATACCTTTGTGCACTAAGATATATAGTATGCACTGGGGAAGTTTGCCTCGCCATTACTTGCAGAGTGGTGTGGCATCTTATGCAGGGCTTGGGTTTTAAGAGAAGCACATGAGGTGAATATTAAATAATAAGAGCATTACTTGTAAAAAGGCAGTTTTCATTGAAAGGTTTACATAGCATCTCAGTCAGTCCTGCAAAAACTTTACTTTAGCTTTTAGCAAATAGGTTTCAGCCAATTGATCAAATGAAGTAGTGCTCTGGAATTCAGAAACCCAGTGACACTAAAAACTCTTCTCTATAAACATTAGTATCCCACTCATCATCATGGTAAGATTCTCTTACTATTTACTTACCATTAGTAGGCTATTAGTAGGACAAGAAGTAGCATGGGGACCCAATGAGATAATAAACATGAAATCCAGGACACCTGGGTGGCTCAGTGGTTGAGTGTCTGCCTTTGGCTCAGGTTGTGATCACAGGGTTCTGGGATTGAGTCCTGCATCGGGTACGCTGCAGGGAGCCTGCTTCTCACTCTGCCTATGTCTCTGCCTCTCTCTCTGTGTCTCTCATGAAAAAATAAATAAAATCTTTTAAAAATAAAAATAAATAAACATGAAATCCACATGAAAATTCATATTCACACCCAAGCATTTGCAAATTAATTAGATGATAGCATTATGTGTAATATTTAAATTATCTGCTCCCTCATTATTGATTTAATTTCTTTTGTGTTCAAGCAGCCTCCACCCCAAGTGTAATTAAATATTAAAAATTAAAAATTCCCTAAATAAAAGTATAATTAAGCAAACTATGGTACAACAAGATCACTAGAAATGATAAAGCAGTTAAAAGTAATCCTATAGAATTCTATATACTAAAAAAGAAAGTGTTCCTCATCGTGTCATTACAGACCAAAACAAACTGCCGTTCAATATATAGAGTACAATTCCTTTTACATAAACACAAGTCTCCAAATCCCAAATCAAATAGCCAGTATAAAAGCTTCAAAAATGGTCTGGAATGGTTAGCTCTCTGTTGGGAAATGAGATTGGACAAGTTCACTGTCACATTTTTCTCAACATACCTCTATATTTAGCCCTTGCACATTAACTCATTTCTTTGGTAATCTCATTCCATCTCATTAGTTTAAATATTAAGCATTGAAATTTCCAAATGTATATTTGCAAACAGTCCTCTACCCTTAACTGTAGATTTCTATACCTAAATACATAATTGAGACCTCCCACTTGGCTGATTGATAAACCCTTCAAAGAATGTGACAAAAAACAAGCTCTGAGTCTTTCCTCCAAAACTTTGCCACCTGAAGTCTTCTCTATGCCAATGTCTTTCAATTTCAAAGGGGGAAATTTTCATAAACATCCTTGGTTTATCTCTTTTCTATTCTCCATCCACTTTGTCAATGATTTTTATTGGTTCTACTGTTTAGCAAGAGTTCAAAGAATTGTAGATTTCTTGACTTTGCTGCCTTTGCAATTGGAGTGTGCCTCTCTTTTTCTTCTCCCTACTTCATACACTCTGGATTTATTTTAGTTCTTAAAAATCACTTACCATCCTTACTTTCATGACTCTCAACCAATTATTCCTTGAGACTGTAATGTCTTCCATTACACCAACATTGTTGGGTAGTCACTCTCATAGCAATCTGTGATTTACACAAAAAAAGAAGAAATTTTCAATTCAGTTATTTGTTTAATACCTATAGGCCTTTAGGGCATTATGCTAAGTGAAATTAGTCAGACAAAGACAAATACCATATGATCTAACTTATATGTAGAATTTAAAGACAGCAACAAAAATCAAACCAAGCTCATAGATAAAGAGAACATATTGGTGTTTGCTAGGGGTAGAGACTGGGAGTGGGAGAAATAGGTAAAGAGTTTAAAAGTGCAAACTGCTAGTTATAAAATAATTAAATCATTGGGATGTAATGTGCAGTATGGCTATAGCTAAAAATAGTGTAGTGCATACATTCTTTGTTCCACTAGAAATCCTAACAGAGTGAAAATAACATCACTTTTATGGATGACCATTTCCGTTTCCTAAATGAATAATCTAATGTGTCACAAATTTACACAGATATATATATATATATATATATATATATATATATATATAGATGATAGATGATAGATAGATAGATAGATGATAGATAGATAGATGATAGAATCTGCCATGCCTCCTAATCTACTATATAATTTACCTAATTTATACATTTTTAAATTAAATATTTCTCTCACTCCAGTAGTATATTAGATTCACGCAGACAATGAGTTTGAAGTGTTTTGATCAAAAATGAATTAAGGCAACCAGAGCAAGAATATACTCAGCACAAATAAAAATTTATTGAATGAGCAAGAGTTCAACCAAATTACATTACTTTAACTTCACTGTAGAAAACCTGAACTTTAAACAATGGCATCTTTAAAAAAACAAAAACAAAAACAAAAACAATGGCATCTTTTAACAGTCCTTTGCAACTAAAGCTTTCTTTTCAACTAAACAGTATTTAACACTAAACGTTATTTAACACTCAAGACCCAAATTAAACAAACTGGGTACACAATAAGCTGCCCAATGTATTTAACTGTAAATAATCCTCCTTTCTGAATTCCTACAATCATTTATTTGGACTTCAAATGGGACTTTCACATTTACCAACATTCCTCACAGGATATAAAAATGATTTTGAGCTTAAAGAGCTGAGAGCAAAACTGGGGAGTGAGGATCAGAAAATAATGGAAGAAGCAAAGATGAGTATGAAACACAGTGACAAAATAATGAAAGTAAAGTCAGATGTGAGAGTAGGGTCAGAAACATGAAAATGAAGAACACCACAATGAAGTGCCTGGCTGTCTTAGTTGGTTAAACATCAGCTTCTTGATCTCAGGTCAGATCTCAGTCTCAGGGTTTTGAGTTTAAACCTCGTGTTGGGGACCAGACTGGATGTGGAGCCTACTTAGAAAAAATGCCACTGATAGAAGGCTCATTAGCCAACTTGAGTAGAAGGTAATGGAAGAAACCCAGTCGTCTGTCCTAAATTTATTCTCCCTTTCTTTCACAGAAATAAACTTTTATCTAGACTTTTGGCCAACCAACTAAAACCTGCATTTCCTCGGTTTACTTTCTGGCTAAATGTGCATATGTGTTTTAAGTTTAGACCAATGGTGTGAGTGGTTACATTATATGCTAGAGCACATCTACAGTTCCAGCTTAACATCTTTAGCCATATCCAGCTTCCCATGTGCTGGAATGAGATGTGGAAGCAACCATTTTGACCGTGTGATCAGTGGTACAAAACTATTGGACAATAGATCTCAGGACAAAAATAATCTGACTCTCGAATATCTTTATGGAGCAAACCTGCCTGATAGCTTGGAATGGCAGGACTATTACATTAGACATAATGTACTTAAGTCACTATAAATGTTTAGGTCTTTCTGCTACAGAGAGGAAGGTACACTTTAACTTATATAGGTGATATCCAAAATTGGAAAATGCATGGTATATAGGACCATGCATGGGAGATGCAAAGAAAATGGGAGGAAAGTCTTTTGCTCAGAGAAAATGGTTTTATAAAGCAAGCTTCATCTTAGTCAACCTACTTCGGCATGTTAAAATTTTTATTTTCAGATGTTAGATTAAGCATCACATAGTTGGAAAACTCTGTCCCACCCTCTCTTCATCTAAGTAAAGTTAAATCAGGGTCATTAGTTGACCTCCCTCCCTTTACACTCCAGCTTGATTCTCAGTCTCCCTCACACACAGTTAGGTTTTCCTCTCATATATAGTAATTGGTAAAAAAAAAAAAAAAAAAAAAAAAAAAAGATTGTCTTCTTCCTCTTTTCAGAAACACTAAAACTATCTTCTTTAACAATGGTTGTATGGTTAAAAAATAACTTGAAATTGTAATTTATTAAAATTCTTCAAACCAGTGCCAAACTCAACCTGTATCCAATTTTGAAGGGTATTATTGATAAACACAAAATATTATCTTGTTTTTCCAGACTCGCTTAAATCTGTTTTGTAGTACTTTTGATCTTTTACTCAGCTTCCTAACCTCTCCCATGAGGGAAAAGTAGGCATGCCTTAGTCTTCCCATTACCGGTCCTTAATATAAAACTATATTGGAGGCATCTGGGTGGCTCAGTGATTGAATGTCTGCCGTTGGCTCAGGGCGTGCCTTTGGCCCTCTGCCTGTGTCTCTGCCTCTCTTTCTGTGTCTCTCATAAACAAATAAAGTCTTAAAAAAGACGTGTCATAAGGTAACCATTACTACTTACAATGAGAGCATACAAAGTGAGAACCACCCTTAAGAACTACTACAAATACTTCATTCTATATATAGTTCTTATATTCCTTTTCCATATTAATCTGGATTCTTAAATAGTGAACAGGATCAATGTTTAATGTATTTTGTAGTCAGTTTCATATTTAATAACTTGACTTAGATATTTATCTCATGAGCGTTTTTGAGAATATTATTAAAATATATAATAACATGTTGATTTTTCTTTTTTGCAAGATTTGTTTACTTAACAAAACTTGTTAGCACTGTCTATATTGCAGGACAACAGACCTTTGAACTCCTCTGGAATATTGTAGGGACAATCTGTGTCCCTAGAATCACTTGTTTTGCAGTCTTCTTCTAAGCTTCTTTTTAACTATTATGTAACTTCCGGACACAAGTGTTCAGGGAAAACAAACCAGGCTTTGTGCTTGTTGACCTAGGGCTGACTGCAAGTCCTTGTGTTTTCTGGATGACTTCTTTTCTACACAAGCATATTATAATGTCACTGAGTTTCTTTTATTTTTTTAAGATTTTTATTTATTTATTTATTCATAAGAGACACAGAGAGAGAGAGGCAGAGACACAGGCAGAGAAAGAAGCAGGCTCCATGCAGGGAGCCCGATATGGTACTCAATCCCGGGACTCCAGGATCACGCCCTGAGCTGAAGGCAGATGCTCAACCACTGAGCCACCCAGGCGTCCCAAAAGAGTTTCTTTCAAATTTTATAATTTATCCCCATGCTATGCATTATATAAAAATGTTTTAATATTTCTTTACATTTCAGATAGAGCAACTTTGTAAAGAAAAATATATCCTGAAAAGTTTCAATATGTTAGGTATGCAGTTATATTTAAAAATGTTTCAAAGATAGGCCCGTTTATCTCATTCTGAAACCAATAAACTTATCTAAGTGGTATATAATTTTATTTTTGAGGGCAACCAACTAAAACTGCCATTTGGGCATTATATATGACTTGCTACTGTAGCTATAATAACATTTTCATTTTTGATCAAAACTCCCAGACGCCTCATGACAACTAATATTAAAACCATTGAAGCAAAAGTTTATATAATTTTGGAATGGATTTTTAATAAATCACTAGGGATTTTCCGTTTCTTTATCTAAAGATCTAACATCTTTTGAAGGATTTATGTTATTTCAAGTCCTGAAGCTAAAGACCTTTCCTATACATTTATTCCTTTACATTCTTTCAGAAAGGACACAAAGTTAGCCTTACATTCCATTTTTTTAACAGATTTTATGAGAGAGGAGAGAGAGAGAAAGAGAGAGAGAGAGAGAGAGAGGCCTTACATTCCATTTGAAACAACCTTCTCCTTCCCATTCCAAAGGCCTCACCAACTGAGGATAAAGCACTGGGTTCCTTTTCTAAGGAGTTTATACTAGAAACAGAAGAATGCTGAGTCCCTTAGGTATGCAAGATTGGCCTAATAAGCTATATGCAACCTATCTGTCTATGAAATTCCCACTTTGGGGATGCTTTGATTTGCCGCATGCTAATATTGGGCAGCCATGTATAGAAGATGAGAATATATGTACACAGAGAAAGATAAGAATCCAAGACAGTAAGAGGAAGACAGGGGGTTTTCCAGCCGTTAGAAAATCCCATTTTATTTACCTCTATACTTAGAATAAACTTAATTTGTTTCTTTCAGATTATACCTAAATGTATATATTTAAAAATGCATATAAAAATAAATTTAAACTTTAAAATGAAGAAAATTTTTTCTTTTTATTCAGTAAGAGATAATTTTATGTCCTGGTTTTGGGTTGCAAAACAAATGGAACGCTAACCAGGAGAAAATTGAAATATTCTAACAGAAAAAAATTCCCAATGTTAAAAGAAGAAATCTTCCAGTTTTAGAGATATATTTATTTTCTAACTGTGATTCCAAATAATACTATAATTCTGGGTTTGAATTTCAGCTCTGGTCTTAAGTACCTATACAAAGATGGGGATAAATTAATAAACCTCTATCAATTAACAATCTCCAAATATTTTATGTGCCAATTATGTGCAAATAATGGTATTACATACATTGACAAACAAGGGAAACAACATTATGTTCATTTTCAAGAAGTTGATACTTTTAATAAATAATAACTATATAAATATCAGTAGTAATATGAGAAAGTAAAGACCATCACAAATACATACAGTGGTAGTCCTTAAACTTCTCTACCTTAGGAACTCACACTCTTAATTTTTTTGAGGACCCCAAAGACCTTTTTGTAAGTGAATTATATTTATTGATATTGCTGTTTTAGAAATTAAAACTGAAAAAAATTTAAGTATTTTACTAATGATTTTAAATAATAGTGCACATAAAAACGAAATGAAATAGCATATTTTGATGACAAAGACTTATTTTTCAAAGCAAATTTTTAGTGAGAATAATGCTGCTTTATATTTTTGTAAGTCTCTTTTAATGTATGACTTCATAGAGGCCAGTTGAATTTTCCATCGTTTCTGCACTCAAACTCTTGGGTTACATTGTTTTGATTGAAGTAGATGCAGAAGGTCCAGCCTTCTACAAATACATATTTGAAAAAAGGGAGGGCCTCCTAGAATCACTGAAAGAATCTTGGGGGTCCTCCGAGGTGCCTCAGACCACATATTGAAAACTGCTGAGGTACAGGCTTAATTTCAACATAAATTATAAATAATGGGTGAAAAACACTTTTAGAGAACAGAAAAAGTAATGTACCTAAAAGTTTTTTAGGAGGCTATCCACATTATTCTTGTGAGTCAGACAAATATTATTCTCAGTTTCAAAATGAAGAATATGAGGTATATGAGACCAGACCATGGCCATTGAAAAGTATAAACTCTCTGCCCTGTTGTTTTTTGTTTGGTGTTTGTTTTCTAATGAATTTCTGGTGGTGGGAAGGGATTGGAATTTCCAAGCCTGGGTTTGAATCCATGTCAACCACTAGTCATATGACTTTGGCCACTTTAGTTAGCATCATTTAAGCTCAGTTTACTTATAAGCAGTGGGAGAAATGTAATGGAACTTACAGAATTTATACCCCTTGTTTCTGATAGTATAAGAGATGATATAAGATATATGCTTCATATATGGTTTAGCACATGAGAAATGCTCAATAAATGATGGCTTTTATTTTGTTATTTAATAATTGCATATAACACAATAAATTGCACATTTCACTATATAACACCTCTGAGAAAGACATTTAGGGCTTAAATAAATGGAAAGGATAATCGAATTCATCACAGCTCACCATCTTAAAATTCTAATCCTATTTATTTCAGTCAATATTTTAACTTAACTCTTTTGACTTACCTTTAATACTTTACCCCAAAAATAACTTTGCGGCCTTAACATTTTCAATATTGTATTTTTTTAATTTGGAAAGATGTTTAAATCTATTTGGGAACTAGGCAGCATGAGAGACAGCTTTTTATATCATTTATATATTTTATTTACATATTTGCCTCTTCAGAGTGATTACAACTCAAAGTAGACATTGCATTTATTAAAAATATATAGTTGATATTTATATTGATAAGAATAACATACTCTGTCAAGTTGGTCAATAGTTTTTTAAAAAGACTTATCTATTCCTTTTAGAGGGAGAGAGATAGAGCCTGAGCAAGGGAGCGACATATATTTTATTTATTTATTAAATCTTATACTAAAAAAAAAATCTTATACTATACTATTTTTTTATGATAGTCACAGAGAGAAAGAGAGATAGAGGGAAAGAGAGAGGCAGAGACACAAGCAGAGGGAGAAGCAGGCTCCATGCACCAGGGAGCCGACGTGGGACTCGATCCCAGGTCTCCAGGATCGCGCCCTGGGCCAAAGGCAAGCACTAAACCGCTGCGCCACCCAGGGATCCCCTATACTATACTATTGAATAAACTTCAGCTCATATACATATAATAAATATACATATGTAAATTAAAACAAGTCAGAGGAAATGGAAAATAACCTAACCTCAACCTAATCTCCAGGCAGGAAAGAGTTAATATAGTTTTAAATGACTGCATAAGAGAGTGAAGAATTAATAGATTTGCATTTAGAATTAAATTTTGAGATCCTAAGTGAATCAAAAAGTGAAACATAAATAGTTGTAAATATATCACAATATATTTGATTTGAAATTTTTTTGATAACTCCAGCAATTCTAATGCTGGTAATAGGATATTAAAACTGTGGATTAATGCTTTCACTAAACAGCTGACCCTTAAACAGCATGAATTTGAACTGTGTGTGTCCACTTACATGTGGGTTTTTTTAATATTTTGATACTGTAAATTTATTTTCTCTTCTTTAAGATTTTCTTAACATTTCCTTTTCTCTAGCTTACTTTATCACGAAAATACAGTGCATAATATATACCCAAAATATGCATTAAATGATGGTTTATGTTATCAATAAGGCTTCCAGTCAACAGTAGGCTATTAGTAGTTATATTTTTGGGGAGTCGAAAGTTATATGTGGATTTCCAACTGTGTGGGGTTGGTGTCTCTAATCCCTGCATTGTTCAAGAGTCCACTATATTGTATATTCTTAGCAAAAAAAAAAAAGGTAATAAAACATACAAGACAATCCTTATAAGGAGATAATTGAAGGATGACAACTTATTCAAGAGTATCCA
This sequence comes from Vulpes vulpes, assembly GCF_048418805.1. Lineage (NCBI taxonomy): Eukaryota > Metazoa > Chordata > Mammalia > Carnivora > Canidae > Vulpes > Vulpes vulpes. Next base: position 39,237,482 of record NC_132785.1, read on the forward strand.
CCCACTGCCCAACCTAAAATTACAACTTTAAGATGATTTGACCACTTATACCTAAGGAAAGAAAATCACAGAATAATTTTCTTAAAAATGGCTTCCAACTAGGCATGTAAGATATTATGGAAACATGGGACGCCTGGGTGGCTCCGCTGTTGAGCGTCTGCCTTCAGGTCAGGGGATGATCCCCGGATCCAGGATTGAGTCCCACATCAGGCTCCTTGAAGGGAAACTTCTCCCTCTGCCTGTGTCTCTGCCTATCTCTCTCTCTCTCTCTCTCTCTCTCTCTCTCTCTCTGTCTCTCATGAATAAATACATAAACAAATTTTTTTTCAAAAAAAGAAATTATGGGAACAGGAGAAACTGCTAGTAACTTTGGCTGTAAATAATAGCATTTCAAGGAACTGGTTTCTGTTCAGAAAGAATAAGATCAAATAGGATACTCTTAGAAACAGGAAAGTTTAACTAGGGAGAAGGCTGTGGGATTCAGAAATCATGTGCATCTTCTTTTTTTTTTTAAGATTTTATTTATTTATGATAGTCACACAGAGAGAAAGAGAGAGAGAGGCAGAGATATAGGCAGAGGGAGAAGCAGGCTCCATGCACCAGGAGCCCGACATGGGATTCGATCCGGGGTCTCCAGGATCACGCCCTGGGCCAAAGGCAGGCGCTAAACCGCTGCGCCACCCGGATCCTCATGTGCATCTTCTAAATAAATAGATAGGAGCACAAAGGGGTCATTGAAGGCAATACATTTTCCTTCATTTTTAAATAATTTCTCCTGGAGCTAGTGAAGAATGGGGGTGGCTGGAAACTCATATTTTATAACCTACCTTTTCATTATAGTCTCAGAAGCATCATTTTTGGTCAAATGCCTTTGATTTCTATGCTATTCCCTCACTTTAGAAAACTTAGCTCCTTATTGCTTAATGGTAATTTTTTCCCTCTTAATTGCACCATATTGCACCATAAAATGAACACACACACACACACACACACACACACGTGTATATACACCTGTCTTGTGAAATACCACAAGGTTAACTGAAAATAATGAGTTTCGATTTAACAATTTTACCAACTATCAGAGCATTTGAAATAACCAATTTAAGTCCTAATTCTTACTGCAGAATTCTCCTCAGCACCCAAACTGCAAAATCCAATGGGATAAACGATGGTCTATTACATTTTCTATCTCCAGCACGGAGCAAAATGCTTGCCCCAATAACTGCTGCGTGTTGAATGCATGTCATCATATGTTAAAAGACTGATAAGGAAGAAAGAAAAATAGTCTACCTTGCTATGATGGCAACAAATTAAAGGAATTCAAAGTGGTAAATTCATTTTTCCTTGCTTATGTCTTCATTAAAACATTCTCCAGGAGTGATACATAATTCCTGTATGACAGCAAATGATAACATTACGAGGCACTAAAAAGGTTCTTTTGTTTTTAATTTGTTTTGCTTTTTGTCAAGTTATCGTACATTTCTTGAGTGGCAAATGTACATAAAAATGTGTTGATTGATTGAGCAGCCCTGGTAGCTCAGTGGTTTAGCACTGCCTTCAGCCCAGGGTCTGATCCTGGAGACTTGGGATCAAGTCCCATGTCAGGCTCCCTGCTTGGAGCCTGCTTCTCCTTCTGCCTGTGTCTCTGCCTCTGTGTGTGTGTGTGTGTGTGTGTCTCTCATGAATAAATAAATAAAATCTTTAAAAAAAATGTGTTGATTCAGAGACATGGTATTAACACGTAATTTCAGCTGTATACTTGAAAACAAGTCTCCTCATTTAGTGAATTTTCTCCTCTTTTCCTCTTTTATTTTGCAAATATGAAAGTAAAAGATGATATATAATTCAACTGACAGTTTCTCAAACTTGAGGAATGTAGATGCCCCATTTTACATTAAAAAAAAAATCCTAGGTGATCTCTGTATTAAATACATTATGCTATTAATTAAATACTTGAAAAAATAAATCTTGGGATAAATGTCAAGTTATTCTTGGGATTTATAACTATAAAACCAAAGGGAATTTGCAAAGTAAGTACTAGCACAATTATAAAACCCATAAAATTAAAATTAACAACATAAATTTAAGGTAATGGATCATGTTGTGTTGCTACCAGTAAATTTCCAACCTTGATCTGAATGTGATATAACTTCTATGGTAAAATTTGTGAGTTTCAGAAGTGGAGTCAACCCTGAGCCAATGCAATGATTCAATTTCTCTTTTTTCTCACTTTAAGATATAACCAAATCTTTGCTGCTGTAATGCCCTGTGGGTGTAATTTGACCTTTATATGGGATAAACTCATTGTATATGTGACTTCTTTATCTCATTTTTTAAAATTAACTTGTCATTATTAAAATGTTACTTAAAGCCACTGAAATCATAAAGCTAAAGCCAATAGTGGCATGAAATAATAGACCTGTGCTTGGTCACATAAATCTACTGATTATGTTTATTATAAAGTTATCATTAAATTACTATTAAAATTAAAAGATATAATTAAAATAAAAAGTTTAGTAAAGAACTTGTGGGATCTAAAAATATGTACATAGATCTCTATGTGCCTATAGTAACAGGTTTGAGAAACACTCTACAGTAGAAAAAACACCATTTGTCACGCAAATAGTATTAGGAGCCATTTTAGTATTACCAAAGAACATTTTTAAGTTGATTAATTAGAAATCTGCACTTTTTTTTTTTCCAGAAGAGAATGGTAAAATAATTATTTTGGACCCAAACCTTTACAACACAATTTGACTTATTTCATAATGGAGCTAAAAACTCTGCATTTTCACAAAGATTATAAAAATTACTTCAGCAAAGTCACTATCTTATTTTCAGTATATGAATATAAATTATGTAAATTGCTTTACAGTAGTTTCTGTAAGTATTGCAATAATAATAATTCAACAAAAGCTCGAGTAATATTTGATTGGACATTTTTAAAATTAATGTTGAATGGGTGCTGGAGGAAAAGTAGATTTGATTATTGAAGTAGGAAGTTCAGAGCTTATGGGGAAATGCTAAAAGGTACTGGTTACAGTTGGAACCTTAAAATACTCACCTTAGTAGTTCTTGATTAGTTCCATTTACTTAGAAATTCATTTTTCCTTAAGGGTAATATCTCCTTAGCTCTAGCCTGAAGCTTAGTATCTATTATTGAGTTCCTATTTTAACAAAAGAAGAAAAACGGTGTGTGCCATTTTTTACTTTGTCATTTCCTCAAATCACTAGGGAAAATGTACTCTTTTGGACATCTCAGATGTTTCTGTTTACATAATGGGTATTTTATTTCCTATTATCAAAAGCAAAACACTTTTCCTGGAAAAATGACAGATAATCTAAGTAGAGCTTTAAATTGATGAAATTTTATCATTTATGAATTGTATTCTCTCAATCGTACCATTATACCTCAAGTCATTCCAAGATAAAATAACTAAAAATTTGGAGGTCTTTTTCTTGATGACAATTTCAATGTGTTTCAGGAAAGGAGTAAGTTTTTTTCTATGTGATTATCACCTATACTTCCACAGGTCATGGAATTCCATAGGTCACTTTCCAAACTTCGTAAATATAAGTTACATTTATAGTAATAATCCATGTTTTACTGGGTTTTACTCCCAGGAGCTCTATAGGAAGTCTACATCTTTGCAAATCCCCTGCCTGTGTTCCCCCCCCACCCCCCTGCAGGAGATATTTTCTTTGTGTTCACAAATATGCTCAGAAGCTACCATTCCAACTCTTATATTCTTTATCTACACAGCATCTCCTGAGCAGTACTACAACTGCTGGACTGTTATTGCTTCTCCTGGCATGTATGATGTTTTCAAGGCAAAATTATAATTTTATGGAGAAGTCACTGCTTGCTTATTCTGGACACAGCCACCACTTGCATTAAGGGTGGTCATATATTCAATTTATTCACCACGGCTTTTTCTGACAATATTGAATTTTACATGGATCCTGTACTCCTATAAAACAGTGAAGATTTAAAATTCCCCCCAAATTTTGTGTTTCAGGAAATGGCTCATTTCAAATAACCAGTCTTCCTCATGCGACTTTGATAAGATTCATAGATGCCACCCAATCCCATTTCCTATGAGTAGGCTAGATACAGACCCTCTAAATTCTTACTTTTTGCCCCATAAATAATTAGCTGGTCAGCAGACATCCATCCTTAGTTGATGGCTTTAAACTCCTATGTCTTAACCTCATTCAAAACTGTTGTTTTGGAAACAGAGCTGGAAGTATTTGGAATGGAATTCAGATTTTTAAAAATGTATCAAGTATATTTCTTCGTCCTTTATTGATGTACTATTCTTAAGATGGGAGGGAATCTACCAATATAATTTAGTAAATCATACTCCTTAAAAGTCTTATAAACAGCTGTTTTGAGTAAGTGGCATTTTAGATGGAAGAAGAAACATAGTTAAAGGAAAAGAATAAAAGATTTTTCTGTCTTTTTCACTGCCATAGCTATGTGAGTCCAATGGCTGAGGTATATTCAGTTTTCAAAATATATTTATTACATAAATTAAGGAAGCTGGTATATAAAATGGTAATGTAATATGTTTCAAAAAAAGGACAGTAATTCTGTTAAAATTTTGAACATTTTCTACTCCTAGTGTTACACTTTCTATTTCATAAAAAGAAAAATAAGAGAGAGAGAAAGATTAAAGCTTTGTCTTTTCTAGGTTAAAATAGATTTAAAAGCCAAAACAACAAAATACTAAATTATATGGTCTTTAATTGGTCAGGCGTGAGCTTATCAGCTATAAACGAGACTTTTAGAATATCTAAATATTCTCATAGGATTACCATTAAATAATATTAGGTACTATATCTCAATTTCTTTAGCACTGATATGTTATTATGGTAAAAAGAATTTTTTTTTTTTTGCAGGGGAGATGCATGCCTGAGGTATTTAGGAATGAAGTGTTAAGGTATTTGTAATTTATTTTATAATGTAAGAGAGTGAAGTAAACATAGGAAATAGCAACAGTTTTTGAACTCAGATTTTGGATAATTGTTTGCTCATTGTATTTTCTAAACGTAAAAATATTCATGCTTAAGTAAATGTGAAGAAGAGATGAAAGAGAAAATTTTAGATAAAGATGAGAAAAATAAGCCATTTCAGAAAGAAAAATTATTTTTAAAGTTTTCTTAATAAATATGAAATATCTGAGAATAAAGGAGAAAGAAATGCCATATCTAGGCTAAAATGTGAGAAGGGAAGCTCTGCAGATAATTCCTCAACCAAATGGAAAGTAGGTGGTGCTAGTCAAGGACCAAGATCAGCATGTTCCCATGGACTAGCATCCCACTTTTCCCTGAAATTTATACCAAAATAGTTTATGTATTAACATATACAAAAATTAGCTTCAATAAAAACTCAGAGATATTTACTATTCTATTGATAGATAATTTTATAAACTGAATATATAATAAAATTGATGTATAGGTGTTTAAGAGAGAGAGGGAGAAACTTTGATTCTTCTTTTGGGTAAATACCTATAAATAGAATTATTAAGCCAAAGATCTCAACATTTTGAAGGTTGTGAATTAAAATTACCAAAGTCCTTTCTAGAAAACACAGGTGCGATAAAAAACTATCACCATTATCATGGTTACCATTTATATAACTTCTTACCTACATGTAGGCATTACACAAAGAATATTATAAGTTTTTTTTTTTTACTTCATGCAATAGTTCCGTTAAATAACTATTATTACCCCAATTTAATAGACTTAAGTGGTTTAGGTTATTTATAAGTATATAAAGAAAGGAAATTATATAAATTCATTTGTGTTATTTCCTTCTACCAAAACATGTATATCCTTACCTACATTATTTATGATGTTCATGTGCACCTTCCAACAATGGATCTTATATATGTTTAGGTTAATATGATAAGTAAAAAATGATATCTCATTGCTTAAAAGATTCACCATTTTATTAACCATTTGCATTTCTTCTTTTGCAATTGTCTTTTCTCTTCTTAAATACATTCTCTACTTGAACGTCTCTCAATTCTATTAATTTATAATGTTATGTATAGATTAACAGTATTAACCTCTATTTAGATTATGATTAAAAATACTTATCCCTACTGTGAATTAAAGAGAAATCATATCTTTTAAAGAAATAGAACTGTTCACTGAAATCTAAATTTAAATAGAAAAATATTTTAAAAACTGAATAATTTATGTGAAAAGAAAATATAGAAAGAGACTAACTTTATAGATAAAAATAAAATTCAAGTTAAATTACTGGGTTTCAGTCCAAATAATAACTTTATAACTGTCCATTGCATATATTTGTCTAAATTTGAATACTTATTTTAAAGCAACTTCACAAAATATGTTCAAATTTTCTTAATGTCCTAATCACTCTATATTTGTTTCGTAGTTTTATCTCTTTGTAACAAAAATGGAAAGATACAGATAAGCAAATTGCTAATATATTCTGACAATGCAACTATTCTGGAAAACTTGATTACAAAACAGCCTATTTTTCTTTAAGTGAGTTTTTAAAATGCAGCTGGCTATTCATGGTGTGCAGGTCAATTTTAGCATTTGGTTTTGCATATTTTAGTCAAGAGGATGAATTCAGTTTACTATCTAATCTTTGGCTTTGAAGTATTAGAAATGTATATTTTAAAAATGAAAGTGCACTCAACCAACCGGTAAATTATAATGTACAAAATGGATACATATTTTTTTAACATTTCAACCATTTGTAATTGAGCACAACTCTATTTTTTTAAAAAAATTAGTTGTATGGGTGCAACATGAAATACCTATGTAATTTATTTAAACACATCTATATTTTGATAAATGCCCCCTCACTGGCTTTCACAATACATCAAATGCTAACTTCGTACCTACATTTTCACACATGCCATGAAAAATATACAAATATATAGACAAAATGAAATAAAAAGTGGAGTAATGATTGACCTAAGTTAGGAAATGCTCCTACTTTTAGGGTAAAAGTTTTAGAGGTTTGAATCATGCATATTTCCTCTTTTCTTTGAGAGGTATCAACAGCGAATGAATAGTCATCTAAGCCATATTTATTATGGAACCCTATCTGAAAAGATTTGTAGTATTGTCAAAGAGCCTTCTGGAAATAGTAGTCATTAAATAGCATTTCTAAGAAAGAACTAAAACAGCGTAACCTAATGAATGTCATTCTCAGTTTAAAGCCACTGATGTTGTATATTTAGCTAGACTACTCATAAATTCTCAGAGGATATGAAGTAGATCAGATAAAATATAAATGATAATTCAAATAGGTTAATCTTATTTTATATTATCCTCCAAATTTCATAGAAACTTTTTTTTTTTCAACATGATAACTCTGATTTGCCGACCTTTCCTTTGAAAGAGGTTCAGGTGCAGTCAAGCAGTTATAAATGTTCTGAGGATATTTTACACACCAGCCTAGAATACTGCATCCCACTAGACTAGTCATTCACATGAACAATAAATTCTTTAAGGGACATATGTAAGAAGGATAGCCTGGTTGAGTGTTATTCTCTTCTGTAACATTATTCATATTTTGCAAAGTGAACTTTGGGCTTTCTTTTGGTCAATTTTATTACACTTTAGGTAAGTTGCAGTGAATCCCATGCTTCACACCCTTGAATTGTGAAAAGAGACAGAGAGTTCACTTCAGGAGAGAAAGGCCTATAAATCTTGATGAAGTCTGAAATGAAAAAAAAATAGCTAAAAAAAAATAGGTCTACCGGAATCCAGCCTTATTTTACTATAGTATGTATGTGTATCTTCTTTAATTTGTGAGAAATGGATTTAGGAGTATCCTAAAATAAAATGTGTAAACAAAATTTGCTGTAAGCAGTTATGCCCCAGAGGAAAAAATAGGGCTACAAAAATCCTGCCATTCTTATGTCAAGCCAGTCGATGAAACAAGTTGAGTTCATGTTGTTTATTAATTATTAAAATTCATACATTTTGCAGCATTAGTAAAACATGAAAGAAAGAAGAATGGCACTTAGAGTAATACAGTGCATGTGGGTTATTGTACTTATGACAGAGCCTCAACCCACCCTATTACTCAGTAGGAATGGCAAGTAAGGAACACATTACTCACTTGGTGCTATAAGCCTTCACTGGCCTTTTACACCTCCAGAACCTTGAAAAACTGTTTTTCTCTCCCATTCATACCTAACTCCCATCTGTCACAAATCTATATCTCCCCCAGCTTTGATTCCTCAGGACATGCTACTTTCTCTCAAATCAAGTAAAACTATGAAAAATATGGAGTAAAAAAAAGAAAGCTCTCTTTTATGGATGCTATCATGTGTTGTCATGTAAGCAAATTAATATAATATGGAGACCACAAGTTTTTGTATTCCAACAGATTCTGCTTATTAGTCTGAGATTACATATATCACTACATTTCTATTAGACTATTAGATATCTAGATTTAGTGAATTACAATCCTCATTCTTTAGGTTTACTGAGACATTTACATCTACGTATTATTTTACTACTTAAACCATATTTGGCTTCTATGTAAAATTTTTGAATCCTCAATCATTTATTTTCTAGAGCCATACAATTTTTTAAAAGGAGATAGCAAGAAAAAAAAGGAGATAGCCATTAGATATCTATATCTATACATATAGATAGACATTAGGTAACGCCCAGATTATATTACTGACATATAAGTGGTCCAAGGCTCAGTGAATTGGGTTAGTCTGTGTCAAGCTTTCAGAATTCCTTCTTAGACAGCATCCTTTCCTTGTATCATATAGCCAGCAGTATGTTCTAAGAGAGAAGTTAACAGAGAAAGAACTCCAAGAAATACATCTGATGATTACAAATCAAATTTTTGAAGAGTTCCAATTTTGTATAAGTGCAAAAGTTACATTCTATGTAGGATAGGCATCTAACAACAACAACAACAAAACCCTCTTGTAACTTGTTAAAACCATGACAAGTTTGATTTCTTTGTTAGAGAAGTTTCATCTGCATTCTAACTGTGCCAAGTTGTATTTTTCCAAAAATGACTGCAATATTGTGTCTTCTGCATATTCTTCTCACACTGTGACTTTGACAACCCTCCTAGGAAGAGGTGGGATCTGTGCTCCTTTCTCCTGAATCCTAGAGGTTTTAGGTCTGTGACAGAAACAATGATATGTGACCTCCCAGGAAGTAGCAAGTGACTCAATCAGTAAACTAGCAACATTTTCCCAACTAGATGTAAAGCTTATAATGGACAAACAATTATGTTGTGCCTCCTATCCACCTCACCTCCCTCAGTAACTATTGCTGTTTTCCCATATTCACCAACCACTGAATGTTGGGTGTGTAGGAGGCAAATAATGTGTCTCTTTATTTCCTATAGCCTCATGTTAAGGATTGCTGGGTTTGAGAAGAAACCAAGGAATAGCACTAAAGAGCCTCATCCACAGCTATGCATGATTTAGATGAAGAAATCTTATTCCTTGATCTTGTTCCTGATTCTGTAATGAAATGAAATCTCTGGGACTTTTTAAACAGGATGAAAATATACTGTATGTGGGAAGAATGTAAATAATCAGTGACTAAAAGGGAAAAAGTGGTCCCCAAATTCCTTGTTACTCTTGTCATCAAGAAATAGTATATGTCTCTCCCTCAAATCTGGGCTTTATATACAATAACCAACAGTATATGATAGAAGGGAAGTTATCCCAACTTCCAGATATCCCCGAGACCTTCACCTAATAACCAGTTACCATGCTATGAAGAAGCCCAAGCAGCCCAGTTAGGAGGCCTATCCACAAATATTCACATGGTGAAGGACAGAAGCCCCTGGCTCTCATCTCTAGCTGAGTTTCTAGCCAACTGCTAGGATTAGCAGGCAGCCCTATACGGGACCATTTTTACAGTGCATCTTCCAGCCCCCAGTTGAGCTGACCCAGCTCTTCTTTCACCAGATTGCAAATGGGTAAACCAAAGAACTCACTGTTGCTGTTTTATACCAATAAGCTTGAGGAGGTACGTTACAGAACAACTAATTATATATAATGTCCTTGCTTACAACCCTCAAAAAAATTTCCAGTTGAATTGGAAAAACAAGCCACAACCTCAGATTACTTACCGAAGTCTAATAAGCCCTTCTTGACATTCCAAGCTCATTTATTTCTGCTTTTACCACCTTTCACTATTTTGCAGATCCAAGAGATTTCTCTATGGTCTTCAGTCAATTGAATACCCTTCCAGCTCAGGGCCTTTGTTCTTTTTATTTATTTCTTTTTTTTTTTCTGGTATACACTTTCCCTGAGTTATGTGGTTCCTTCTCATCTTTTGGCTTGAATGTCACCTCTTCAGAAGAGACTTATTCAATCATCATAGTTAAATTTGTCCCCCTTGCAACTCCTCCTTTATATAGTGCCCAATTTTATTCTTTTATAGCACTTTTTACTATTGAAACAAATGACATTAGTTTGTGTGTTTATTTTCTGTCTCTACTACTAGATTCTGACCTCCATGAGTTAGAGACATTGTCTTCCTGTTCCCTACTGCTTCTCCAAAGCTATAAGGGACACGCCTTAACTCTGAAAACTATATGTGAAATGGATATTGATGAGCAGAAAACATAATACCTGTCATTTCTCACTTATTTGTCACCTTTTCCTGTCACCTGATGACATTAATATCTTAATCAGAGTTAATAGTAAAATAGGGATATTCTAGAACTTTCCATTATGGCAACATGGTTGCATACATTTACAAAGGCCCCAGAATTATATTAATTAAGGGAACAATGAGTTGGGTTCTGCCATGTATATAATATCTAGATACAAATAAAATTGGGTAGAATACAAACAAAATATCTTTTGGGTTTTTTGTCTGTATTTTTAAGAAAATTAAAACTAGGTACCTCTAACCCTGCAATAATCAAGACACTGGGATAGGCATAAGATAGAGATTGATGGAACAGTAGAGACCAAAAATATTTAGGTTGCATAAACCTGTTTATGTCTTTTAGTTAGATTAATGTATAACAAAATTTTTTTCTAAATATAGTTTTAAATCAAATAACTATACTTGGCTTTCCCTTTATTTGCTAAATTATTCTCAACAAATTGCAGCCATTCATATATCCTTACTGCATTCCTGTCTCCCACCAGTTGAGTCCCGGACTTGGCCTTCTCCAACACACCTAAATTTATGATAATTTTTCTGTTTCCTCCTTACAAGCTGCTGCATATTCCTTTAAAACCATCTGGTTCCGGAACAACTTAATTAGAACAAAATTTCACCCTAGACCATATGTAAATAGAGACATCCCTCTTTATTGTTGTTTTAGCTCACATTCATGGAGCACATACATTGCAAGAACTATTTGAAACAACTCTTTATTATTTTTTTAAGATTTCATTTATTTATTTATTTATTAGAGACACAGAAAGAGAGGCAGAGACAGAGGCAGAGAGAGGGAGGAGAAGCAGGCTCCATGCAGGGAGTCCAATGTGGGACTCAATCCCGGGAATTCGGGATCTCGCCCTGAGCCAAAGGCAGACGCTCAACCGCTGAGCCGCCCAGGCATCCCTATTTGAAACATCTTAACTGTATTAATAAAATTAATATTCTTTCTCCATGAGGCTCCCGGAATATATATGAACAAACTGCAGCATAGTGAGGCTAAGTACTGTGTTGTATTGTATGGATGTAGATTTCTGTGACTTGTCTGCATAAACGACCACCCCGACCTGCAGGGACATAGGCTAAAGAATGTTGATTGTGAGACTTGGGCTGCCTAAGTGACCTTGGGATTCTGATTAGTGGACATTAGCTGGATTTCAGGTCAGAATTGTCCTTTCTGGTCTGGATGCCAGGACTGTAACTTTTGCCTTATATCCCCCTCCAGCTCCAGGATGGGCTGACCTCTACAATGGAATCCAGGAGGGAGTCCAGGCAAGCCCAAGGGCCCAGGCTCCTAGAGCATATAAAGACATGATAATATAGGAATGCGGCTAGCATTAACTTCAGACCCCATCTCGTGCCCTATAAATACAGCTCTTCTGGGGATGGTCAGCTGAAAGTCTCACCTCAGGGGAGGATGCTCCGCCCAGGCTTCTCAGTCTCGACTTCAGCCTGGCTGTCTCCACTGGGCTTCTCCAGCTAATAAGGTTGGAGGTTTTAAGTACTCAATTTGATGTAACTCTGTCTATTCTCCTTTACTGCTGGCTATTGCTCTCATCTATGTGCAGAATTCCCTTTTCTTCTTTTTGTTTTTATTAGATTTTTATAATATCAATAAGGTGTTATAATATCGATAAAGTGTTTTCCCCCTTCAAAAGCAAGTGTACGGATACTGTGAATCTTTTGTTCAGAACATATATCTCAAACAAAAAACAAATTTAGAAGTGACTGAATCAGAATTTCTAAATTTTGTTTTTATAGATCTAAATTATGTATTACTCTGACATTGCTTCATTTAATTTTCTTCAAGATATCTCCACTTTCATGGCCCACAGTAAAAAAATAATAATAATAATGTGCAAACTTGACTTCATTGCCTATCCTTCAAAATGAATAAATCTGTTCCTTTCTTGTATCTCATATGAGGTGAATACCCATTGCCATAGCTACAAATCTAGATGTTCTTTTTTTCTGACCTTCATATTCAACTCTTCTACCAAATTCTATTGATTTTTTCTTAGTAGCTCCCTAGTCAATTCCTTACAAATCTATCTTAATTCAAGCCCATATCCTTATTTGTAGAAATCACTATAATATACTCTGAACTTGTTTTCTTTATTTCCCCTGGTGTCCGATCTATTCAGACAATGCTACAACAGTAGTCTACCTAGTAATGAAATCTGAGAGCAGCCCGGGTGGCTCAGCGGTTTAGCACCGCCTTCAACCCAGAGTGTGATCCTGGAGACCCCAATTGAGTCCCACGTCGGGCACCTTGTAGGAGCTTGCTTCTCTCTCTCTGTCTCTCATGAATAAATAAATAAAATCTTTAAAAAAAAAAAAAAGAAATCTCCTTTCCTTCTGATTATGCCATGAAACTAGATAAAACGTTTCAGGGATTCTCCATATGGCATTGAATTGGTAATTTATTTTTACTCACTTTGCCTCTCTATTAGAATGTGAACTATTTGAAGGCAAACTAGATCTTTGAACTTCTAGCCCAGGGTCCGATACTAACAAAATTTTAAAAAATATTTACTAAAACAATTTGTTAAATGAAAAGAGAAACGAATATAACTTGTTTTGTGTAAATAGTGTAGAAGTTGAAAGCAAAAAAAATTTTGCTTAGATTTTCACTACATTTGAATTCTTTTTGGTAATATCAGATTAAAATAAAATGTAAAATGAAGGGCGCATATAAATTTGAAGTGATTATCTTGAAATGATGGGGGATTAAAGATTGATTTCCTTAACTAAATATATTTGTAAACTGGCTGAGAGCATATCAGTGGCTGAAGTTACCCCCAAATTGAAAATCTTACTATTATTTAAATTTTAAAATCAGTAATAATGTTTATTAACCATTATTATAATCATCATTTTCAAAATAAGTTGAGGAAGAGAGCTCTGCTTATAAAAAATGAGAAAATAATAGAAGTATAATAGGTATGAAAATCAGTTGTTAAAGGCATTAAGAGTTCTTCAAAATAAACTGAATATTTTGTTAATTCAAGAAAAACTCAACTAGATTCACTTATTTTGAAGAATTGGAAGAAGTTTGTTATCCCAATTGTAAAATAAACATTTACAATTCCTACTTGCTTGTTATTAACATAGATCTGAAAAAAGACAATGTTTTGCTTCAGCTTGTTTTGTTTGCTTGTTTTTTTTTAATTTCTTGACTTCTTTATTAGCTTCTTTCTTTCTCCCTCTGTACTTGAATGAAATAATATTTTATCAAAAAAATAAATAATATTTTATCCAAGTATTTTATCATATTAATGGAAACTTTTATGTTAGAAATAATTATGTGGGGATGCCTGGGTGGCTCAGCGGTTGAGCGCCTGCCTTTGACCCAGGGCGCGATTCTGGAGTCCTGGGATCGAGTCCCGAGTCGGGCTCCTGGCATGGAGCCTGCTACTCCCTCTGCCTGTGTCTCTCTGCCTCTCTCACTGTGTGTCTCTCATGAATAAATAAATAAAATCTTTAAAAAAAAAAAGAAATAATTATTTGATCATGAAAAGAAAAAATAATTTATCTAGTGATCGCTACCACAAACATTAAAATTATTGAAAACCAACCCAATAAACATTGAAATGTTTCATACATTTAGAAATTTTTAATTCTATGGTACATGAGCTTAGTATAATAGAAGAGTAAATTTAGTTGTACAAATTCACGAGAGGCAAGAAAATGATATAATGTCAATTTTAGTGACATTATTGAGACTAACAAATGTTTCACAAATTAAATTTAATTGCTTGTATCTATTAAAATGAATAAGTTAATAAAGTAATGATATTATTTTATATAAAACACTGAATATTAGGTGATGTGGATGACTCTCTGAATAGAAGTATATAAAATGATACGCAAAAAGAAAATCTAATAACTTAGTATTTATTAAGTACACTGTAATTAAAATAGGTTGCCTGAGAATATATCCCTTTGCCTAATATACATATTTTAAAATGTCACCAAAGGAGTCTGTTTTGAAATATTTATTCAATGTTTAATCTCAATTAGAATCAGCATATACAGAGCAACAGTTTTTCATATTTGAGAGGCCTATTAGTAATATTTTCCTGTATACTTAACTTTACACAATTGTTGCCAAGGTAATGATGAACTTAATTTTATTCTACCTTCGTTCTCCTTTCAAATCCATATACTTCTTTGTGAAGATTAAGAAGCAGCAGAAAGGACAGATTATTATTTAAAAATACTGTGAAGATTAGTGTCTGTGATATACTTAAAAGTATCATACAAAATGTAGCCTCCATAAGTAATATCAACACTGTCTTAGATCTCTGCATCACTAATTGGATGATCTAATCATGTGGTAATTTCTAATATATACTACCATGTGTATGTATGTAATTTATATAATTTATATATGTACACACATACTCATTTTGAAGAAGCACATAGTTCTTTACTTTTTCTCTCAATGAAAAATTAAGGGACTTTCAAATTCTTAAACTTAGTGTTTATCTTTTACAGTGGTTTAAAAATGATGCCAAATGTATAATATCCCAAAGGGCAAAGTATCTCTGTTGCTATCCTCTGAGACCACAAAGTTCCAACTAGACTGGTCAGGAAAAAAATATTCCCTAAGTTTTAAAGAGTGAATGAAGGTTAATAAGAGACAAAGAATGATAAATATTAATGCATAGAAGTAAAAAAGCAGGAAGGCAAAAAGTGCATTTACAGTGTTCAGTACACTAGTTTGATGCATTCATATGTGCAATTGAAAGCAATTACAGGTATTAATGCCAGATTATGTAGGGTTCTCAATTTCAGAAAATACTTGGAATTTATCAATTGGTCAAACTAGATATTACAGGATTTTTGATCCTAAAAGTCACATGATCAAAATCCTGCTTTGAGAGAATTCCTCTGAAAGTAATACATGGGACACATTGAGAAAAGTTTGAAGGCAAATAAATCAGATAAAATTTAGTGTAATTCTTTTGATGAAACGTCATGGGACCCTTGGGACAGATTTGTGGCAAACAGAAAGGGACAGATTCTAGGGATTGTGTAAAACATATTGAGTGAGCTTTGTGAACAATTGAAAATAGAAGGTGAAAGAAAAGTCACATGTATCCATGGTGGTCCTCTGAGGTGTGTTCAGGTGAGGGACGGCAGGACACTTCAGCTCCTCATAATATTCATCACTTTCACAAGTTATCTGGAGTACTAATATTAATAATACTCCTAATAATAATAATATAACATTGATTTATGTTTTCAAAATCTTATATAAAATATGAAAAAAATTTTGTTAAATTTGTATTAACTTTTATTTTTTTAAATAATAATTATAAAATGGTTGCTCTGGAAAACTAAGAAAAATTTTACCTATGTTCCTCTTTTCTCCGATGTCACCAAGCCACTATCTGTCATGCCCTCATACACATAAATTCTGAAGCATCACACAGAGACTGAGGCTGATTATCTGAGATTAGTGCCAACACTAATAAGGCAGTCATAATAAAAAAGAATCAATGTCAGGGGAAATGTGGAATTCTTTTAAAGATGTATGGGGTTTGAGATGATGGGATATAGAATTATCCAGCAGGCAGCTAGGCATGCAGGACTGAAGCTCAACAAGATATTAGAGGACAAAACAATGAAAGGGTTAAAGGAATGAACTGAACTCAGGGCACAAAAGTATGTAAGAGGTGATGCAAGGAATAAAATACAGCAAGGCAGAGCATAAAAATCGGTCAGAGAAGCACAAATAAAAGAATTTTGATATAAAATACCATAAGCTCCCAAGAAGAGAATTTAAAAACGTGGAGATGTAGATCAACGTCAAATGCTGCAAAATCAAGGAAAATGGTGAGGGCACTTGCCATACCTATATATTCAACAGATATTAATAAATATATTGAATAAAGGTGACCCCATAGTGACTTTAGGGAATAACTTTTTAAAAGAAGACAGACAGAAATCCGATTTTAGGTTTTTGACAAGCTTATGTAGTGAAACATGTGTCCTCAACGTCAATGTCAAGGTTGTGATGTGCCTTGCTTTCTGACTGTAGTACTTACTTTGGTGTCTGGAAGTTATGGAGGTTAGTGAGGAATTGTAGATCATGGCAATAAGTGGAGAAAATAGATTTTTTTTAAATTTTCAAGTAAACTAGCACTTACTAAATGAAACCTATGTGCCAGTACTGTGGTAGATGTTTTAAATACATTCAATCACTTAATTGTAATGAATTCCTAAATCCATTCTAAAGATAAGGAAAAATGTATTTACACAGTAGAGGCAACAGTTCAAGATTTAAGAGATCATGAATATTGAAATGAAATCTTAACTTCCCAAGTTATAAGACTATCTTCTGTACATGGTGCCTGTCAGATTTTCTTTTTCAGGTGCACAATAAGATCCAAGTGAAGAGATGAATAGAGTCTGGAGAAGGTTTTTGAACAAGTAGTAGTGATAAATCAAGGATGAAAAAGTATAGCTGCCTAAAAGAAGAAAGAGGATCATTTTCCTTAGTAAGGACATATACGGGGACATTTATAGAATGGTAGAAAGAGGGAAGACAGCTATCTGTGTGCAACTGTCATAATGTATAATCCAGAAACGCTCTCATAAGTATGGAGTTCCATGAAGAACTTTGTTTTTTAAACCCATATTTAATACATCCATATATAAGAAAGTTTAGGAAGAACACAATAAATGTAGACAGAGAAAGTTAGAAGGAGCAGCGGTAGACAGAACAGTTAAGGGAATGTGCGAGAAATTTTTGAAGGAGGAAAGCGTAACATGCTCCATATGTCCTGTGTTACATGATTTTCATGAACTATAAATTTAAGTTAAACATGTAACTGAAATGCAGACAATGAACAAATACTCCTTTAAATCTAAGCACACATTAACCATAATTTGTAGACACATAAATAAAAAAGGAAGTGGCACACTTCCTCAAATCCTGCTGGCTTGCTCTAAAATGGTGATCTATTGGGGCACCTTGGTGGCTCAGTTGTTGAGTATCTGCCTTAGGCCCAGGGCGTGATCCTGGAGTCCCAGGATCGAGTCCCACATTGGGCTCCCTGCCTGGAGCCTGCTTCTCTCTCTGCCTGTGTCTCTGCCTCTCTCTCTGTGTCTCTCATGAATATATAAATAAAATCTTTAAAAATATCTATCTATCTATATATATATTTATTTATTTATGTTATTCAGCATAAATAGTAAAACTGACCTAATTCCTGTATAATTGAACTTTTATTTAGTGCAAATGTGGAGATGTTAAAATAGTATAATTATTTTAAATTTATTGGTAAATAAAACATGTAATCTGTTCTTGTTACCCCAGCAATCATTTTAAATATTTGTAAATATTTTATAAGATTCAATGTAAACTAAATATAATAGTGAAACATAATGAAATATGTTTTCATATCATAATTATAAAAATTTACATTGAATAATTCAATATAAATCCTAGAATTATTATTATTATTAGGCTATTACTTTGCTTATATAAAATGCCATACTGGGAATCCTTCTTTTGTCAGTTTAAAACTGGATAGCATTTTTCATTTATTCAATGAAGCCTATATTGTAAAATGGAGGAGTAGCAAATTAATTGCCATTCAGACTGCTGTCTCTGCAGTGAAAGGTGGGCAGAGAAAGGATCAAGTTAAGAAATGACAATGCATTTTTTTCAAATTCTCTTGGATTCAGTGCTTAAATATTGTGAATGCCTATTATATGGAGATTTCTTTTCTTTATGGTTGCTGTCAATTCAAATTCTTTCACAAAATATTACATAAAAGGTCTGCAAAATATTATAATGTGCTTGCGTAAATTGTAAATTGTTTTCATTTCAATGTCTTCTAAAGAATTAGGAGATATCTATCTCCTATTATTATTGAGATATAGATATATATTGATATCTCCTAATTCTGTGTATCCATATATCCTAATAATAACATGCGTATACAAGGGGACACCTGGGTGGCTCAGCGGTTGAACATTTGCCTTCGACCCAGGGCGTGATCCTGGGGTCCAGGATCGACTCCCATATCTGCTCTCCTGCAGAGAGCCTGCTTCCCCCCTGCCTGTGTCTCTTCTCCTTTCTCTCTCTCACATGAGTAAATAAATAAAACTTAAAAACAAAAAAAGATACATATTTTGGGGGGCAGCCCGGATGGCTCAGCGGTTTAGCTCCTCCTTCAGCGCAGGGCGTGATCCTGGAGACCCGGGGTCGAGTCTCACCTCGGGCTCCCTGCATGGAGTCTGCTTCTCCCTCTGCCTGTGTCTCTGCCTCTCTCTCTCTCTCTCTCTCTCTCTCTCTCCTCTATGTGCCTCTCATGAATAAATAAATAAAATCTTTAAAAAAAAAATGACTGGAGTCCCATGGCCCAGAGTTTGGCAGATGGCAGGTTGCAAGCGAAGAGATGAACTGGGATAGACAAGCAGAGGAGCAAACTGCTTCTTCAGGGGATAAAAACCTCTCCCTGTCACAGTGATCCAGGTGTCTCCCCAAAGCCACACACATCACAAGTGGTTGAAAGTACAAGGTGATGGGACGCCTGGATGACTCAGCGGTTGAGCACCTGCCTTCAGCCCAGGGCATGATCCTGGAGTCCCGGGATCGAGTCCCACATAGGGCTCTCTGCATGGGGCCTGCTTCTCCCTCTGCCTATGTCTCGGCCTCTCTCTCTGTGTGTCTCTATGACTAAATAAATAAAATCTTAAAAGAAAGAAAGAAAGAAAAAAAGTACAAATTGATATATCCTAAAGCCTAGACCAAGGATGTATTTTGTATCCTCTGATCCTCTGAGAATCATGATTCCCAAGTAAATATTCCAAGTAACTGTTAATATTCCCAATGAAATATTCCTTGTATTAGGAGGATCGTGATGTTGTAAGGAACAATGGGGCGCGTTTATCCCTCCCTGGCCTAAGCAATGCGTGCACTAAAGAAGCAACAGCACATGTGAAGCATGCTTCACACCCAGCCATCCAGAGAGACATTGGATCTTAAAATTTAACCTAGGTTCCCCTCTTTGTCATGCAAAAAGAGCCTTGGCTCCCATTTTGTTCATGGGCTCCCAGATCTGCCCTGCCCATGCACTTACTCTGTTCTTTTGCTTTTCTAACAATCTGCAAGCAAAGGATGTTTTTCTATTAAAAATAAAGCACTTTGAGGAAAATTTGGACAAGATATACAAGTTTTTTTTTTTTTTAAGATTTTATTTGTTTATTCATGAGAAACACAGAGAGAGGCAGAGACATAGGCAGAGGGAGAAGCAGGCTTCCTGTGGGAGTACTGATATGGGACTGGATCCCATGACCCTGGGATCATGACCTGAGCCAAACTCAACCACTGACCCACCTAGGTGCCCCAAGACAGATAAATTTTAAGTAGCAAAGCAAAAATTAATTTATCCACCATGCTGTAACCCATTGATAGTACTCCATTTTGACATGTTTTGGTTTGAATATTGTGGCATGGTCATGATTTTTGCTTCAATTTTCCCTTAGTTTGAAGTTAAAAAAAAAAATCAGGCGTTTATTACCCAATCTACTTCTGAGTGACACTACTCAAGAGGCAGTGCCACCTCTGCAGCCTAGCTCTTCTCCCTTTAGATGGCAGGGGAAAGAAGCATCCCTCCTCCACTCCCTTTGCAACTCTGATGGCCTCCCTCTCTGAAAATAAGTCAAATGTCACAGTGTGGCTTATTAAATGATGGATACAGGAAAAGACTTGGAAAATGTAACTTGAATGATTTTCCCCACCAGACATAATATAGGTAGTAACTCTACAACACTTACAATGATGGTCTTAAGAGCTGAAAATGTTAAGTACAAACCAGTGGATCCCCATTTTGAGTAGTATAATGATTCCCAAAGACATCACAAATCAAAGGTATTAAATATAGTAAAAGAAATTTATATTTTACAGTAACATTACCTCATATTGTTCTCCAATTATTTCTGTTAATTTTAAAGAACACTTCGGTTTCAGGGAGTAAAAATCATGTTTAACAGTTTTTACAAAAGAAGTACATTACAAAAAAAAAAAAAAAGGAAAAGAAGAAGTACATTACAAAGGTGACTAACTAAGCCAAGTGTAACCCATTTTCTCCTGAAGGCTAATAGTAAGTTCAAGTTTTCTTCAATACATTAACTAGCTAAAAAAATAATAATAATAATTAAAAATAAATAAAAATAAAGTCTATGTATAATATTAAAGTTCTAAGAATTATTGGGGTGCTTCGGTGGCTTAGTTAAGTGTTCCACTCTTGGTTTCACCTCAGGTCACAATCTCATAGGTTGTGAGATCCAGCCACATTTCAGTCATCACACTCAGCGAGGAGTCTGCTTGGCATTCTCTCTCTACCCCTCCCCCCACTCCTGCTCCCTCTCTCTCTGTCTTTCTCTCTCAAATAAATAAATCTTTAAAAAGAATAAAGAAAAAAAATAAAGTATATATATTTTTAAGATTTTATTTATTTATCATGAGAGACAGAGACAGAGACAGAGAGAGGCAGAGACACAGGCAGAGGGAGAAGCTAGCTCCATGCAGGGAGCCTGATGTGGGACTTCATCCCGGGTCTCCAGGATCATGCCCTGGGCTGAAGGCAGTGCTAAACCGCTGAGCTACCTAGCTGCCCAGAATAAAGAAAATTTTAAAACTAATATAAAATTCTAAGAATTGCTGTATGAAATATCACTTGAGTTTTATCTTGTAAAAGGCATATGTTAATAGTTAATCAAAGTACACGGCAAAGTACATGGCCTTAGTATTAGCAAGAGAATGATTTTCAGTTTTTTTAAGAATTCCTCAGTTAAACCATATTGTTTAAACACTGTAGTATCATTACCCATGTATCTATAGACTCTGTGTAGGTTTTTAAAATAATAAATACTTTAGATATTGATAAACTGTCTCCAGCATTCTGCCAAGATTTCTCATGTTCTGAGCCTTGAAGTGGTGGTTGAGTACATCAATTCCTTGGGGTATTCAGTTAAAACACTTCAGTAATTAACCAGAGCAAGCTGTCAATGAAGTCAGCTCTGATTAACTAAAGGGATCCTAGAAAGGTAAAGCCTGGATTTAGATAAAAGTGATATATGAAGGAAGCAAATTTGATGAAAATTACCCATTTGCCTTGTCTTTATAATAAACTTTTGTCAGCCATTTACAAGCTGTATCTAAGCCAGCTTATACAACACCCCATACCATCCAATTACCTGAACATCTCTCATGTCAACAGGGAGAACTCAGGCTATAAGACTATCTCATTTTTCAGTCATTTTTTTTTTTTTTACTTTCTGGGTCCCCAGGGGTCAAAACTATAATATCTTATCAATATGAAATTCCCTATAATGTCATTGTGATACAAACAATGACAAGGAGCTTTAAGTGAATATTTATACTTTTAACAGGGTTTGTTTGTTTTTGGAAGCAACACTAACATAAATCATTGACATTTTTAGTCTTACATTCTAAGTTGTTCGGGGAAAATATCTGGAAGCATGGACTTTTTGACCTTTCAAATTCCAGTGTTCACCTTTACAGCAATGGTCCTTGACTTTTTTATTTTGTGTCCCATAACACTGGCATGTATTTTTCACTTGGTCAGAAAGCACAAGTGTCATCAGAACTAGAGGCTGCAGATGTTTTCAGTTTGTATGCCTCTGCATTGATAAAGGAGAAAAACATGGTTCCATGGGGGTATTTTCATATCCATGGGGATATCTGAGGATGGCCAACTTTCTGAATGATTATTCAGCTAAGATATTTCCTCATTTCAGTAGGAAACCTACAAGGTGAAAATCTATCACCGTTAAGTGACAAGTCAATCATTAGGTGACAATACTTAGCACACATGATTTCCTTTTATAAATACATTAGCAGAGGCAGAATGACAGAAACAAAACCTGTACCTGGAGCTATAGGTAGCAGCCTTCCCCCTCACACAGCTCACAACCTAACAATCCTGTGTTCCTGGCCTCTAAGGAAAACCCACTGAAGAAGGTCTTCGGGCTTCTGCCAGTTTAGATACCCCCAAGGCTGCATGTCTAAAGGACAGGGGTTACATTCCATCTAGGCACCTATAGTCCAGATGAATTTGCTGCATCCTTTAATACCCAATTAAACCTTGTTTGGCTAAATATTTGTATCTCCATATTTTTGCTATGAAAAAAAATGTTGTAAGTATTCTGATGTCTGCTATGGCTCAGGAAACTAACAACTTGCCTAACTTTACATAGTATATAAAAAGTAAGGAAGACAAAAATCTAATTGAAACCACTACTTGATTGCTAATATATCCTATTGTTCTTCATCAAGTGCAGGTCATTTTCTATGTCCTGAAATTTCCATTTCTGTTTTCTCTATTTAGGACACTTGGATCCTATCGGAAACTATGCTATCTACAAGCTTTATGACTTTTAAAATATCTTTGAATCTCAGTATCGTCATCTATAAAATATGTTGATTAAACTATATATCTTATTTGCATCTGAAAAATATTTAAATCTACAGTCTTACTTTTCTTTCCTTTACTTCACTGTATTGGTGGATTTTCAAAATACAAACATTACCCTCTCAATATAACTACTGATCTACAAAAATATAGAGAAACAGGGAGCATTTTTAAAAATTTGTTTTAGAGAGAGAGAGAGTGAGGGGGACGCAGGGGGCAGGGGAAGAGGGAGAGAGAAAATCTTAAGCAGGCTCCATGCCCAGCACTGAGTCCTACTCTGAGCTCCATCTCATGACCTTGAGATCATGATCTGAGCCAAAGTCAAGAGTCAGATGCTTAACCAACTGAGCCACCCAGGAGCCCCAGAAAAGGGAGCATTTTAAATGACACCATAGAAGCAGTCTGTACAGTCTAGATTTGGAGAAACATACAAATTCTTCATAACATATTTTTCAAGAATAAAACCAGGAGAAAGAGAAAGAGAAAAAAGAGAAAGAGAGATTGGGGTGGGGGGCAGGTGAGGCGGAGGCAGCATGTATGAACATGCTGGGGTAGGAACGTATAGATTAAAAGATGCTTAAAAAGCATATTAACAAATTGTTATATGTGAACATTAATTGGATCTTAACTTGGAAAACAACAATAAAATTTATGAAAAAAGTCAGGAAAATTTGAATTTGGCTTACTTGATAGCATTAAGGAATTATTTTAAAGCATGAAACGATTTTATTGTTATACTTAAAAAATGAATCTTTATCTGACAGGTGCATTCTGAAATATTGTGGCTGAAATGAAATGTTGCATGGTATTTACCACAATATAAATCTGGGATTGAATGGATAAGGGTATAGATGAAAAATTTATTATAGAAGTTAAGAAAATTATGAAAAGCCATGAGTTATGAATATATGTTCAAATTTTCAATAATAAGTGTTAAAATGTACTTACATCATTAAAAGTAAACATGGTTGATAAAAAATAGTATATGGAATTTTACCCTAAAGATAATTTCAATATAGTTTAGTAAATGATAAATCTGATTCATGTGTGCTAAACTGACAGCTTGTCTTTTGGCACAAATAAACCATTTATATAAGTAGTCATCATTTTGGGTGTTTCAGAAGTCATTGACCATATATTGATCACTACTTTTTACATATCTTATTTATTGTTCTCTTTATTAACCTGTTCAATCTCAGTTTACACCTCCTATGAAAATCCCAAGGTATCCTTTACTGCCTTTAAGGTGATAACCAGAGAAACTTTACTACCACAGCTTCAATATGTAAATTGTAATCACAGATTTGAATTTAACCAGAACAAGAAAGGCTACATTCTTTCATTCACATTCAGTCAAAAATTCATGGATTCCTAAGAGGCCTGTAATTTGCTAATATAGGCACACAAACTGGATTTCATTTTTATTACTTAAATTCTGGTATAATTTTTCAGAAATATTTTTCAGGGGAAAGTAAAATCTACCTCATCTAATTCTTTTTCTAATTTAACTTATTGACAGCTTTATTTATACATTATCTTGATATAACTTCTTAGATGCAACATTTTTTAAATGGAAGTCAACATATAATATTCATAAACAAAACTATGCCTTTAATATCAACTACCTCTTCTGGTGATTACACATTTTATGTGGCAGTGTTTTCAAATTTTGGAGACAAGTCACTCTATTCAAATTTTAAAAATTATATACTAGATACCAAACCTCCAAAATGGTGAGTTCTAATCATTCTATATTTTTTAGACGTTTTGTCATGTCATTCTTTAATGTTATATTAATATTGTTGCTTATGTCAATGGTAAGATGATGATATTCATGTTGGAAAATGTATTATGGATCCATATATATTAATTCCTAAAAGACAAGCCAGGCTATTGTTAAACAGTTCCATGGATTGCACCTGTTCATCTTAAAGAATAATTATGATGGAAAATGTTTATAATTTATATGTAACCTATCATGAAGGAAAAATTATTCACTTTTTGTCTAGTAATTTACATGTGTTTTTTATGCAGTTTGAAACCTCAAGAGTTTTCAAAGAGATATTACTGCTTGCTCAGGAATACAATATTAATCATAAGATTTTTATGGTATTGACACACGCTATGAGCTAAGAATTTTAACTAAAAACATATAGAGAAAATGAGAACACAGATGCTTATAAATTTGTGCAATTTTACATAAATTTTTAACCCAAGGAAATCTTAAATTAGACCTAAGTTAAATTATGGGGAATATATCAAGTAATATCAAACATTTAGGATTGTTTTAAAATTATTGTTTACCATTTAAAAGAAGTTCCAAATCTTGCTGTCAGATTTGTAGGCCCAAAAGTTATTCTGAAATAAGCTTTCCATGATGGAATCCACTAAGAGTCACTTCTAAAGATCTAGCCATTTAAAATTGTTCATACAGTATCCAGTTTATTACCACAGCTATTGTGGCCATAATTGTCCAACATTCATGCTTGACTTAATTTGCAAAAACACTAATTCTCAATATGGCTTCTTCTTTGCCATGATTTGTTCCTAAGCCAATAATTGCTGTGTGCTCACTTGATGTCATTTAATTAGCAAAGAAGGGGCACCATAATTTAATTTGAACAATAGAGAGAGCTTTGGGGCTAGAATACAGAGGAAGTAGGTTTGAGGTCTGACCATTTTTTAAATGTTTTATTTAATTTTTTTGAGGCCTGACCATTATTTGACAAGTCACTCAACCTCCCTGAGCCTTCCTTTTTTTTATGATATAACAACAAAAATACCTAACATTCATTTCTTGCCCACTCATTTATTGGACTCTCAGCCAGGTAGCATTTATTAGGCCTTTACTGTAAGCTGCTTATATGTGATACTTGATTTTGGAGACACCAACTTCATTAAATTTTAAAGTTCAAGGAATTTCCGTTAGAATAAAACACTAAGACAAACAAATCATTATGTCCTGCTGTGGTAAATACAATCACAAAAGTATTCAATTTCTTTAAAACAAAGGAAAGGCAGATGTAAATGTTGTGGAATGGTCAGAAAAAGTCTCCCCAAGGGAGATGATACTTTTGAAGGACATCTGAAGAGAGGAGTTGCTAGATAAACATGTAGAGAGAAAGCACAGACAAAGAAGAAAGCATGTGAAAAGACAGGAAAGCCTTCCATCAGAGCCTGATTCATAGCCCAGATTCAACTAAGACAGTTATAATTTTTTCAATTCTAAGATATATATTTTTTCACATTTTTACACCATGGAAGTGAAGGTGCGTTTTACATTCAGTGATGTCTTACAGTCACTAGCAGTCAGGTGACTAACGTAAGAAAGTTGTATAAAAACTTCCACTGATGCCTTCTATTAAGGTCAAGCAAGAGCCACGATCCATGCATCTCAGATTTGCTGAGACACAGATAGAGATGATGGAGATGGAAATGGAGGGGTTGGACAGGAGAGTGGGAGGGACAGAAAGAGGGTGAGAGAGTCAGGAGAGACTGAAGAAGAAAGAAGACGTATCTGCTATGAATTACTTTGAATTCTCTCCTATATTTCTTTTCTTCCTCCTTATTTGAACTGCTTTACTTTTCAGCTACCATCCACAAATAGCTTCTAACACTTCCTGATGGTCTTGAGTACGACTTTCAGCTTAAAATTAATTATAGAGAATAATTTCGGTGTACCTTCAACAAAGTAGAAATTAATCTGCAAAATAAATCACAAATTAATTTAAAATGCCAGCGAAAATTCTGTCCCTTCTAGAATGCTGATTTATAAGTATATGTATAATCAACAATTGATACATTTCCTGATGCTCACTATGCATCAAACCCTAGGTGGTTCTAATCCTGTCAAGAGCGAGGGCTCTGCTTTCCTAAAATACCAATCCCAGCATTTATTCTACATTACATTTATAGCAGCATGAGGCAAAATACAGGATATTCTGGTTCTTCCACTGGGTCATAAATTATTGAAAGATGTTTTTAGTGATTAGTGGTTGAATCCACATTCACTTTTAACTCAGTCTTCTCAAAATTATTCTTTTTTCGCATTATTTGAACTAGAAGTACATACTCACTACATTTCAATATTTCTTTTTCATGTTTTACCTGAAAGTGAAAAACTATCTTTCTTGATGCTATTTGCTTCTGAAAATTAACAAAGAACCTTACACATGTTATGGGATTAGTAAATTACTGGTAAATGTTACGTATATTAGAAAATTGAGATGCCTGGGTGGCTCAGTGGTTGAGCCTCTGCCTTTGGCTCAGGGCGTGATTCCAGGGTACCAGAACCAAGTTCTGCTTGGGGCTCCCCACAGGAAGTCTGCTTCTCCTTCTGCCTGTATCTCTGCCTCTCTCTCTGTGTCTCTCATAAGTAAATAAATAAAATCTTTAAAAAAGTATATTAGAAAATTTAATTTTTGAAAATGTAAACACACATAAGCAGTGTTACTTGATAAAGAGTATATTAAAAGTTGAGAGACTCATAAGTTCAGGTTGAGAATAAAATTTTTTTGTCATTCAGTGCACAAATAAAACCCATAAACAAATATTGGCAGTATACATCTAATCAAATCACCTAAGATGAAACATATCTAAAGATACCTGACTCTGATATATAGGTAGTAATCAAAGACACAGATATTAAATTTAAAACTTTCACCATTTTATTTATTTATCTATTTATCTCTCTATTTATTTATTTAGGGAGTGAGAAGAAGGGAGGCATGGGGGGGGGGTGCGGAATCTTAAGCAGGCTTGCCACCCAGCACAGAGCCCCACAAGGGGCTCGATTTCATGATCCTAAGATGATCTGAGGTGAACTCAAGAGATGGTCACTTAACTGACTGAGCCACCCAGGTGCCCCTAAAACTTTCACAATCTTAATTCATTACAAAATTAGAATGCAATTAGACAAAATACATAAAATAGCACATGGGTCGTTGATTATGTAGATTATGACATTTTTCTCATGAACAATCACAAATAAAACCCGCTTGTATTATTAACATAACACATGATTTTAACAATAAGGAAGAATAATAAATAATAAGGAAGGACACTGATCAATTAAGATTTATATTGAGGAAATGAAATAATTATGCGTGTAATAATGAAGTACATATATTTGGGGAGTGTGGATCTACAAGTGGCATTGCATGCTAAGAGAGGTTCTCATATAATTTATACTCAAAAGCAAATGTAAGAAATGAAGTCAGATTAAGAGTGAACTGTCGGGGTTTGAAGATGAGCCTAAGAGTTTCCTATTAAAATCAGATGAGGCAAAAAGTAAAATTTCCACAGACATCCTGTTTTAAGTTAGCTAGTATGCATCCAGCACTTCAGGAATATTAAGTTAGAAAGATTAAATATTCATCTTCCTAAAAGCAACTAATTTTTTTAGCATTTCTTAAATTTTACTAGCGAATTTACTCAAGTTTACTTATTTAATAATCACTTCGCTCTTCAATTTCATTATCTTTTGCTAATGAGTGCAATTTCTTTAAAATAATATATTTGCCTACTGACTATGCTTCCTCTTAAAGTGCAAATTTCTTTATAAAGTCTGCATGTGTTGGCAGATGCCCAGCTCTTATTTTGTATCTCACTATCAGAAGGGTTTTAAAACAAACAAACAAAACTCCATTTTAGAGTATTATTTTGTGAGAACATTCATCAGACTCTCTTAACACTTGACACTGCAAATTCAGACACTTCAGAGCACAGAGGACTGTAGAATCACCTTGGCAGACCAGAAGGGGTTTCTAGAAATAACTAGTCTAGCAGTGGCCTAAAGGATTCTGCAGTCTTTTAAAGCTAGCATAGAATGGCTTTAGTGGTCAGTAACAGTGCTTGGTCAACCAACCGTATTTACGTAGCTGTATATTTCTAAGGGGTTTCTTCTGACTTCAGTCCCCTTAATGATTGGAGGAGTCCTGAGATCCCAAGAGTTACAGCTACTGTGGCTCCCAGTGCCTCCTTTCAAGTGTGCTTAAGCTCTGAGCCCTCGGTTATTCTACATTTTGTAAGATTATGGGTGGGTGTGTAGGGAATAGAATTTTAAACATTAAAATAAAACAAACACACATATCCTTCCACTCAGGTTTGAGAAAATAGCAAGAGATAAATAAAATAGGCTTTGGAACTGTGTCTAAACGTGCCTTCTGAATATTGCCCTAACATATGACCTTGTTATACATAATTAAAGCAACATAAATATTTATAAGCATCTAAACTCCCCAAATTCAGTAAAATCTGAGTCATTGGGTTTTCTTCCAGCAAAAAGCACCTATTAACTAACATTTGGATATATTAATAATTGTTATTTGAAATGTTGGGCAGATGTAGCAAGCAGATCACAGTCTTCATGTGAAAGTCAACAAATAGCCTATCTACTGGGAGATATTAATATTAGCATAATAAAGTTGCTGCACAATAATAATTTAAATTATTATTAAATTAATTATTATTAATAATATTAAATTCCCATCAAGGAAATTACCAATTATTGAGAACACATGGAGAGTATATTTGCATACATGTTACGTGTGTCTTTTAAAATTGGCAGCAATTTTTTTTTAACTTGGTTTTAGGATGACATTCATGGTGAGTGCATTTTATTATGCTCTGATATTTGAAAAGTGAATACATGACATATAGTATATACATTATCATTTTCACTCACTCTCTGTGCTAGTATGAATGTGTATGTATGTGTGTGTGTATAAACTAGGCGACGCAGCTCCACAGCTATGAGAGTGGTTATTATACAGATTGCTGTCATATCAAAATTAATACATATCAGTGAAATGCACCAAAATCAATCTTTGTGGAATCAAACAAAATACCCATAGTCAAAATATTTTCTTCAAAAAGGAACAAGTTATTTTCTTATATGTGACTTTCAAGTTCATAATCTTGGGCTGCAAAATTGCACCTTAACAAAAGTATTTCTTTAATAGGGGCATTTAGAAAAAACAAACATATTCAATAACAGAATTCAAAGTTAATAAGGTTTGCTTAAAATATAAATTCATGGATGATTGAAGATGATAGAAATCATTCAAAATATACAAGCAAAAAGTATGTATATGTATATACATATTTAAAGTGGCAATTAAACCATAATATTCCTGATATATATTTGCATACATACTGGCAAAATTTAATAGACTATACAGCAGAGCAATAATATTAATTAAAAGTATGCATATGTAATGATCTACATGCATTATAAACTAATTAACACCAGAGATTAATATTCCTAGTAACTTAAATTGACAGTCCCATATTTGTTTATAAAAGCAACTTTCATGTCTGCTATAGTGCTACAGACTTATTTTAAATATTCCCAAATTATTTATTCATAATGAAGACAGTTATAAAAATTTCTTTATAATTTCTTTAGGGTAGTAAATATGTTTCATATTCAAACCTGATTTAATTTTCCTTACAATTTTATGAGAATTTTTCATTATTTATGTTGTAAATTCAAGATTAAAAAAAAACGTAGTTTCTCCTCTATTCTGTCCTCCAGATCTTTTGGAACAATGTACATGCATGAGTTTTCCAAAATTCATCACTAGGAAGTGCTGTCTGGCAAGCATTCCCATTTTCTTATTCCAGTAGCCAAAAAGAGTTGGTAAAATCTGCAAGCCAGCAACCACTTTAATCTACGGCAGGCTCATGGTGCTATAAATCCATAACTAATCAGGATCAGCTGATAATGAATTCAACTTGTCTTGAACAACGTCTATTCTGGGAAAAAAAAAAAAAAAAACTTTACTGCAATCCCTTGTGGCCTTCTCCAGCTCTTTGCTTTATAGAGTAGACTCAAATCACCTGTAACAACTAATTATATGACACAAAACAATAGGTAACACTTATTCAGTGCTTACAATGTGCTAAGTATGCTAAACATTTTGTGCAAATAAACTCATTTAATCCTCATAACAAATATAGGTATCAGCTGATGCAAAGAAATTACCCAATATTTTAAGCAGTCACTAAAAGGCAGAGATGGAACTAGGCATCCTAAGGAATGTTTATCCAAGCCTCTATTTTTAATCACTGCACCATGTGTGAAAAAATCCATCACACAGTAAAAAGCATCATTACAATCAAAAAGGACACGCACTTCTGTATTTTAAAGTATTAAATGGATATATTTTTAAAAGGATTTAACCTATTTTTTCCTAAACAATGATTTAAAAGGAATGAAAGAAAATATACTTCAGGTTTTTGCTCAGTTTCCTTATATAAAGTACCTCTCTGAATGACTTTGGGAAAATATTCTGCATTTTAATTATGTCCTCCATTAAAATGTTATCAAATCCACAAAAATTTCCAAGACATAATGTCCTGATAGTACATGAGTTGGTATCAGAAATGTATGGTATGAGCTTCCTGATAGGAATAAAAGTACCCTAGAGCATTCTCTAACATACATAAATTAATGTGCTTGAACTATAATTGTAGGACATCTTCATCACAGGCCAACTTTATCCCTATAAAATTAACCAATCTTTTGGACTTCATTTTCTTTTCTGCCAGTGAGCACACTTAGTAAGAATAAAATGTAATGCTTATCTATCGTTCACATTGTGTAATGAAGTTCTTCAAGTATTTTTTTTTTACTAATATTCATTCAGTAAATGAAGGTCTTACACAAATGACATGAAATACTGCCCAAGTAGCATGGAACTTGTGGAACGCTAACAAGTGTTTTATGTTTATTTTGTGCTTTTCAGAATAAGTTAATGATCAAATTAACTGACACTTTTCTTCCTTCTGATGTACACTCAGGAGTCAGAAAATTGAGAGACCTAATTCTCCAATAACCAGAGGTGCACTTTGGCTAAAACATTTACATTGCCTAGGTCCTTTAAATAAAGAGATAGTAGCCCATGTTTTCCTGTCACTTTTAAAAAACTTAATGTGATTAGCTTTCCATTTCTATTCATTATTTCTCATTCCCACAATTCTAAAAACATACTCAAAAACTGACCTAAAAAAAGATTCTAATTGTTTTTGCTTTTAATTATTTTTTGAGATTTTATTTATTTATTTGAGGGAGAGAGAGAGAAAGAGAGCACAAGCGGGGTTGGGTGGAGAGTAGCAGAGGGACAGGGCGAAGAGGACTCCTCGCTGAGCAGGGAGCCCAGTTACAGGGCTCTAACCCAGGACTCCAACCGAGATCATGACCTGATCCGAAGGCAGACACTTAACCAACTGAGCCACCCAGGTGCCTCTGTTTTTGCTTTTATTTATTTTTTTTTAATTTTTTTTTAAAATTTTTATTTATTTATGATAGTCACAGAGAGAGAGAGAGAGAGGCAGAGACATAGGCAGAGGGAGAAGCAGGCTCCATGCACCGGGAGCCTGATGTGGGATTCGATCCCGGGTCTCCAGGATCGCGCCCTGGGCCAAAGGCAAGCGCCAAACCACTGCGCCACCCAGGGATCCCTGTTTTTGCTTTTAGATGTGATTTTAAAAATGTTCCTTGAAGTAAATCTTCAATAATTCACTAGATTTTAGAAACCAGATATTTATATTTAGGGACTATTGATCTTCTAAGTGACTCAAGAATTTAAAAACTGATACACTTCCAAATGAGTTTCTCTATTCAGTTGTAAAGTTGAATAGTTAGCCAAAGATAAGCTAGTCCACTTACCTCCATTTGGACCTCACCTAAACCCTTACAAAACAGATTTATAACCTTTTCAATAATTTTTCAGGTATTTTCAAAAAGTATCATATTAAGTTTTTTTAAAAGCAATTCAAAATCTGAATGATTTGTTATCACCATATGGGCATAGAGAGTTATGGCTAAACATTTTCAGCATAGTAATCATTTGTCCTAAAACACCTGAAAATAAATCCCAAATTGAAAAACGTATTTGCATATGTAGCTTGCTTTTCTAGTACTCTGTTTAACTGTATTACATATTTCTGGGAAAAATGTGTTTATTTTCTTAAACATATATGGAAACACAATATACCTGTCATGCATGCATTTATTTAGTCATGCATGCTCCCACACACAGTCAGTGCTCCCTTGCAGACTTTGGTTTGTGCTACAATTTCTGTGATCCTGAATCTTACCCACTGCTAGCAGGTGCCTGCAGGTGTTTGCCTACAAGAAGTTCATTGACAGTTTATTGCAGCGAGAGTACTTTCTCTGGTAGTGAAAAATAGCTGCAAAAGCACTGCAGGCTAAGTAATGTAGGACAATGATGCTTCATGTACTGTGAATGCATAATTATTCATTATCAGTCAGGCAAAGATTAATCATTCTTCTGTGATATTTTTCCCATGGAAAAACTAGTTATCAAATTCTAGTTTCCACAGATATTGTCAGTGTATTGGAAGGACTGCAGCTGGACTATGAGTCTCATGGACATTTAACTTCTGACAGCTGTGAATGCTTCTTTGTGAATGCAGACATTGCTCTTTGACTCAGAGTTTCTGGAAGAACTCCAAGATGCATTCTCAAGTGCTGCTGCAGACTCTCCGGGTGCATATTAGGAGAAGGTGGTCAGAAACGTCATGAATCGCCAAACGTGGACTGATACTTGTATTTTTTTCTACGTACATTTATTTCAGCATAGTTATAAATAGATGAAGTAATAGTCAATGATGAATCTTTTATAAATTTATCAATTATTAAGACATTTAATTTCTTAATTTTAGTAGTGGTATTATCTCATTGTATGTATTCTTTGGAAAAATTTAGAAAAGTGTGTTATGCAGTTTGGGTTTTTTTAATAATAAATTTATTTTTTGTTGGTGTTCAATTTGCCAACATACAGAATAACACCCAGTGCTCATCCCGTCAAGTGTCCCCCTCAGTGCCTGCCACCCAGTCACCCCCACCCCCTCCCTCCTCCCCTTCCACCACCCCTAGTTCGTTTCCCAGAGTTAGGAGTCTTTATGTTCTATCTCCCTTTCTGATATTTCCTACCCATTTCTTCTCCCTTCCCCTCTATTCCCTTTCACTATTATTTATATTCCCCAAATGAATGAGACCATATAATGTTTGTCCTTTTCCGATTGGCTTATTTCACTCAGCATAATACCCTCCAGTTCCATCCACGTCGAAGCAAATGGTGGGTATCTGTCGTTTCTAATGGCTGAGTAATATTCCATTGTATACATAAACCACATCTTCTTTATCCATTCATCTTTCGATGGATTATCTATATAACAAATTCATATGGCAAAGGGCTATGGGATTGTATCCTTAAACTTCTGCATGAAAGGATTGAAATGATTCCTCCTCAAGGGAAGCATTTTAGTATTTCACTATTGATTTTCTTTGAAAGATATATATATTTTTTGTTTTAGAGAGGGAGAGAGAAAAGAGAGAGAGCAGGGGTGGGGCAGAGGGAGGCAATCTCAAGCAGACTTCCTGCTGAGCACAGAGCCTGACAAAGGGCTAGATCTCAGGTCTCTGAGATCATGACCTGAGCCTAAATCAAGAGTGAGACATTTAATCGACTGATCCAGCCAGGTACCCCTATTATTGATTTTTTTAAGGAGGTATATAATGCTTGCTTTGACTCCTGGTTTACTAAATATAAAATAATAATCATTTAAAAACTCGAAAATAGAAAAACCTGCTATTAGGGACATTTTCGATTTCAGAAAAAAAGTATATTACATATATTCAAAATTATTGTTTTATGTACCTTATATATTCAACTTATTGTGATAGTCAATAATGTCTTTTTATATTCTTAAGGTACATCAATATGGAGACAGTCTATTTATAAATATATTTAGTGATCAGTTTAAGATATATTTATCATAATATTTATATGAGTAGTATTATATATTAGCAATTCAAACTATTTCTACTATTGACTTTCTCAGAAAAGATTTGACATTACAGAAATGATGAATCACTTAGAAGCATCTTCATCAAACCTAATTACTAAGTATTGATACACATTATTTTCACTTTCCTTTAAACTAAAGTAAATCCCAAAAGTGTACATCTAAATTAGCAAAGTTAAGTTAAAAAGAAAGGATACTGAGAGACCCTATACTTCATATCATAGTATATTTCTGCTATGTATTGTTTGTATGAAATAATGGAATATCACCAATTACCTTGAAACAATATAAAGTTGTAATAATTACATAAAAGAATAGGACCTTCTCATAAAACAGCTAGCAAATAGCAAATGACTACATGTATG
Organism: Vulpes vulpes; assembly: GCF_048418805.1. Lineage (NCBI taxonomy): Eukaryota > Metazoa > Chordata > Mammalia > Carnivora > Canidae > Vulpes > Vulpes vulpes. The sequence continues at coordinate 39,272,802 of NC_132785.1, forward strand.
TTGTAGGCATGTCATACATTTTAGTTGATTGATTCTGAATTATAAATGATGTATGGATTGCTTGTTGCTGTTTGTGTTAACTATTGTTGATAAACAAAATTACAAATTGAAAAACCTTGTCAAATAGATTCCTACTCTTTGGGACAAGTCAACTTAAGCTTCCCTTTCTCTAATGAATGGATTATTTCTAAATGCTACTATAAGAATACTATAATGAAAAACTTTTAAATATAAAAATACCTACAAATAAATTTCAGTATTTACATATGAGCAAGAGACTGTATAGTCATTGATCAAAGTCTGTCTTCATAGTAGTCACTACCCATATAATATTGCAATTAAGGACACAGATTGATTGTACAATGAAATGCACCTCTTACACTGGTAATTCAAATCCAAATTGGTTATTTGTTCATTGGGATATGTAACAATTAAAATTACAGCATACCTTGTAATATGTCATATGACAATAACTATGAGTCTAGTGTCACTCTAAGAGCATCATTAGATTGACAGAATGTTTTGGAATCACAAGACAAAAATACATCATGGAATATTAAACAAAGAATAGCCATCATATATCTATTTAACACAAAAGGTACACCATTCACAAGTTAGCATGCTATTATTAATATTTATTTAAATGAAAATAACTACATTTTAGGATAAAGTGAATAACTTAAAGTCTACAACTTGGATAAAATTATATTTTTCTTCCAAGGACATTTTTATACTTACCATTGGATTAAACAGTGTGGTTATCATAAGGTCTATTGTAGAGAAGTACAGTAACTTTTATGTATATATAAAATATATCTCTCTATATATATCAGATATATATATGATCTACCCAGACAGTTGTCTTCGTAAATGCAAGTGTAAAGTTGCCGCAAAGCAAGAGTCAAGAATGGAGTTGAAATCTCTTGAGAGCCACTGCAGTGCTCTGGATAAGGTGGCTTCCTCTGAATTTTGGACTTAAGCTCTTAAGCAATTCATGCTTCTTTTGAAACTATATTGATTTTGGCCACAGAAGTATAATGACGGAAATATAGGTCAATGTTATTATTAATATTTTAGATAAATTGATTGAAAACAAACAAAATTTAATCTCAAAAATTGCAGATTTGTAACTGGGACTGGTTACCAAGCTATTACACCTCTGTTTCAAATATATAAATATGACTTTATTTAAACGGAGACTTAATCAGATCTACATGGAAATTAGAGGCCATATGTGTATTCTATACATTCATTAATTACAATTTCTTGTTCCAAAAGCTGCCCACTCTACTTGTACAAAACACCACTGAACTTCAAAATAGAGCTGTTGTATTCAAATGGTGTAATGTAGGAATTTAAGTGCAATTTTGTTACTGACAGACTTCTCTGCACAAAAAGCCTATTCTAGATAGTTCCTTGAAGCAAAATACCCATTTAGGACTTTCTTTTCTAGTTCTACTAACATTCTGCTGTATGATCTGAAGAAAAGCACCTTAGAGAGTACTTCATCATACATAAAATGGCACTTATCTTCTAATAAAATTCTATTGATATAAAATCATCTACCTTGCCTTCTTTATAGTGCTGTAATAAGGATGTAATAAGAAATTTTGAACTGCCTGTAAAATGCCTTGAAATCTTTAAAAGAATGGCAGAGGTCTTGAACTGAATGCAATTTAAAAGAATTGAACAGAGACCCTCAACAGAATGTAAATCAGGCCCCTAGCCAAATGTGAATCATAATTGTCCTTATTTATTGAGGATGTCATAATCACCATCATTACTTATGAGTGCAGCTGTTCATACTGACTGACTTTCAAAGTATCCCAGAAATTGCAAAAGACACACAGTTTCAGCCTTCTAGGGATTTACACTCTAGATCTGCACTACCCAATATGGTAACCACTAGCCACATGTGTGTAAATAAGTTAAAATTTTAAAATTAAAATTGCATATCCTGTGTTACGCCAGCCACATTTCCATCGCTCAGTAGCCATACATGGCCAATGGCTATTATATTAGACAATACAGATAGGGGTTATTTCATCATCACAAGGTGTTCTATTGGAAAGCATTCCTACAGAGGCATGGCAAATATATACTACAAGAAATACTATTCAAGTACACAAGGTAAGCAATGGTATTTCTACATATTATATTCCATTTATTTTGACTGGAGAATGAAGGTGACTGGTCAGAAAGTAAAAATGTTCCTGAAATCCTCCAACTACCCTGTTATGAGCCAACAAATTATTTTATCTCAGACATAATATGGTTTAAGACAATATATTTACCCAATAAATATTTGTTGAGTAAAAGAAATTGAAAATGGACATGAATTTCTTATGTACAGTGGGTTTTTTTGGAGCTCATTTTTCCACTCTTTGAGGGGAAGCAAACTCCAATTCTTTGCTCAACAAGGAATGATAGTCTAGTCCAGAAGAAAACAGCAACTTTAATCAGGAAATAGAAACTGTCCTAGGCAAGTGCTAGATAATGGAAGAGACTGTTCAGATAAGCAAGTCTTCCAAGTTGGTTAAGCAAAGGAGATGTTTTTTTGGTGAAGAAAGGATTTACAGTGAATTCTCTAGAACAATGGCTGGAAGAAAAGGGAAAAGCCAATTAGATGAGTGGGCAGTACAAACCAAAGTTTTGGAGTTGGAAGAAGCTGATTCATTTTGAGGGGATAGCGAGACTTTGGAAGTTTCCTCGTGCATGAAAGATCCCAGCTGATAAAAGTTGAAAAAATATTGTTACTTTAGACATTCTCCTATAAGCAATGGTTCTTCTGAAAATTCTGTGATAAAACTATGTTTTAGGATGGTTAATTATTTTCATTTGTGAGCCCAGAAAGGATACAGAAAATATAGATATATAAAGCCTGTTTGGATTTGTTTAAAAATGACTAGAGATATGTGAGAAAGAAGAACCAATAAATATTAAGAGACAAATCCCAGCTCTAATAGAAAGATACATAGAAAAGCTAATCTAGCTATATAGTAAAACTGCTTCTTTTCCAGTGGAATATGCATATTTTAAAGTGAGTATAAGCCAGATGGCAGCAGCCTTTGTTCTAACAGGGCCTGATGATAGTTTGTATACTTAAAATATGCCACAATTACACACTCACTCATCTTTCTGCCGATAGCAGAAAAGATCTGCTGCTGACAACTTCAAGTATAATCACTTATCTTCTCTAGAAAATCATTTTGATCTTTCCCTTCAACTCACCACGGTATTAAATAAAAGTAATGTTGCCAGTACACAGCATGGTTCTGCACAGTGAAGGAAATGAAAGCTAGCTCTTATTAATTACTATTCTAATAGTTAATATTGGCTGCTGGAATTGAATGTCATATGTTAAAGCTATGAAGAGAAGTCACTTTAACTAATTACTTTAGTCATATATTTAGAAACATAGTGTCTCCATGGATAGCAATGTGTCATAGAAAAAAATGGTTCTGAGAACTATGGGACAGAGATTAACCTGGTAAAGTAATCTTCCATTTTCCATCACTTCTCATATCATTCTTCCAAATACAAATTTTCCCTGACTTACAACAAAGTTATGTCCCGATAAACCCATTGTAAGTTGAAAATGCATTTAATGCACCTAACCTAGCAAATGTCATAGCTTAGCCCAGCCTACCTTCAACGTGCTCACAACACATAAATAGCCTACAGCTGGGCGAAATCATCTAACACAAAGTCTATTTTATAAAAAATGTTGAATAATATATGTAATTTATTGAAGACTATACTAAAAGTGAAAAACGGTTATATGTGTTCAGAATGATTATAAGTGTATGGGTTGTTGATGCTTATGATCACATGGCTGACTGGAAGCTGAGGCTTGCTCCTCGCTGACTAGCATTGCAAAAAAAGTATCATACTACATTTTACTGTCCCAGGAAAGGATCAAAATTCAAAATTCCAAGTAGTTTCTACAAAATGTGTATTGCTTTAATACCATGGTATGGTTGAAAATTCTAAGACAAACCATTATAAATTGGGGACCATCTGTAATACCCTTATCTTTCAAGTACCTATTTTTTAATTTTTTTAATGGAAATGTGCATACAAATTGAAATTTTCAAATAATAAAAAATGGAATGTAAGGTGAAAAATCTTCATTCTACTCAAGACTCCCCAGTCTTCTCCCAAAAGGCAAATGTCACGACTGAATTTGTGTATCCTTCCAGAAAAATTCTCTCCTCCCCCACAACAGTGTATACAGATGATGCTATACACACTATTAATAATGACAGAACCATATGCTTATATACACTGTTATTAAATGCTGAAGAGTATTCCAAGGTATAGATAGAGATGTACCACTTTTCATTTACACATGTGGGCTGTTCTTAGCTTTACAAATGTAAGCATGTGTTACAATGAACATCTTCTTACATAAAGTTTTGTACATTTTATTTTGGTACTGTAGGCTACTTTCTGAAAAGATAATTGTCAAAAAAATGCATCTTAAATTTAGGAAGAGAATTCCAATTGGTCCTTCAAAAAGAGTGTTTTAATACATAATCGGTCAAAAGATTATCAGAGTGTATTTACAAGGAACTGAATGAGGCAAGGAAGAAAATTGTCTACTTTACGCACATCTTTCTCTTACGTCACTGACAGCAAATCTCTAAGATTGTAAGTAACAAACTAGGTCTATAAGTGAATAAATAATCTTGGTGAAATTAATCAGTTGACCTAGCCCTTTTGGGTTCGGTAGACATCACTGTATGATCATTTTGATTGTTGTAATTTTTAATGTACCAAACCCATAAAAAAGTTATACTATTGTTATTTAACTTATCAATTACATAGAGAAATGATCATAAATGGTGACTCGTGTTTTTCCCACCAGGAGAAACTTTTCTGATTTTAGGGATATGTGTTATATATAATTTAAATTTAAATTTATATATAATATAAATTTGAAAGACATAAAAATATAATTTATATCTGAAAAATGTGTTTACCAGATAGGGTTGTCTAGACTTTTTAGCTACTACTAACACAAAAGTAATCTGTTAGAGCTAATTTTGGAGGAGTGTGGAATTATATTTATATTTATAGCTAATTTTGGAGGAGCCTGGAATTATATTTATATTTAGCATTATGTTTTATAATCTTACCAGTTAAGCTAACAAAAAGAAATGCAAGCTCTACTTACTTTAGATTTCAATAATGTTGATTAGTAATTACAAAATCTCATTATGATTACCAAGAATAATCTCTTTTAGGTTATTTCATAAGGGACTATAATTCTTGAGTAGGCATTTTAATATTCTAAGGAAACAATACACAAATGTAATATGATGAGATATTTTAAGAGGTGCATTTAGTATAAGAAATCTTCCAAAAAAAAAAAAAAAAAAAAAGAAATCTTCCAAATAGTCCATAAAACACTAAAATGACAATTCCAATATGAATTCACAAAAATATATGGTCAATTTCAGGTGATAAGTTATGCTCACTGTGGTTTGAATTTAAATTTTAATAGGGAAGTATCAGATTATGTCCATAATTTGCATTAATTATTGTCACATATATTACCATATATGAAACGTACTTATGATGATGGTAGATCATGGGCTCATTATAATATGTACAAATATATTCACAAACATTTAAACAAAGATTCCCAACTTTTCACATCCAACCAACTCAATCAAATAATGTTTAATTAAGTATAATGCCCTTAATTCTGGAGATCTATTTGACCAATCGTTTCATTTTCTAGTTCCCAAAGTGTTTATGTAATCCTGTGCATTCATTTGAGTATTGTATAAAAGCAAGTATACATATCATATGACTGTATTGTTTAGTATGGACTGAAACATAGATATGCTTGTTCTTGTAGCTAAAAGTCTTGGCTTAGGTTTGACCACTGTTACATGATTCATTTATTCTTTTCTAGGATATAGTCAATATTTAAAGCAAATAGGAGTCCAAAGACTGAAAAACAAGGATTTTCCTTATTTCTATGATGTTTTTCCCTCCTGAGTTCTTCTGTTTGGTCTTTGCATGTCACAGGGTTTTCTCAAAATTCACTTTCCTGCCGAGCAGCTTATAGAGACACCTAGCGGTAAGCCGTAATGGTGGCTTCTCAGGGAATCCTTAAGATTGAGTCAATGATAGAAAGTTGTCATCAGATATTCATTGGGGCCACAAGAAATAAACTAGACTATTTTTGTGTCAGTGTTTCTCACAAAACTGGCACCTAAAATAATTGCAAATATATTCAATACTTTTAGCATGACAAAATTTATTTTTAATTAGGATAATAAATCTTTAAAATGAAAATAATACAAAATCAAAAATTAAACCAAATGCTGATAATTAAGTACAATTGTGATGATTTAAGAAAGTAATGAAGTAAAGAACTAAAAATAGCTATAGCTATTTTGAAAAGTTCAATAATTGATTAAACCACTTTATACCTTTTCAGAACTTCTATGGAATTTGTCCACCTCGAAAATTATTACTGTGATAAAAATGCCAAAAGTTTCCAAATGTAAATAATATGTAATTTTAAGTTATTACATCTTAACACATTCACTTAAAATATAAAAGCAATATTATATTTTAAAAATAAATTTTCTAAAATATTTGTATCATAGTAGAAGACTATGGACTAAATAAAACAGACACTAACAAGACTTGAAGTTTAAGTTGCCTGTTTATTATATAAGGTACCTGCAGCAAGTGGCTGTCATTCCCCAGCCAAATGTTTCTAAATTTACAGGAAGGTCTTTTATAGGGTCTTATTGTCATTATTCAATATTACAGATTACTTCTTTTCTCCCTCTCTTGTACATGCCCTGAATTGAAACAAAATAAAACTGTTTTCAAACAAAGTATGTATAGATTACCTGATTTTAGCATATGTGCTGCCGAAGCAAGCACATGTATGGATTATCTGAAAAAATATTTGCCAAACAGACTGAGAAGAAATTTCAAGAAATGTTGCAAAACTTCAAAAGACTGGAATATTTACCACCTCTAGAGAACTTTTAATTTCAATACAGAGAGAGGATGTGGGAAGATATGTTTGTATAGTTTGTATATATATATATATATCAGAATCTTTATAATCCTATAATTAATCAAGACATTATAACCACAATAGTATCCTAGGTACTACCAAGGAGACAATATCAGTTATGTTTAGAATGATTCCAAAAAATAAATCATAATTAAATCATAAAATAAAGTAGATAAATATACTTAAGTGGTCAAACTACCCAGTTATCATAGAACAGGCACAGGTGCACTCAGCCTCCATTGGGCCACTTACTATGACTAACTTTTTTCCTATACCTGGGAAGGACTCCAGGGCTAATATCACAAACACTGGAAATATGCCTTATGAATGAATGTAAAGACCCCCCCTCTGGGGAGGGAGGCGCCTGGTTTCATGGAAAGAGGCAGGAATACTTACTGCAAAGATGACGCTAGTGGAGTTTAGCAGGTGACTCTTCAAGAAACTCGCTTCCTATGGATACTGCGTTTACTTAGGGGCTTCCAGCTTTTTAGTACATACCAAATGTATTCACCTTCTCTCTGAAAAGTCGTTCGCATGCCCTTGCATCGCTCAGACATACCTATAAAACGCAATTCTTAAAAAAAAAAAAAATTAGCCCCCCCTGTTTGCAGCTAGGATGAACCACTCCCTCTTCCAGGGTCCTTTAGAGTAAGTACAGGAGGCAGAGCAGGGGCTGCGTTATGCTAAGCGGCTGGAGGAAGGCAGGCGGTCAGCACAGGGCTGCTGTCGTCTGTCCCCGACCACCAAGAAGCCCGGCACCGTCGGGGTTATTTCCACTCCTCCCTTCTTCCATCCAAGGATCGCACAGTCCCACGCTTGTGTTACGCACATGGCCCAAGACTCCTCTGTCTCCCACGAGGTGACATCCGAGGAGGGCTCCGCTCGCGCCGCCCGAATCCAGGGACGCCTTCGCCCTCGGCTGCCATCTATCGGCCACCGCGCGGCCGCTTCGCCCCGGGCCCATCATGTCTGCTGCAGCTTGGCTCGCACCAGCGGCGCGACAATAAACAAGTGCACTGGACGGGGCCCTGTGCCCGAGCTGGAGCGGACGTCTCGGAGACCCCTGTGATGCTTACCGCGTTGCCACATCTTCAGCGCCCGGGAGGGAAGACGCGATTCTCTCCGAGTGTTTTAGAGCCGCCAGGCTGCCGGGACACGCCAGGGGCGTAGAACAACGCGGCTCCTGCCCCCCCCCCCGCCCGCCTCCCCCCGCCCCAGGCCCCCTAAAGGATGTCGGAGATAGAGAGTTCCAAATAATGACGATCGTGCGCCGCAGCTGGGGAAGGGACGAGAAAAACCCCTGCAAACACTGGGAGCGATGAAACCGCCAAGAGGATGCGGGAACCGTGCAAATACTAATTAGGGGCCGCGGCGGCGGCGGCGGCGGCGGCGGACTCGGCGCGGGGACAGCGGCGGCGGGATCCCAGCGCGGTGGTCGCCGCTGCGCGGGGGGCGGAGGACGGCGCAGGAGCCGGAGCCGCAGCCGCCGCGGGGGTAGCCGAGGGGCCGCTGCCACCTTCGCTCGCCCCCTCACTACCATGTACAGTGTGCGCTGCAAGAAGAAGGCGGGCGATGCATGCACACCCCCGCGCCCCGCTCCCTCTGGCTAGTCCCCGGGCGTGCGCCACTGACCAGGGGGGAATGTGGTGAAGCCCGCGAGGAGGAACGCCGAGGGGGGAGGGGAGGGGCGGCCAGCGCGAACCCAGGCCGAAGGGTGCGTGGAGCTGGAGGCTGCTGGAGGGGGCGGCGGCGGCTGCTGGCTTGGAGAGAAAGTTGCCCCTTATGCAGATGGCAACTGTAAGTACCCGCCTGGGGAGTGCGGCGAAGGGTGCCCGGGACCCTGCGATCGCGCGGTGGCGCGGGTGGGAACGAGTGTGCGAGCGAGCGTGAGTGCGAGCGGGTGCGAGCGCTCGGCGGGGCTGACCGTCACGTTGGAGGGGCCGGCGGTGCCAGGCAGCCTTCACGTCCCCTCCTCGGCTCCGCGCCTCCCCCTCCTCGGCTCCCTCCCCGCCCCGCCCGGCTCCGGCTCCGGCTCCCGGCCCCTGCCGCGAGGCGCCGCGACCGCGGGTCCTCCGCCGCCCCCTCCTCCTCCCTTCGCTACCGGCCGCCCGCGATCGCCCCCTCCTACCCCGCCCCCCACCCCGCTGCCCGCTCCACTACCGCCGAGAGCGCCGGGGAGAGCCGTTTGGGGAGCCCCGGGACCCGCGGTGGCCACCGCGGCGGCGGCCCCGGGCTGGCGGCGTCCGGGCGCCTCTTTCCTCCCGCCGCTCGGACCGCACTGCTCGCCGCCTCCTGCCCTGCCTGGGCTCGGGAAACCCAGTGCACACCCCAGAGAGGTATTTTTTATAGGGGCGGCTAGGATGAGTGGGCCCTGGAGATGTGAGACGGGGTAAGTCGACCGTTTACTTTGCAAAAGAGGCTCGCGTGTGTGTGTGTGTGTGTGTGTGTGTGTGTGTGTGCGGCAGCAGGGTGCCTTTCCTTCCCTCTCCTCCCTCCCCTCCTTCCTTCCCTTTCTCTTCCTTGGCTTTGGGGCGGAGTGGGGGAGGGGAGCCTCGCGTCCTGGAACTCCGGGTGCTTCAGCCTGGGCCGCTGTGGGAGCAGCTGTGCCCGGAGCAGCGGGTCCGGCCTGGGTGCTGGGCTCCAGCCCGCGCAGCCCCACTCTGTCCAATGCGGGATGGGCAGGGCGATGGTCTAGGGTCCAAATTCTTTGGGGCAAACAAATGCAGTTCCTCCGCCCCCGCCCTCCAAAAAAAATAATAATAATAATCTGAGATGTGATAATCTGACAATGTGCAACGCACCCACGAATTTACATCGGAGGTGCGTTTCCCAGTCAGAATGTCAGCCTTCCCCGGCTCATTCAACTTTATTTTCTCAAATTTTCGGGCTCCTTTGATGGCAAGGGGGAGGAGAAAGAGAATGGGGTTGAGAGGAAGCTCTTCGACCCCGGCTAAGCAGAACTGAATTAAAGTTGTAAACCCTCCAGTTGAATACCGGCTGGACACAATTTGCAATGGGCTGTCAGAAAGGGTGGGAGGTGAATGGGGGCGGGGAAGCAGAGGGAAGGAGGGGGAGGGGGAGGGGACCCAGCCCCCGCTGAATGGATGTGCAGATTTGATCCAGTGGAGAACTGAAATTTCAAGGTAAACGTTTTGCTTTCCATAGGGGGTGTTTTTGCCGCTTTTAAGCCAGGAGGCGTTTGCGGTTGCGTCGGGAGGTCGGAGGTACTTGTGAGGTTTATACGCTGTGATTCCGATCCGCCTCGACACGTCTGGGTGGCCACACGTGAATGTTTCGCAGGCACACTTGCACATGTGCGTGCGGATGCAGGGGCTCTTAATAGCGCGGGCTGGATTCAGCTAGGGGAGCAAGATCGAGGTCTCCAGGCTTGAACCCGTGACTCAGAAATGTCTTGGCTTTAGTTTTGGTTGCAATTCGACATCAGACTTCGGTGGTGGTGAGGCACAGGCAAGGCTGACTGGAGAAAAGGCTTGGGTTCCCAGAGCCCAGCATTTCTATCAAATCCACCCCCCCCCCCCCAGCCCCGCCGCAACCAACCCAACACGCACTCACACACTCACACGCTCTCCATTTATGTCCTTTCCCTTTTGAGTACCGCTGCCGACCCGAAGTAGGAAGTGGAAGGAAGCCTTTAAGAGGACAAAAAAGAAATCGAGAAAGAAAAGGGGGAGGGGGTCCGATTGATTCCTCGAGGAGATGAAATCAGGATATTAAAGCACAGACCACGGTCACTTGTCTCCCTCCCTTCACCCTTTCTATTTTGCCTATTAATCAGCCCGGGTGCCCTTTCTCTTAAAAGGAGGAGGAAGGGGGAGTGAAACGTTGACTATCAAATGTAATAAACAACTCCAGAGATGATGGGGATGCTGGTGAGGTGGTAGTTCAGTCCAAATCTCGCTAATTCAGTAGGGTTAGTTTTGCATACCGTGGCAAACGGACGCGGAGCGGGAGGCAAGGGAAGCGTTGGCGCTGGTCCTTGGTTTACTTTTAGCCGATTCCGGGTAAGCGGTAGGAACGTCCTCTTTAAACTCCAGGTATCGGGAGGTGTTCCGGGATTGCGGATGCCTTCGCCGAGTTCTTTGTAATCCACCGCGCAGAACTATTTCTGTGGCTTAAAGATGCGGTTGGGTAGCGTCGCTGACATGATCAATGAGGAGAAGTGGACGCAGGGCGCACTCAGAGAAGCGCTGCTAAGTGGCTCCGTGCATGCAATTAGGACGCTGATGTGCTTTAAAGCGTGGTAGTGAAGTCCACCATCAAAGCGAACGCGCCCTCCTTTTTCTCCATACTCAAAGCTCCTGAAGACAATTGGTGATTTAAAAGCTTCTTCTGGGTCCTTTTGATGCATTATCTTACATCTTTTCTGCCTCTGAAAAGTATTCTTTAGGTTCCCACCCTGGCATTTCCAGCATTGGTTTAAAATAGCCCAAGTATTGTGACTCCTTGCTTTTCTGTGAAAATGGGAGACCTTCACGGTGAACTGTTAACTGAGGAGGTTCTAAAAGAAAGGCAGAGGAGTTTGGTATAGGTGAGGTGGGGAACCTTGTAAAATGGTGCTTCTTTTCTCTTAAGTTAGAACCATGAAACTGAACTGACAGCCATTTTATGTATATTTATGGATTGGTTTTGAAAAGGGGGGGGGTAAGCAAGGAAAAACACTAAAATGGGATTTTTATCTAACCTGCCCTTATCTTGTAAAGGGCAGCATGTTCCTGTTGTATTCATTAGGAAATGAAATCAACCTTTAAATCAAAATGAATATGAGACATTAATAAAGTCTGAAGAATGTCGGTGTTCCACTGGAGTGGGGGGGGGGCTGTCATTCATATTCCCTCCTTCTGGATTTCAGAGAAGTATTAGGGAACAGAGAGACTTTCTTACCGATCCCTTAAATTTTTGTCATACTCTGTTGTTTCCTTTTTTTTTTTTTCCCTCTCTCCCTTGCAGGAGGTAAAATGCACACTTGCTGCCCCCCAGTAACTTTGGAACAGGACCTTCACAGAAAAATGCATAGCTGGATGCTGCAGACTCTAGCGTTTGCTCTAACATCTCTCGTCCTTTCGTGTGCAGAAACCATCGATTATTATGGGGAAATCTGTGACAATGCATGTCCTTGTGAGGAAAAGGATGGCATTTTAACTGTGAGCTGTGAAAACCGGGGGATCATCAGCCTCTCTGAAATTAGCCCTCCCCGGTTCCCAATCTACCACCTCTTGTTGTCTGGAAACCTTTTGAACCGCCTTTATCCCAATGAATTTGTCAATTACACTGGGGCTTCAATTTTGCATCTGGGTAGCAACGTTATCCAGGACATTGAGACTGGGGCTTTCCACGGGCTGCGGGGTTTAAGGAGATTGCATCTGAACAATAATAAGCTGGAACTTCTGCGCGATGATACCTTCCTTGGCCTGGAGAGCCTGGAGTACCTACAGGTCGATTACAATTACATCAGTGTCATTGAACCCAATGCTTTTGGGAAACTGCATTTATTGCAGGTGCTTATCCTCAATGACAATCTCTTGTCTAGTTTACCCAACAACCTTTTCCGTTTTGTGCCCTTAACGCACTTGGACCTGCGGGGGAACCGGCTGAAGCTTCTGCCCTATGTAGGGCTGTTGCAGCACATGGATAAAGTTGTGGAGTTACAGCTGGAAGAAAACCCCTGGAATTGCTCCTGTGAGCTGATCTCTCTCAAGGATTGGCTGGACAGCATCTCCTACTCGGCCCTGGTGGGGGATGTGGTTTGTGAGACCCCCTTCCGCTTACACGGCCGAGATTTGGACGAGGTGTCCAAGCAGGAACTTTGCCCAAGGAAACTTATTTCAGATTATGAGATGAGGCCACAGACGCCTTTGAGCACCACGGGGTATTTACACACTACCCCGGCCTCGGTGAATTCCGTGGCCACTTCTTCCTCTGCTGTTTACAAACCCCCCTTAAAGCCCCCTAAGGGGACCCGCCAACCCAACAAGCCCAGAGTGCGCCCCACCTCTCGGCAGCCCTCCAAGGATTTGGGCTACAGCAACTACGGCCCCAGCATCGCCTACCAGACCAAATCTCCGGTGCCTTTGGAGTGTCCCACCGCGTGCACTTGCAATCTACAAATCTCCGATCTGGGCCTCAACGTCAACTGCCAGGAGCGCAAAATCGAGAGCATCGCAGAGCTGCAGCCCAAGCCCTACAACCCCAAGAAAATGTATCTGACGGAGAATTACATTGCTGTTGTGCGCAGAAGCGACTTCCTGGAGGCCACGGGGCTGGACCTCCTCCACCTGGGCAACAACCGCATCTCAATGATCCAGGACCGCGCCTTCGGGGATCTCACCAACCTGAGGCGCCTCTACCTGAATGGCAACAGGATTGAGAGGCTGAGCCCGGAGTTGTTCTATGGCCTGCAAAGCCTGCAGTATCTCTTCCTCCAGTACAATCTCATACGTGAGATTCAGTCTGGGACTTTCGATCCGGTCCCAAACCTCCAGCTGCTATTCCTGAATAACAACCTCCTGCAGACCATGCCCTCGGGCGTCTTCTCGGGCCTGACCCTTCTCAGGCTGAACCTAAGGAGTAACCACTTCACCTCCTTGCCCGTGAGTGGAGTTCTGGACCAGCTGAAATCCCTCATCCAAATCGACCTGCATGACAACCCCTGGGATTGTACCTGCGACGTGGTGGGCATGAAGCTGTGGGTCGAGCAGCTCAAAGTGGGTGTCTTGGTGGACGAGGTCATCTGCAAGGCGCCCAAGAAGTTTGCGGAGACGGACATGCGCTCCATTAAGTCGGAGCTGCTGTGTCCGGACTACTCCGACGTGGTGGTTTCCACGCCCACGCCCTCCTCCATCCAGGTCCCGGCGAGGACCAGCGCGGTGACCCCGGCGGTCCGGATGAACAGCACCGGGGCCCCCGCGGGCTTGGGCGCGGGCGGAGGCGCGTCGTCCGTGCCCTTGTCCGTGTTAATCCTCAGCCTGCTGCTGGTTTTCATCATGTCCGTCTTCGTGGCCGCCGGGCTCTTCGTGCTGGTTATGAAGCGCAGGAAGAAGAGCCAGAGCGACCACACCAGCACCAACAATTCCGACGTGAGCTCCTTCAACATGCAGTACAGCGTGTACAGCGGCGGCGGCGGCGCGGGAGGGCACCCGCACGCGCACGTGCACCACCGCGGGCCCGCGCTGCCCAAGGTGAAGACGCCCGCGGGCCACGTGTATGAGTACATCCCCCACCCCCTGGGCCACATGTGCAAAAACCCCATCTACCGCTCCCGGGAGGGCAACTCCGTGGAGGATTACAAAGACCTGCACGAGCTCAAGGTCACCTACAGCAGCAACCACCACCTGCAGCAGCAGCCGCCGCCGCCGCCGCCGCCGCCGCAGCCGCAGCCGCCGCCCCCGCCGCAGTTGCAGCTGCAGCCGGGGGAGGAGGAGAGGCGGGAAAGCCACCACTTGCGGAGTCCCGCCTATAGCGTCAGCACCATCGAGCCCCGGGAGGACCTACTGTCGCCGGTGCAGGACGCCGACCGCTTTTACAGGGGCATTTTAGAACCAGACAAACACTGCTCCACCACCCCCGCCGGCAACAGCCTCCCGGAATATCCCAAATTCCCGTGCAGCCCAGCTGCTTACACTTTCTCCCCCAACTATGACCTGAGACGCCCCCATCAGTATTTGCACCCGGGGGCAGGGGACAGCAGGCTGCGGGAACCGGTGCTCTACAGCCCCCCCAGTGCTGTCTTTGTAGAACCCAACCGGAACGAATATCTGGAGTTAAAAGCAAAACTAAACGTTGAGCCGGACTACCTCGAAGTGCTGGAAAAACAGACCACATTTAGCCAGTTCTAAAAGCAGAGGAACTCCCTTGGAGCTTTTGCGTTTAAAACAAACAAGCGAGCAGACACACACGGTGAACACGTTTGATTACTTGTGTTGTTTCAACGTTTAGGGTGAAGTGCCTTGGCACGAGATTCTCAGCTTCGGCAGAAGATACTGAAAGGGTGTGCAGTTTCCTTTAGGTTTTTACACACGGGGAAAACATTTGTGTAAACTGGGCACATCACTTTCCCTTCCTGCGTGTGGGGGAGGAGAGGAGAAGGGTTCATGGAGGGCAGTTTGCTGCGCAGGTGACTCGTTAAGAAGGTCGCAGTTATTTTTGTAGTGGTCGGAAGTGCTATGAGTGGTGGAAGATGGCAGCGCATAGATTCTACTCTTCTTCTTTTGTTCCCTTTCCCTCCCCACCTCCCCCACCCCCTTTAAGCCATGGGTGGGTCTAGATGGCTTTTGTGGAGAGATTAGCACACCCCAACTTTACTAGAAAGTTTGTTCTCTCTCTTTCCCTCCCCGCCCAGCCTTCTCTCCTTCTCTGCCTCCCTTCTTCCTCTCATTACTTTTCCTTTCTTTTTAAAGGGATGTGTTTGTATGCATTCTGGACATTTGAATTAAAAACAAAAATACTGTGATCTGGAAAAAGGATCACCATAGATGTGGACAAATCATTAAAATTACAGAGCTATATGATCCATAATTGATTAGTCAAAATAACTTATTGATGAAATATACAAATATTTTATTGTAGCACCTATTTTTATATACACATTTAGCATTTCTCTTTCCTTCACTATTTAGCCTATGATTTTCACAGAGGTGTCTCACTGTATTAGGAGCTGCATTTCCAAAACCGAAGTGGTATCAGGAAAGCATTTTAAATCGTTAAAAATATGGAGAACTTAATGGGAAAATCATAAAGCCAATGCAACCCACCCAATTGGATCTGTAATTAATTTTTAAAAACCTGATTGTATCCCAATGTATAAAAGACAAAAATTAGGGCAATTAATCGGGTCATTTGAGTAAGAATCGTGTGCAAGTTTCCGGTTTATTAGAGAAGATTTAAAAGTATTTTTATTAGTCAACCAAAATGATGTATTGATTTGACTACTATTGTAGCCGATTTTTGATTGTTTAACCAAACCCAGTTGCATTTGTACAGATCCACATGTACTGGCACCTCAGAAGACCAAATGATGGACTGTACAAATCTCTATACAATGTCTTTATCCCTCTGGGCAGCAAGCAATGATGATAACCACAAACAGGATCTCTGTAAGATGGGGCTACTGTTGTTACAGTCTCATATGTATCCCAGCACATGTAATTTTTTAAATAGTTTCTGAATAAACACTTGATAACTATGTCAAATATGAGGGACTGAAGTAATGATTACTTAAGGTACAGAAAAAAATAGCTATGTGTGATTGACTGAATCCTCATTATTAACAATTAGGACATAGTAGCTAACTCTTACTCTTGTTATAAAAAAAAAAATTCCCCTAATTATCAAATTTGAATATATATGTATATATATATATGTAAAATTTGCCTTTGCAAATTCAGGGAATTATGTTTTTCTAAATGTGGCATTTAATGTTTATTAATGAAATTTCAATTGTATACTTTCTTTCCTTACTCAAGTATCCGTCTAATATATGGACCGTGGTAAGTAATAGATTGCCTGTTCATTTTTCTCCCAATGTTATGTATTTTGTTATGTCAGTATTATTTATTCAGTCTACAATTCCCATGGTTTCCTAATCTTCCCATATTCCCATGGTTTTCCTGATTTTAATTTGTGTAAGACTACCTTCAATAATTATGATGGATACTTTACCTGAAGTTGATCTATATCCTAAATGTTCAAAAGTTAGTGGGTATAAGCTGTTCACCTCTGAGTAAGGTTTGCCAGTGAAATTAGGTTAGTTTTTAAGAGTAGGAAATGTTTGAATTAATCTGAAACTTAAAGAGCCATGTGCTTCATTGCTATTGGTGGATCTTCCCAAAATCTCACCTGAAATGTGTACAATATCAAGGGCTGTTCATGAGCTTTATGTTTAAAGAACACTTTCCATGGCATTCTGCCACAAAGAGGCAGCATTCACCCATGAGTAAATTGACAGTAACTGCTTGAATTCAGATTGAACAGGTGGTAACAGTTTCCCTGAGGAATTAAAAAAAAAAAAATTAGTAAACGTACATCGGTCAAGTGAAATAGACTAACCCCATTCTGTGCAACATTTTCCCTTCCAGAATTTTCTTTCAAAGCGCAAAGTAACAAGCTTAATAATGCCATGATATTATCATGAAAAGAAAAAAAAAGTATCTCTTACTCTTCATCTACCTCCTCCATATTAGATCCAGGATTAGAAAAGAAAAATAAGTAATAGCATTTATTTGACTTCACAACTGGAGTTGTTATTAATTTTTCTTCACAATGGGAGTCATTTTTTCAATGTCAAAATCACTTCCTCAATATTATATGTAGATACGACAGTATTGTATAAATTATAAAATATTAATACAAAGTGGAATCTTCCATGTAACTACGTTTTAGTTCTTAATCGATGCATAAAAAGTAAGAGATAAGAATTACATGAAACTAAAGATGTAGTTCTGAACAAAATACATAGCTTCCAAAGAAAGTCTGTTGATGGGTTTTTCAAAGATTAACAAAATAATGTTAAATAATGTTATTATTTCAAACCAGCACTATTGCACATAATTTTGTCACATACGCTTTCTTCGGGTGAGCTCATTTGTACTTCTCCTCTTCCTAAGGTGTCCAACTCTCTTTTTTAAATCTCAAAAATAACAATTGTCTGATTTATGAAAAGAGATGACTTATAATTTTTAAATTATATTTTTCCCAATTGTATTAAGAGGATAAAAGTAAACTTGTTCCTGCTCTAATAAATAAACTTGAAAATTTTTAACATGTAGAGTTATAAAACTGTGTAGAATTAAAAAAAAATGAATTCTCTTTCTCCTTATACATGGTTTCCAGCCAATCCATTAACATATACAATAGAACATGAATTATGTGGTTTTGAATTATTTGATTTTTGGTTTTTCAGGTTGTTCACTGAGGAAACAATTAAATCAGGTATATCAGTGGTATATGATTGGATTAAGGAACCCTGCAAATTCTCTCCGTAGAATTTTGGAGAACAATATGTAATGTTTCAGGCATCAATTAAAATTTGGATGCAGACTAAGCTTACTCTTTGTGCTTGTTCCATTTGATATGTTGCATAATCTCATACAAATATATTTCCAGGTAGACATTATAAAATCTTATTTTTCTCTATATGAATAGAGTGTAAATACTTAAATTATCTCAGAGAAAGTAAATATATTCTATGTAAATGTGATTATTGGTATGCTACTATTCAAAATTACCTACACCAAAACAATTGATTAAAGTTACATTTTAATCAACTTTAGCATAAATATACTCAGAACACATATCTTTCATTTAGGCAAAATTATCACCTTTCCACGTGTGAAGTGTAAACTTTGGGTAAATGTTCTTTATACCCATGTCTGTCCCCCACCACTGTTATCCCACCTGCAAGAGGAAAGTCAAACTGTGTACAATGAAAACATCCACACATCATGTGGAAAAGGTTAGGACTTAAGAACCTAAATCAAGATACCAGTTTCTTGCCCTATAGCATTAAATCCATTCTTATTACTAAGTTATGTTGTTAGCAAATTATTCAAATTAAATATGTATCATTTCTTTCCCTATTCTATTTTTCCTTTCTTCCTTTTTTCTTATATCTCCCGCTTGCCTCTCCCCCTGTCTTATTCTTTCTCTTCATTATTTTTCAGTTGGGCAAGAGAGAGAGGGAGAATAGTCCAGTCCCTGTTTGAAATGCCAAAAAACTAGCTATTTAACATCAAAACTAGCTACTCAATGGATTGTTCCCAGCCACACAACGCAACTAATGAAAATAGAACAGACCACAAATATGCTTCTGATTCATTCAGGAATATGCTCTTGTTGAACTTTTCAGGTAGCTCCGAATTAAGGTATTTGCAGAGATGGCAAAATACTTAGTTAAGCAGTTTTAAGACCAAATTTTACACTGAGAAAGAAGAACCTAAAAACAATGAAAGAACCAATTTAAATGCTAAAAGATGGGAGCATTGAATTCGTTGATTTTCAAAGGGAATAAAATGTTAAAAGGTAAAATTATACTGTTACCAAATTAACTATTTTACTTATGAATAATGTTTCTGAAAGTCCTCCAATGTTCTCTACCTTTTTTGCTACTACAAATATATGTATTTTTGCAGGTACAAAATTAAAGAAAATGGGTGGACATTAGTCATGTACATAAAAATAATTATCTAACATCTATATCCAACAGCTTATGTCAATTTATACTGCATTTGACAGCTGTACATTTTATCATTAATTTTATTTTAATTCAATTTAGTGCCTTTCTATAATTATCCATATATATTTCCATGAGTTTGTGTAGCATGTATATGGCATGCAAAAATACATATTATCAAAGAGAGCACTGCATACTAAATTTTCATCTGGAGTCCTTTATATTTCAAATTGTTAAAATTATTTCAAATTCTACTTTTTTCATGGTCTATGCTGTAGGCATGTTAGACTGAGGGAAAGAAAATTATGTCATGCAGTATTATGTTTGAGTGTGACAATATTATAATACTCTTTTCTTCCTCTGTTTATAGCAGATTTCTTGGCCTACAAGACACAGGTCAAATATTTCTCATGGTAATTGTACCAATATTATAAATGAATAACTTTTATACTCATTTTTAAAAGGACAACATTTACCCTTACTTAAGTTTAAGAGTGACTTAGATTACTTCTTATAAAAAAAAATCTGAAGATCAAAACAAATATTTCATAAAGAATTGATGTAATGCAAGTATGAAATAAGTTTACTTTCTTACTTTCTATTTACTGTCGAAATGAAAATGTAATGGTGCATTGTGTAATGCTAAGTATATCAGATACATTTTTACTAGAGATTAGAAAATTCCTTTTATAGAAGAGTATTGTTCATAGTGATATGTTGAATGGAAGTCTTCCAGAGAGTCCTTTTTCTTAATTAAGTACCTTCTTCAGAACATGAAAGAATATTGTATATTTCTACTACAAAATGAACACATACATGTTTAAATATTACATGTATTTCTAAAAGTGGAAATTGTGAAACATTGTGTCAAGGACACATTGTTTTCTTTTTTAAATTTCACCTATGCAGAAATGGAACTGTGGCTTTATTGAATCGAAGGCTCATTAATGTCATGATCCATTTTAACAAACTCATTTACAGATCATTAGGTTTTAAGAAATGCTTTCAATATATCATGATAGAAATTCAATTTAACTTTGATTGTTCAATATCAAATCCTATACATGCAAGTAGGAAAATTCGGTGACTTTTCAGTCTTCTGGAATATGCATTTTAGATTTTGTTACAAATTTATTTCTACCATCAATAATAATTTCTAGTGGTGCCAGTGAATACCTGTTTGAAGAATTTTATTCTATGCTTCCTTAAAAACAAGGCTTAATATTGAAACCAAATTTGCTATAGATTTTCAATTTGTAATTAGATATGTGCCTATTTAAATAAAATATGAAGAATAGCAGTAAACCCATGTTAAGCAATTAGCAAAATTCTTTGTCAGATACCTCAATAAGTTTTTTGACCAGCAAGTTTTATCCATGGAGAGGTGCATCCGGCTCATATAAACAAAAAAATTAAATATTAAATATAAAATTAATATGTAAAATGAATAGCTGATCAATAAAACATTTTACTTGTAATGATTTATCTAAATTATCTGTACAAAGTGATGTTTTTTTAAACATTACAACAATAGAATATTTTTACTATATTTAAGTCCAAAGTCAAAAGGGTATTTGACTTCTGAAAATACCAGTAATAATGGGGAACATA